>NW_027270981.1:282500-607500 GCF_040938485.1 Diadema antillarum
TAGTTGGAAAATGTGAATTTCTATATTAGAAACTCCTCATTTGGAGGCTAACCACAGGCTGTCTGTTAGATTTAGGGGACTTACTGATTTTCTTCCGTATAGTCTTCCTTAAAGAATCTCTGAGCAGTTTGACCCAACCCCCTTCCAATTATCAGAACTGAAGTACACGAAATGCAGGGAAGACAAGTAGTCTTTCATGTATTTTACATAATCTTTTTCATTGTTTTTTTTTCTTTTAACCCGTGTCTCTAATGAAGAATATTACTTACTAGCGTGAGACAGGTGCAGTATTAGTTACGTCTTACGCCCTCTCGCGGTAACTCACTACGAAAGTCGCGCACGGACTTCATATACCTGATAAATTCCGTAAATGTTTATCAATTATTTCTTGGCGTTATCTTCACATGAATCATAGCCATGATATAAACATTTTTTGGCATGTGTTTTTCACGGCGAACCCAGATAAAGATAAGAGTTCCTTAGCCTGGAGGTCCCCTTTAGAGAATGCTCTTCCAGAACTATGATAATGAGAAGACGATTGCACATCCGTTCAGGAAATGTGAAAATTGCTTTTGCCACGTTTGACATGTCCACTGAAAATAGTTATAAAAACAATAAAATCCCAAACTTTTAGACAGGCAATTTGAACCCTACATTGAACACGAAAATATACATAGGAATAAAACTGAGATAATATATTCGTTATAGCATGTTCCACCAACGTACAAACGAATCATGTTTTAGCCGTAGTTCTAAAACAGTCCTTACTAATTATCATGTTGCGGTAATGTAGAAGTCAAAATTAGAATTGATTAATGTCATTCCACGATTATAGTCTTTGCACTTTAACGAAGAAAGCAGTAATGGAACCTTTGCATGTGTTTGAAGATCATTTTTTTTAGTATGTTTTGCTTGTGCTTGCTATTTCTTCTTCGTTTTTTTTCTTTTCTTTTTTAAAAGATTTTTGACATTGTCATAAAAATCACTCGCCATAACCGTATTGCCAAATCATAAACAGCGTGATCATCTTCAATCACTACTAGCAACAGAGCTTTACCATCATGGCCAAGAAAATCAATGTAATTGCCATCTCCATCATAGGACAGTATAGTTGAGAAAACATTTTTTAGATAAGCCTCAGCAATATCACTGCTCTCACCATCACCACTATAATCATCACTATTATACCACTGTCCTCACCACCACCATCATCACGACAAAATAAAATGCAGTCTGGCTTGTTACCATGACAGCTATTAATGAATGCATGAATGCATGAATGAATGGATGAATGAATGAATGAATGAATGAATCAATGAATGATAGAATGAATGAATGAATGAATGAATGAATGAATGAATGAATAAATGAATGAATGAATGAATGAATGAATAGATAGATAGATAGATAGATAGATAGATAGATAGATAGATAGATGAATGAATGAATAAATATATAAATAAATGAAATAAATAGATAAATAAATAAATAAGTTAGATATCAAAACGAAACAAAACAGGACATGATTCGTAAATTGACGTTGTTATTGCCACCATCAATAATAAGTGTTTGTTCATCACTTCCACTGTAGCCTAAATTCTCCGGCTGCAAACACTTATACAACATGGCAAGGACATTGGGCAGACATCATTTTCAGCACCACTGTTCCAATCACCATCACTACTATAATGACATCATCATCATCATCATCCCATCCTCATTACAATCATCATCATCATCAGCTTCCTTATCATCATCATTTACATCATCTTCATTGTCACCTTCATTCTCAACATCTTCATTATCATTCTCGTATTCTTCGTCATTATTATTATCATCGTCATCATCATCATCACTTCATCATCATCATCATCATCATCATCATCATCATCATCATCATCATCATCATCATCAGCATCAGCATCATCACTTCATCTTTATCACTTTCATTATAATCATCTTTATCATCTTAAATCATGTGTAGTGTAGGGATTTGTCCAGGGTGTTTGTTTTGGGTTATAGGTTTCCGTGTCTTAGCTTGTTTCGTCATTCCACTTTTTACGTAAAACGTTATAGCAATCATGTGATTTGTCGTAATAAGTGTGAGGAATGCACCCTACAAGCATTGCTTTTCAGCATTCCTCCCCATTTCCAACATTTCCGTATGCTTTCAATATTTTGCATACTTATACATTCCCTGTATTATACATTGTGATGCAATTCATGCATTCAACTTTTGTAAAATATTACATGTTTCTGCTGGAAATGGAAAAAAAATAAACGAATCAAACAAAATTGGATAAATCATTTTCTTCATCACCTTCGTCATCATCATCATCATCACCTTCGTCATCATCATCATCATCATCATCATCATCATCACCATCACCATCACCATCACCATCACCATCACCATCACCATCACCATCACCATCACCATCACCATCACCATCACCATCACCATCACCATCACCATCACCATCACCATCACCATCACCATCACCATCACCATCACCATCACCATCACCATCACCATCACCATCACCATCACCGTCACCATCACCGTCACCATCACCGTCACCATCACCGTCACCATCACCGTCACCATCACCGTCATCATCACCATCACCATCATAATTTCCATCATCATCAACATCACCACCACCATCATCATCATCACCATCACCATCATCATAATTATATTGGTACAATAAGCACCTTCTGGCTCACTGCCATCACCAATATACCGTCATGTTTTATTTATCTATTTGTTTTTGATGGATCATCATTGTCAGCGAAACTACCATTGCCAACTCCCCGCCCTATATGACAGTTTTGATACATTAGGCATTTACAGCAAATAAGTCGTCCAATATTAGAAAGTCTACTTCCATATTATGTATTTTCCTTGCTATATTATCATTTCTGCCGTGGATTGCCCTCTCAATCGCCCGAAGGAAGCTTTTTTTTTAATGAACTATTCATGGGAAATATGTCTCAAATGCTCCCTTGGTATTTCAGTTTCTGTGTCATTGACGACAAATGAATTAACGTTCACGATCCATCAGACGAGTTTGAAATATGACATGTGAAATTTTAACAACTTACGCAGCCGGCTGACTAAATCAGTAATTTGACTTTTCTTGCAATTTTACCACTGACAGCTACGCATCTGGCTAACTATATTAGTAATCTGACATTTCTTGAAAGTTTAGCAACGAAAGATTTGCACTGCACGAGAGTAAGAGATGTGGTCAGTATTTTGAAGCTTTATTCATCAAGTGGAAATTATTTGGCAAACTTGCTATTAGGTTTGGGTACTGAGAGTTGAAAATGCATGATTTCAAGTTTATACTGAAGGATATAGGGGAACACTGATGACCGAAGCCATCACAAATGTACAACGGAACAAAATCAAGACTTCAAGAAACAGTTGGCTATTTTTCATCGAGTTTCACATTTATATTTACAAGCAAATCTGTCACAGAGTTAAAGTATGGTTACATCAACTGCTCTTTTGACAAGCATAAACTTTGATTTTTTGCGATACAGACGTCGTACAGTAGAACACATAGTCTAGATAATATTGTGCCACGCATATGGGAGCAAAACATGGATACGAGGCGAGTACCTATCGCAAGAAATAATATTTACTAAATATTTATATCATCTAATTCTTTTAAATAATATACAACAGAAATAGAAAAACAAAATAATCGTTTGACCCGTCCTCGACATATGAAACCGACTAATACAGTCAGATCCAAGCTTGCAAAAATAATTACGCCACAAATGATAATAACAATGATGATAATAAACACCACTCGAGAAATTGGTATTCATTGAGAAATATTATTCAGGGTGTCGTTTGTTCTTAAAAATCACGCAATACACCATTGCGTTCACTTTGGCTCACATATTATTTCACCTCAATTACGTCGTTTTGCAGCACAATATCAATAATGTAACAAGATACATGACTTCAACACTATAAGTTGTGGGCTGCCACAGCTTCAGCTGCTTGAACGTTATCTTTGATTCCAGCAGATCTAATTAGTATAACTGCACTTGGGCGATGGTTACCAGTGGATAGATTTCGTGGCAGCAACGGGGATAAATCATAAGAATAAATCACGAGAAATCATGATGTTAGGTATCTGATAATACACGTCTACGCACGGTCAAAAAGAAAGAAAGAAAGAAAGCAAGCAAAGAAAATAATTGTATTCTCCGTGAAAGCAAAAACACTGAAAGATTATAAAGGGAACCCGTCGAAACATTACTTCTTGGTGACTCTTCATGTTATGATAAGAGAACAAATGCCATCAAGATCTTGTTTAAGAATGGGTGATGTTCCTTACTCCCAAGGTAATCTGCAGAGTATGCTTTGAAAAAAAAAAAAACTATTCTGGTGAACATTTGATTTTGATATATCTGCTCTTTACGAACATTGTCTCGGACGCAACAGGAAATATCTATTTTTTTCTCTTTGAAGTGAAAAAAATTGTGTATTTGAATGTTGATATGTTCATTTCGCTATACCACCATGACATTTTGTGTGTTTATTCTGCATAATCATCCCATATGCACAAAACAGTTAAATAATGATAAGGGCAAAGGGGGTTTAAGTTTCATAATAAGAACATCAAGAACGTAAGAAATACCTCTTAAACGTGTTTTCTTTGCTCATGTGTGCGTGTTCAAAGGATCTTCGAAGCCGTACAGAATTTTCTGACGCAAATACGAAGTACAAGCATAAAAAGACACCTTTTGGGGTCTTTTCTGCTGTGTGATTGACAAAATTTATTCTGTGGTGATTTCTACCATCAAAGAGGGAGCATGGCTTGCGCTACTGGTATTTGGAGTCGATCTTTACCAGCCAACAAGCATTGGTACCGATTTAGAATATTTCTCAGTCATGTACCGACTCATTTTGAGAAGTTTGATACCACGGTAGTGAGACTAGGTGCTCCTTACATTAGTGAGATATAATACACAACTCTTCCATGTGAAAATAGGTGTTTCACAAAAGGAATGAGGGTGGGCTGGGTGACAATTTTCATTGCATGAGCCTCTCGTGCTCAACTTGAGGGGGCGCTGTATCATCTCCACACATATTGCTCTGTTGCAGCGCTGATATACCGTATAGAGGGTAGAACATTTGTTCAGCCTCTTGGGAGTGTGCCCATGACTTGATTACACCATGTTACTAGCGTCTCCATTATTGGCAAGACAAAGTTTGCATCATTTAACAGATCGTTAATTACAGTTTCAAAGAAAAACCAACCCATAATGTTGTGGCGTCTCCATTTGAGTTCTTATAATTCATGTTACACTTTTTTTTTTCCGAGGGACAGTCTAAATTTCAATTTTCGTCACGAAGACGATTTGCATTTGTTCTATTGGTCGATGATATTCAATCAAATTGGGTAAAAACGTTAAAAAACACGGAAAAAAGATTGGTGATGCAGTTGGACAGTATGGGCAATAGAATTGTAATGCACTCACGATTCCTGCCACAAAACCACACTTTAGATGACCAGAAAAGCGAGACTTGCAGTTTGAATAAACCTTGTGAAAGGTTGCACCCGATTCAAATCAAATATGGTTCGCTCAGTTTTGTTTTCCATGCGTATACACTCAGATCAGACACAATCCTAGTCAACTAAGCATCATGGGTTGAATTCTTAAAGGCATAATTTACCTTTTGCAGATGAAACAAAAACCCAGCATTAGTGCTTTATAATAGTTCTAAAATGTGAGGTAGGGACAGAAACAACCACTGTGAAAATTTGAATCAATAAAATCGATGTTAAGTATTGTTAAATATACAAAATGTGAACAATAGTTATAATAAAAATGTTTCCAGACTAAACCGTCTACAGTTACGGTTTATTAAGAAAAAACATATGTCTCCTTATATTTTAGGCTTTATTGCGAAAATTTTATATGGTAGGATGTTTTGTGGTCCAACAGACCTACTTATATGCATTAAGTGTGATATCTTGAATATTTTTTAAATCACTGCTCCCAAAGGTAAACTGGACCTTTAATGTATTCCATCACATGAAAACAAACTTCAAAGCTAGGGATACGCAGAGCATGGACGTAACGATTTCAGTGCAAAAAGAAGGTCCGTTTAAATTCGGACGCAATTCCGAGAAATATTTGGAATAATCAATATGACTACTTCGAATATCGGGTGGGCGACGTTTTTATGAAACTTCAAAGGGTTGGTTTATACCATCAGACTTCTTATTGTGCCTGAAAAGACGCTTCTTTCGTAGAGCCTCTAGCCATACTTCTTCCTGACTATAAAGAGATAATATCAAAACACAATGATATATGGTATTACATCCTCAAAGACACGCGAAGTTGATCTCGTGGAATAAATACCAGAATAATACTTTTATGGTCTCGTTGTATAACCAACGATGTTTTCCTTTTTTATTTCAGCCGGTGATGTCACAGTTTCAAGACCAAAGCTAACTTGCTGTAGTCAACTTATCTTCCCTGTGTGAAAGGGGCCATGAGTATTGACAACAAAGTGCAAAATATTTCCTCCTAAAACTCAAAGCACCAGTTAATAACTGAGTATAGACGAATCGTTTGCCGATATTCGTTGTCTAATGATAATGTTTCGCCAAGTGATATTATCGTACACGAGTTAGATCGTTTGACCATCCATAACTGCGAGACAAACGGTGAGACACAATCACATGTCACAGTATCGCGACATATATCGTGATTTGCGTTAAACAATCAACTGTTCGCCACACTTTCACAGCACAGTTTATGTATAGCACCTGCTTTCGTACTGGTGCATAGTCTGGGAGAACAGAATAACATACATGGCATTAACAACAAGCTTCGTTACAAACCCACTCAGATACGAAGAGGATTTTCCAGGTTAGGATTTCACAATGACGCTAAGAACTCAACGAGGTATCATCTGCTAACAATTTCCAGAGCGATAAACTAGCACTTTTCACATGTCTATTTCATAACCAAAGTAAAGAGCTATAGTTAAGCAAGCAAAGGGCTTGAAAAAATACAAGGCGTGATCAACACGACAACATCAATATAATTATCAACTTTCCCTTCAAGAAAACATAGAATTCACGCACGGCGTTACATAGATTCGTGATATTTTATACATTACGTAGTCTTTACGATACTACAACGTGAATTTGTTCCACGTTAGTAACAAATAAGAATATATAAAAACTGAATTCGTATGTACTTCGTACAGTCGTACTTCCGTATAGTGTGTCGTGCGATCTCGCGTAATAATCTAGCACGTTTTGCTGAATGAGCCTTGTGCTTGATTGTCGTCTCCTTAGCAACAATGTTACATAAAATAGTCCTTGTATTGTCACTGACAAATGATCCATAATAAGTTTCCTTCCTCGTTCTATACACACCTGTGAGTGTGCGGCAGTGCTCAGACATTCAATACAAAATATTATATCTATTCGTGACTTGGAAAAAGAGAGAGAGAAAAAAAAGGGGAAAGAGATAGAGAATGACGTCCTTTTCAACGACTTTTCTTCAAACATATTCTCGGGCAGCAATTTCTTTTCTTGGCAGTATACCACTCCTCACTCTAATGTGACTAGATCCTTTTCCCTTCGTCTGTATCAGCGACGCATGTTGGCATTATTTAGACCGTATCTCTCCCGAGAGTGTCACACACGTGTAAAATCGATATAATGAACGATAATAAAGAAGATAATATATAGATGTTATATAATACAAAGTACTGAGACAACAAATCCTCACTCCATTTACAATTCGTGTTGTTTGTAGAGTTCGTACACGTATAGTTGTTTAGGTCATTCATCTTCGTGTTTCTCACATAAGCGTACTGTTCGTCCCAAAAAGGTCCCCATAAAATAGTTGATAATCATTGTCGTGAGTGTAGTCCAATGGAATCTTCTGATAAAGGATCTGACGCACTTCGAAAATTCAGCGTCATCTGTTACTACATGTATATATCCCAGAGCGGTACAAATCTACAAAACGCAATGACTCTAGCAGCCCAATGCCACAAGAGGGCGTGTTTCAGACGACTGTGCTGCAACCATAATACCTTCAGGGAATGCCTTGCGTAGGCTATCAAGACCGGCACCGCACATATTTGAAGGACTTAAGTTACTTTGTAGACTCACGCGTTAGCACTCGACGTGTACAAATGATTAGAATTAAAACGTCGAAACGGTATGGAATATTGTCTGCAAATGTGAGTACTTCGATAATCCTTTGTTAGGAAACACAAAACCATCTCTAGGTAAATGTGAAAGACATTCTTATGCGACACGTCCTTGGGCTCGCAAGAACAATTTTTAGAAAGACTAGTAGGTATAATCCGAGCACAAGAGAACCTGTGATTTAAAAAGAAAAAGGAACCACGTCTGATTGTCAATATACTTCCACCTTCTCTTCAAAGAGATTATGTTTGTGTAAAGCTTAGAGGATATAATCACTGAAGTTCAACGGAATAAAAAAAAAAACCCAATATCGATCTTTGTCATAACTTGTGTCAAACAGAACTGAATGGCTTATCTGTATATTCCATGCAAATACTTAAAGATATCCTACCCAAAACGCCAGTCCCACGTAGCTAAAATGCCACCTAAACTTATTTCATCTTTTCTGTTAAACCTAAATACGACACGCAACTCGTTCGAATGATTAAGATTAGACTGAGAGAAGTAGGTGCTTCATTAACTGATTCGATGTAGCCAGATTACACTCTCCGTATGATAACTCGGGCACAATTTTAAAGACAGAGGTAAATTGGTGGAAAGTCTGAATCGTTGTCTTCCAGACCGTTAAGCATGTCGTCATGGTAACGCTAGTTTTTTAGTATCGTAGAAGTCTTCTCCTTGTCTCGAACAAAGTGTGGTCAGCAATGATCAATGTTCCAGTCATTTAGGGCAGCGTTCCATCCGACCAGGCGTGAAAATGTTCACGGAACATTCCGTTTGCCAAATTGACACACCGATGGACAGGGTCAAGTCTGTTCACTGTATGGTGGATGGATGTCCGAATTTGGTGAGCACGGTCCAAAATGTTGAGTACTCAATACATAATATATATATATAGATAGATAGATATATATATAAATTTGTTTTTACTATACGAGTGTGTCAACATTAACATACCGTGACAAATATTAAAGGTAAGACAGCTAGTTTGTACACGAAGAGGTGCAATAATTATATTGGTTGTACTTTAATTCTTCTTTTTTTTTTTACTAGTACCTATACAATGACAAAGTATGGACATCACCATAATTTGAAACGACTCTTTCGAACCACCTAGGACACAATAGATATGGTGATTCTACTTGAAATGAATAACATCTTATACAATTTAACGCAAACGTCACAACGTTTGGATCGCCAGTCAAAACTTATGATAGAATTGTGATATTTTTTTTTCCTCCGGATCTCTGCCAGCATTGTGCCAGTGATGAGTATAGTGGTCATTCCTTTTACACTCCAATGTTCTGTCTTCGATACTCTGTGAATATCATGTACACAGAGATTGCTAAGACGTGATGACTGAGTGCTAGCGTTTACACAGAAAGCAAGAAAACTAAAAAATTGAAACACTTCCTTCAGCTTCCCGCTCGATCAAATTGGCGTGCTTACGTTCTACCGACACGGTGATAATGGACGACCCGCACCTCGCCGAACAAAAGATGGACACCAAAGACAAAATGTTTCTTCAAAGGTATCCAAAGCTTTTTTCGATTTAATCGCTTGCCACGGTTGCCTAGTAACGGCGTGAGAGAAAGAAGAGTCACTTATAGATTACGGTGAAGATTAAGATTAAAGTCGATCACGAGGAAACAAAGCACAAGTGTCCTGTCACATGTGCAGGGGCTTGAGGAAAATTTGAGGGCCGTCGGCGGATTTTTGTCCCTGATAGTAGCGGGCTCACTTCCCTCTACCATGGCGTCTCAATGATCCCAAAACGCAGACTGCTCGATTCCATTTCTCCTGCCTAAAGATTCATTCTCTAGAGTTCCAGGAAATGTTTTTTTTTCTTTGATCATCATTCTGAGGGCATCGCTCCCACTCTACGGCATGGGGGACTCCGATGAGACTGCTCTAGACCAACGTTTCCTGACCCCAGAACTCTCCATCTTCCTCTGACGTTAGGAATTCCCATCGCTTCACCCACTCCTCGTCGTCGGCAGACGCATCCCATGATGATCTCGTCAACGACAGGGCTTTCCTCCCAGCATGCCCGAGATCGGATTGGATAGCCTCCGTTCGCGCGTCCCCTTTGATCTCCACAGCGTCCATGCTGCGGGGAGTGTCCGGGGTGCTAGGGGGCGTGAACCAGGCCGAGCTCGGTGGCGAGCTCACCTCGCTGTTACTGCGTATTTTCGTAGCGTCCCCCGCTGCAGACCAATCGGTGTTAGAAGGTGTGACGGCTTGGCCGACGTCGCCGGATGACGACGAACTCTGACGAGCCTTCTGGTCGTGAGCGTGCTCCCGATTCGTGGAGTTATTGTTGACCTCCGAGTTGTCGATCCACTGCGAACGCTCCAGGTACGACCGCCGGGGCATTTGCGGTGAGTACAGCCCGGATGCCTGCATCTCGAACACGGGAATCCAGATGTCATTCTCCTTCCTGGTGCCACCGCCGCCGCTGCTACCCGCTTTGACGCTGTTGTAATCCGGCGGTTGGGACACGGAGCGTTGTCGCGGACTCGTCGATGTAACGCGGAACGTCTTTGGCAAGGGACTGCGATTGCTGCACGCTCCTTTATGTTGCGGTATGACAAGGCGAGGAGGTTGTCGGTGGGTTGACGGGGATGTCTGTGGGTGAGCGCCAGCTTCAACCTCACCAGATGGCTGGTCGGATGACACAGAAGCAGAGCGTTGTCTATCGTCGTCCGCCGTTTCAGACTGCTCGGCGAGCTCCGCTTCTTCCGACAGCGTTAAAATGTCTGGTATCGTCACCTCGTCGCAGTCGGCAAGCATGCTGCTAAGGCGAGCGTTCATGGCAGTCCTGCTTATACCGGCGCCTCCCCGCGATCTCGAGTGGTCTGTGCCATGGGGTAACGAGCACCCCTTCTGCCGAGCCATCTCGGCGCTGACTTTCACAGAACCCCGCAGTAACCACTCGTGCGCGCGAGGATTCCCTTTGCGACGGTCTAAGCACGTGTCATCCGACGACTCGAAAATGTCCGACCCCATGCCCCCGTGGTCATGGATCTCGAGGATATTGTCCGACTGCGACACGTGAAACTTCTCATCACCATTTTTGGTCTCCATGGGCTCGGAGGTCTGAGCCTCTTCGTTGTCTTCAGAACTGACAAAGTAAGCACAGAATATGAAAAATTCATAATAAAGGAATAAATGAAAATGAACATCATAGAATTGAAAATAACATTTAGAATCGCATGTACACTTGACATTGAGGGACAAATCGAGACATTGCTGACATGTTAATTTGTCATCCGTAAACGAGAAATAATTTGATTACAAATTTAATTGCAAATGGCAGGCTCAAATTACAAGATCTCTGACTAGCCGATAATTCGCGGCAACAATTCTGAATCTGTCAAATTTCTGTGTTAATTGAAAGATGGTGCAGTGGTGCAGAGCTCTCATTAAAGAAAAAAAGTACGAAATTCATGTTCTGTTGATGGTCATGACAAATAACTAAAGTAATTCACTTTAAGAAAACTCGAACATGTGCGCCTAAAAGCCAACACCAACGCAAACACCAACACGCCATTCCTGTTGTTCATAACTTGCTATCGAATTAAAATCAAAGGCAACCATCATGACCGAACCCCCCCCTCCCCCCCCAAAAAAAAGAGAAGAAATTAACCAAAACAACCAACCAAACAGACAAAAAAAACCAACTCGTAACTTGTAAGTTATGTCCCACATGATCTTGTTATTTTGTGAAAGAACCGAAGTAAACGAAGCCTGCAGCGAGATTTACTGATTCAGTCAGTTGATTTCGCTACATGACCCGAATTATCTGGAACATGAATAATGTAGAGTGGGGAGCTGAAGTTGCTAATTTTTCTCTCCACTCCCTTTAACGTGCATTTGCGCGCCAACCAAACTGACATACGTAAAATTATAAAAAAGGGAACAATTATGGCAATAAGACGATAATTCTGACGGTGCTTCTGACCAAGTTGTACTATGTATACACCAAAAAAAAAAAAATAATAATAATATATAATAATAACGACCCGAGGTCGAAGCGGAATCAAAATGCCCATTGTGGTCTTTCATGATAAGTTGCTTTGTTCGACTTTACGCAAACTTTTACTAGTTTGTAATACTTTGTTGTATGATTTCACGAAAGAAACAAATATGTTATATAATTCATTCGACGATGCTTGAATAAGCTTTCAAGTTCTCTTAATTCAAGGTTCGTGCTGCAAGGGGTCACGAAATGTCTGACAAAATTATGGTTGTCGCTCCAACTATGTTTTTTTTGTTAGGGGTGTGAAAATCAATGTTTGCAAGCAAGGAGGCGCTGATATGAAATATTGTACACTTTTAAGCCTTGATATTGTAGTGATAGGATAGATGCTCATGCTGCTTTGGTACTGCTGAAGGAGCGTTGACTACAGACGCCGCACAAATTTATATCGAAAAATGGCATTGCGAAATAGTGTCATGTATAGAAAAAAATATTCGTTGATGAGCATTGCGTCATAGTTACATGTATTTGAAAGAAAAATTCAGTCAAAAGACATTCTTTGTGTGTGTGTGTGTGTGTGTGTGTGTGTGTGTGTGTTGTGTGTGTGTGTGTGTGTGTGTGTGTCTGAAATAGAATTCGTGTCTAGGCATCTGCCATTGTGCCCTGTGGCTGTTTCTTGACTAAGGGGGAGAATTGGATGGGTAGAGTAAAGAAACAAGAAAAGAAAATCGAATTGGTAGAGAAACGGAGGGAAAATAAGCAAGAAAGGGCACTGAGAAGGCGAGGAGATTAAAAAAAAAAACTGGAAGCGGATAACGCATAGAGGTAGATTAACGGACACGCAAGTGAAATGAGAAGAATAGAAGTAGGGAATCACATGAGAATAAATTGCAATAACTTCAAATCCTTTTCCGATGCTAAAATCCATGCCGATGGACAGGGGGCGGTGAATCGGATTTGCGATTGCGACAGGAATTACTGTATCTTTTTTTTTAATTTATTTATGTGGGCCGTTTTAAGATTTGTTGAAACGAAAGTGAAAAGCCATGAAACAAAACGAGATGATATGATATAAGTCGAAGGATTGTTTATGTGGGTCGTTTTCAGATTGGTTGAAGCAAAATTGGAAAGCCATGAGAAACAAAAGAAGATGATATACCTAAGTCAAAGGATCAATCAAGAGACAAGCAGACATAATGAACAGACAGACAGAGGGATGAAAAAAAAAAACCGCACAGCAGACGTTTGCCCACTCGAAACTTTCGTCGGAAATTAATGCTGATATTAACATAAACCTATTCTCTTTGCTGCAAGTAAGTCCTATGGGGCCGCGGGAGCATGAAGCGATCGGCCAATCAGCAGACTTCAAATCCACCAATCAATAGAGATGAAAAAAAAAAATCGTCACTCAACAAAAACTAACGGGACTACATGAACGGGAACATCACACACTGTGGCAGTTGGAGCTTTCAATTATTGGCAAACACGGTGCTTGCTACATGGAGAGTGCGGAACTCGAGCCACGCCCACACAGCGTGACCACGCCCAAGATGAAGATCAACGGGAACTGCACTACTGTATGCGTCGATGGGGGCAAAGCGTGTGGAGTTTGGGGGTATGGGAAGGGGGAAGGGAGGGGTTAATACTGTCAAGCGTCCATACCATGCCCAAAAAAGATTCCTACCCCACGGATATCACCTCCTGTCAATGTTAGAAGAGTGCAGCGGGAGGGATAGAAACAAAAGCAGTCATGTGTATAAATTCACCGAATTCAAAATTTGAAGTGATGTCGCACGGAAAGAAAGGAATGTCGTACATCATTACTAGTATTGGCATCTACGGCTACACACTGTTTGCATTTACCTTATTGTTTTCAAGACCTGTTTTTTTACCCAAATTTTGTAAAATAAATACCTACTGAGTCATCTCCCAATAGAGTAAAGGGGTTATGGTTTTAGGGGAGAAAGTGGATGAAAAGAGACAGACAAAGAAAGAGAGAGAGAGAGAGAGAGAGAGAGAACTAAATTGACACCCTTAAAGGGTAAGTTTTCACAAAATATTTGATCTCAAGGCAACAAGCTTGTCGGTATCTACATTCCCACTACATGAATAAGGCTCTATCAAATTTGTATAACCCGGAATTTCGGGTATCCTTGTACGTCCTCAAACAGCTATGTGTTATCCCTCTATTTTGTGTGTGCTGCGCGTATCCTCGTCAAAATACGTAATCGCAAGCATGTACTTGGCAAGGCACAGTCGTTTACAATTTGATACGCCGGTGTCATACGTAAATGTTATACCCTAATTCCACTGAGATTTTGCCAATTTATCACTCGTCGAAAGCAAAATTTGTTGCTTCCGGCCATCTACAGAAGTGTATCGGATCGCAGCCTGATGAATACGACTTGTATTGGTCGACTATCAGGTCAGTGTTAGACATGTCGCTTGTGATCCTCATTAGACGATCTTGCTTCATCGGATCACCTTCCGACATGTCTGACACTGACCTGATAGTCGTCCAACACAAGCGGATTCCTCAGAATGCGATCCGACTCACTTCAGTTGGTGGTCGGAATCAAATAACTTTGCTTCTGACGAGTGATCAATGATAAAAAGCTCAGTGGAATAGGGGTATTACGCAATCAATATCATGTTTAGAGCAAAAAGTGTGAAGTTCCAACGTGAGGCGCAGGAGCCATACCTTATGTGGTTGAGTCTCTTGTTGAGAAGATAGTCAAGTGCCTCCGAGTCAAGGTCGTGGAGTCTCCTTAGGACCTCGTCATGCATCTCGCCTGAGATCTATAATAATAATAATAATAATAATAATAATAATAATAATAATAATAATAATAATAATAATAATAATAATGATAATAATAATAATAATAATGATAATATTACTACTAATAATAATAATTATTATCATAATAATAATAACAATAATAATAATAATAATAATAACAATAATAATAATAATAATAAAGTGATAAAACATGGTATTTGAAATGCCCCTTACAACTCTGTCTGAGTGCTTAAAGGGCACGAGAAATTCTGCACACAGCGTAAACAATAACGATATCGAAACGACAGAAAGAGTGAAAAAGATGAAGATATTTATTAATCATATGCTAAATGAAATACGTTGTGTTTTTAGCGCTGACTTAAAGGAATCAACCGAGAAGATAGAGTAGGAATATAATGAAGCTTGTTCCAAAGAGAAGAACAAAAGACCCATACACGTCAGTTAAAGCAAATAAAACCTGGGGAGAAGACAATTCCATGGACTGCACCAGCAGCCTACAAAATATTACCATTGAACATCAAACAAATGAAGAGTCAATTTTAACGTACTCAGATACGAAGCAATTTGTAAATCTCCAAGAGCGCTAATCATTTTCTGTTGCCATTAAAATGTACACCTAAATGATTAATATATTCTCGTAATGATACATGGCATTATCATTTTATCATTTCATATTTTCATTCTTCAGCAAACCGTTACATCAAAGGCAAGCTTTATCATGGTACAAACAGTGACAAATCAATCGCCATGTCTTGCTTCAAGATTTCAACATGATTGTACGCATTTAGGAAGGGGCAAAAATTGACAAACAGCAGCAGAACAGGTAAAGGAAAAAAAAATGAGGAATAACGAAAAATGCAATTCTGTTATTTGGCAACCACGCCGTTCCTGAAATTCAAAACTATCAGAATCTCACGATGACTGATCAAATAATGATTGTGCTCCACAAATGTTATCCCATGGAACTGCTTCCGGGTTAACGCTTACCATGAACATCTCCTCATTGTGGTCGATGAGCCGCTGTACCACCTGGATGACGTCACGGTTTTCCTCCATGTGGTCGGCGGCCTCGCCCTTCAGTTCGCCGGACTTGGTCCGTCTCAGGATGTTGGGTCCGAACACGGTGGCCAGGTTGATGGAGTCCATCTTGTTTCCTTGTTGCTAGGAAGAGACAAGTAACAATGCGAATACAGACGTGGCTTTTAACTGTAGCGACATGAAAAATGAGCTTGCTTTGTGAGGGTACGTATTGATGTTTGTAACATGAGTCAGTGCATGAAATCTATACCTCAAAGCTTGCTGTGTTGGGTTTTTTACTTAATAATAATGTAGCTATCGCCACTGATCGACCAACATGGGTAAAATTTAGAATGTGTTTCGTACTCTCAGTGGTGAAGATTTTTTTTTCTAAAGGCATGTGAACTATGTTCAATGTTCCTAGGAATGGACAGCTTATCACATACATTCTGTTCCCTTTATCCTGCTATCGTTCAAACGAATCTTGCTCCTGCCCAACCCATCGACGTAGAACATTATAATTTTGGAAGGCGTGCCTGCACAAAGAAAATGATATTACCGAACACAATTTGGTTAAACGTGTTTACCTTGAAGGCAAATTCAACATACAGCCGTATTGCCATTAGTCAGTGGATACTGGCAGTGCGGGTTGTATATTCAGTTGAAAGAGGACCAAACAAAATTGGAATTTTTGTTTGACATTGTTTGACGATGGCATCATGCCTTTCATACAGTTTTACTTCGTTGCTATAGGTTTCTATTATACCTCGCTGCCATCTTCGTGCGTCACGTCGGCAGAGTGCATGGCCACGTCACGGAGAAACTCCAACAGCGCCCTCAGCGTGTCCCTGTGGGCAATGGGGAGGAGGTACACGAGCAGGCGAAGCGCCTCCTTCTGCTGCTCCAGCGAATTGGACAGTTCTGCCGGACGTACAAACAGGTCAAAGGTCAGGTGAATATTTGAAAAGATCATTGACGGTAATTTGAATTGGGACACTTCAAAAATACAAAGAGACGTTGAAGTATGAGGCGTCACGCACTATTCGCTAAAAAAAAAAGACGCCATATTTACCCTTTCTGTTCGTCACATTTATCTGCCATCACCTCAGTGATCAACATTCCAGTAAACCATACGTTGCTGTCTCGAATGAAAATACTTATATTGCTATTACGATCATTTTATAATCATTAGGATTATTATTATCTTCAGCAAAATGACTTTGCTCATATCTGGTCGACATTGTTACCGCATGAACACTCACCACTCTGCTAGAAACATTAAGGCTGCTGTACATGCATCGTTTCTAGGTGAATTTCCAGGAACTTATTTTACTCAGTCGCAAAGGAGCATTACTTCTGAAAAAAAAGTGATGATTAAGTACAAGGAGCGAACTTGACAGTGAAAATAATAAAAGGAAGAGAGAGAGAGAGAGAGAGAGAGATGGAGGAGGGAAAGGAGAGAAAAGATAAGAGTGAGATGAAAGAGATATAAAGAGAGGTGGGGGAGGGGCCAAATGAAGATAGCCATGGGAACAGGAGTAGGAATGTGGAGAAGGAGGCACGAAACTTACTCGCGGTCCCGACGAACGCAGTGTACAACTCGCGGGTGAGCAGGGGCTCGGGCAGGTCACGGAAATACTCCTTCAACAGCGCCCCCACATCGTGCGGCGAAACGGAGCTGTTCAGCTGGACCAGTTCGCCGGCGTCGTATTCTTCTCGCAGCTGCATGGCACGGGCGAAACGGTGCGACATGAAAGAAAGGTAAAACAGACGAAGAGATAGAAAATGGAAAGATGTTGAGAGACAAGTTTCATTGCGGTTATTGCCACTATGACTTCGATGATATACGATCATGTTTGACCGGGCCTCACCTGTCTACCGTGACTAACAAGAAACATGACTATTCATACTTCTCATTGCGTGTCAGACAAAGCAGAAAAAAAAAGAGGAGTGGGGAACTTTCAAAGTAATTTGGTAATAGAAGACTATACGCGGCACATTAAACATTAAAGCACTTATCGTCGATTTGATTGCACTATTGTCTCGGATATCAAGAACTCTCTGATGAAAGCGAGACCTAACAGAGAATGAGCAATGTGCCCATTTGGTATTTCAAAATCTTGTAGCCCGAAGCGCCGCATCCTTAACGATCCCCTTACACCTTTACCATTAACTTCTGAACTCGAGTCCTGGTGTATGTTATGGATGTCTACGTTCAGTCTGCTTCCTTCGCACTGCATTGTCAAGAGGAATAATTACATTGTGCGCGTTTTAACTTAATGCTGATTTTTTCATCGATCACTGCCTATAATCGATTGGGTATTGTCCATCCCCCTTCGGGGGACAAAGGGGGGCACCGCTGCCCCCGCTAGGGTTACACCTCCAGGAGCGCTCTGTGATGATCACAACACAGAACGCAAGTCTATTTTGCAGCTGCAGAGAGTTTTTATCAGAAAGAGGTAGAAATATTTCATTTTTGATAGCGGGTAGAAGAAAGTTTGCGAGATGCTGGAACTGACGTCATCATCATAATTTTCAGTTCTCTAACATAGATCGGTTTGAGTCTTTGATTGCATCCAGCGTACCACCATGTTTGGAAGTTAAATGTCTCAGTTGACTGTGGATCCAATGCGTTAGATGAACACGACACCGCGTCTAGATTTCGCAGCTCTACAAGGAGGAGGCACAAGTGGGAGACGAGCGGTTCATTTCGAGGTAACTATGACCACTCTGTCTCGGTGTTGTATGCATAGCAAGCGTCGGATCGTGCACGAAGAGTGATGCTTACCAATATAGCTGAACCCAAACACAAGCTGGAGGATACCTTGCCCAATAATACAATGTACTTGTGCTTCGTTTTTAGTCGTATATACAAGATATTTGGGCTAAACATAGTGGTAAGGCTGAAAATACATGTACATTGAGTTCTTCTACACAATGCTCATGATTCGATTCTTTCAATTCTTTGACGTGAAGTTTTACGGGTTTGACCCCATTCGAATCTGCTCACCTCAGGTGAATTTCATGGCCTGTACCACAATTCACTGTTTGTGATATTGGTGCTAATGTATAACAATAAACAGGGGGGGGGGGGTCTTTCTGAACGCCAAGACGGGGTCGTTTTCACGGTGCTTATAGACCTGCTCACATGCATGTCGTAACGTACATAATATGGGTTGATGATGCTCGAATTAAGGTTTAAATGGACAATGTCTTATTGAAAAAGAATCGCGTGTATTTTACAGAAAAATACAAACAAAATGAAGTCTTCGTGAAAAAATAACCATTGTGTCTTACGGAAGAATACAGTCAGGAGGTGGATGGTTTGATACACAATGCAGCTCATGTATATCATTTCGTTTCATTTCACGCTGTTTGTACTTTTGCTGCATACAGTTTTTGTTTGTTTGTTTGTTTGTTTTGGCTTTTTTTTAAACTGGTATGACGCTTTCGATGAGCTTTCTGAAAAACAAAGTTCTTTCTTCATCGATGGCGTAGATTCGGCGGTCCCTAGAGCAAAATACATCGGAAGCTCAACAAAATGGACGATTTCAGGAAGAAGAATACCTCCTTGCTTCCTTGAACGAAACCCACATCAGTGATGAAGAGCCCAGGGTTGATTTGTCCAGGGATTTGCACTAATCTCATAACCTTGTGAATAAGCGAATTGACACAGAGAAGGACACACGAAGGAGATATAATTATCCATAAGTTTGAGTGGAGTTTTGATGCATCCACAACTCCGTCACAACTACGAATGGTAGAGCAAGGAGGAGAAATATAATAGATAGGAGAAAGAGAAGGTATATATATATATATATATATATATATATATACACACATTTTATATACATAAGAGAAAATAATAGAGAGGAAGGGGATGGGGGATGGGGGATGAAGAGAACGGCTGACCATTTAGAGTGTTTATCTTTCAGTATAACCAAAGAACACCGTTGCTTCATGAAATCTCTGTTGGAGGAAATAATACACTAAAGGAAAATTAAATTGTCCGAATAAATGCAGTGAGAGAGAGAGAGAAAAAAAATGATGGATGAGTGAATATCTTAGTCAAATCCGATATTGAGAAGACTCAGGACTGCTGTTTGTGGGTTTATAGGGTTATTAGCATCTTGGCATGGCGTCCAGTTAGTGACGTCCAGATGCAGTTATCTGGTTATTACGTCTAGTGCCATTTCTGTTCTTGCGAGTCTATTTTCTTCCCAAACAAAGATGCCGCAAAGATCCCTATTTCTATAACGGGAATTACATGAAGGCACAACTTTCGCTTGATTTCCTTCCAGAGTAGAGGATTGCTCAAGTTCGCTTCGATTCACCCTATATTTAAACCGAGTGCTCGCCGAACAAAAGGAAAATGAGTCCATCCCCAGTGGTAGAATCGCAGGATGTAATTCATGGGCTCTGTACATTAAACATGGTAAATGAGTTTCCACAAAGCCGCTTAGCTTTCTTCCCGTCTTGTCAATTTCGTACGAGGAGACAGTCTGCTCAGTGTGATGAGCGTCCTTTTTTGGTCTCTTCTGTATATTGCACGACCAATCCTCTTGCTGTCCCCACTTGGGGTATAAACATTGCACAAGCGAGCTGAACGCAACTTTGCCATGTTCCTCAGGACGTGTGCGTGTTCTAAAGCGTAGCTTCATACATGTATATCGTCTCGATTGCATGTTTCGGGGACAGTTTATGGAAAATGTCTATTAAGCGCTGTCAGCAGTAAAGCACGGATTGACTAGGATATAACATATTTGAAAACGTTTAGGGAGACCTGAAATTGTCTCCCTCAAGGTCTAGTGTCTCCTATATGTATCAATTATGAACCTATATTGTCTCCCTACCATACCTACGGCGCCATCTAAACTATGAAATATAAAATATACATTAATGTTAGTTTAAAAAACGAGAAACGCCCCTGACATTTCTTTCCCCAGACCAGTGAATCCTTAGGGAGGGGGTTATTAAAAAGGAAATTAAAAAGTAACGGTATCAGCTCATGAAACCTAATCCCAGTGAAAAGGCTCATGCCGTCGTTCATGACCTGACTTGCCCCCCATTAAGGAGGACAAAAATCCGATTTTAATTACCAGTTCTCTCTACAGACCCACATAAGGGGCACTCACTTCGAGACCGCACATATATGTTACAATCTATCAATGTCTATTGAGTACGGCAATAAAGCGTTTATAGATGTTGACCCACATCGTTATCAATATCCGGGGAAAATTCTCCATGTAGCACCATTCTACACAGCGCTTAAAGTCCCATGGAAGACGTTCCTGTGGAAAAGACTGCTATGTTGAGCCCCTGCAATATATCTATGACTACATCACTCTGCCTCATTTGTTCCGACTGAGAAATTGTAGAAATTAAAATTTCGCCATAGGTTTACGTCACAGTAATCCGACTTGTCTTTTTATTTCATTTTGTTTTGTTTTGGGGGGCTTATCATGCACGTCTGTATCCATCAACTGATTTTAGTTTAAGAAGACCAATGGGCTTTGTCACTGGCTGTCATCCGTAGTCGGTTTGAAGTAGTAATCTAAGCCTTATCTATCACCTCACCAGGCTGAAAAATCAGTGTTCATACATCTAAATCGACAGAGAGAGAGAGAGAGAGAGAGAGAGAGAGAGAGAGAGAGAGGGGGGGGGGGGGGGTAAGAAGAAGAAAATTGTATAGAACATCAGTCAACGGTTTTCTATAAAAAATCCGGCAACATGAAAAAGTGTGCAGTCGAACGATCATAGCATTACGAGTATGCATCGATCGGCTGTTGGAAAGAAAACTCCAAAGCAAACGAGTAGAGTTTTCAATAACCATTTCCGCAATTTTCCTCTCATGTAGACTAAAATGGAAAAAGAATATGTAAATACAATCTTCCCAAATTCGTCAAACAGAATCGCCAGCTGCCAAATAAGCTGTCAATGTTTGAATGTTAGTTGTTGTTGTTTATTTTAAATGATAATATACACGTGTTTCTTACTAAGTGCAGTAACGACCCCGCATCTATCATATGGTCTTGTTATGATTGGCGCAGAAAGAAAAATCCATGAAAGAGCTGGGATGACAAGCTCAGATCCATCCACAGGCGACACGTGTCTAACTCCTCGAACAGAAGTTTTAAATTTTGCTGAACAAACGGTAAGACGAAGTCGATGTATGTATTGAAAGTGATGGATTACTCTGCATAAGAACTCTCTTTTTCTCAGTAAACAGCGTTAGAGGATGAGCATCTAAAATCTCTTGTGTAGATCAGGTCCCTTCAAGAAATAAAACAAAACAAAGTGCCTCGAATACATTTGTTCTTTTTAAATTCTATTCATACTTTCAAGTCGCATGCGGAATCATTACCATTACTCTTCTTAAGCATCCGAGCACCCATGAAATTTTGATTGTGATTTTGCAATCGCTCCCTAACCCAATAAATAAATAAATAAATAGATAAATAAATAGATAAATAGAATAAATAAATAAATAAATAAACAAACGAATGAATGAATGAATAAATAAGTATATATATATATATATATATCCCATACTAGATCGTCCCGTGTGATCTCGAAGCAAGCGTTCTTTACGTGGCTCTGAAAAGAGAGCAAGTGATTAAAATTTGTCCTCTTTGATGAGGGTAAGTTAGGTCATAACCCTCGGCAACAACTTTTTAAGTGCGATTAAGTTTCATGAGCTGATACCGTTACTTTTTAATTCCTTTTTAATGGCGTTCCTTGGCCTGGGAAGAGAAGAAGAACGCAGCATGTCAGAGACATGTCCCGTTTTCTGAACTTAAGTTAAAGAGGAATTTTAGTCCAGTTATAAGTTAGTATGATAAGAAAGAGTAAAATCTTACGTGTACAACGGTGAAAATTTGATGGAAATCGGATAAAAATTAGGGAAGTTATGAAAATATGAAGTTTTTGCTAATTTCTGCAGAACAGTTTTCGTACAGGTGATATGAATATGCAAATGAGAGTGAGCTGATGATGACATCACCTCACAATTTTCCGCTGATTGACGAAAATTCAATATTACTGTTATCAAGGTGTAAAATGTGATGCTATTCCTGGTTGAATAACTTTGGAATGCTCATCAGTAAGATATATGAGGACTTGAGACTGGGGCGTGATTACGTTTGAATAAAAACTAGACATTTCACAATTTGATGTATAAACTATATGGCATGTTGTGAGGGGATGACATCATCACTTCACTATTTGCATATTCATATTGACTGTTCAAGAACTGTTCCCTGAAAATTTAGCAAAACATCAAAATGTCATAACTTTCTTATTTGTCATCCGATTTTGATAAATTTGTTGTTGTCATATACAGAATAAGCATCAAAATGGAAGCTTTTCAAACCAAGCAGGCCGTCTCCTGAATGTGTTTTTCCTCACCATGACATAACACACGATGATCACTCCACCGTATGGCAAGTTATTTCCTCGTTTAGTTTGAACATTACTTATTCATTATTTTCATCATGGTCCTATCTCTTCATGACAAGCAAAGGGATAAACCCACGTACGGCTAACGATGCATCGGGGCACAGAGGTACGCGCTATGGATATTGTTTCAAAGACTCGAGACAATGAGATGTACTTAGCCTACATCTCATACCTGGGATGATAACCTTAAAAATCACGACTTTAAACCTCGGAGGTGTATTGCATTACACGGAGAGGGGGTCAACAAAATCATTACTACTAAGCTCCTCGGGGTACATTCATGGATATGGTAGCTTGCCACAAAAGTAATCTTTGAGACATATCTCTCTTGAGATTGCACAATTTTCTACGGCGCCTCTTCCACGGCCTTGCGTTCGGACAAACAGCAAAAGAAAAAAGTTCTTCAAATCATTTATGTTTTCTTTGTGTGTCCCTCTCTAATCCCCATCGCACCTCAACAGAATACTCATCATTTGTCATGATTACAAGGTCCTGTAATATGCTAAGGATATCCTCTCCCTAAGGCCCTGCCACACTCATCTCACAGCACATCCAGGTATGCATTAAAACTTGTCCACCAAGGTCTAAAGGAACTTCTTTAGTAGAAAACCATCGTTCAAGGATGTTTACCCCGGGCAGGACTTTTAAACTGAACCAATAATCTCTTGTCCACTGAGTCCACAGCAGTATCTCGTTTACCACGTGAAATTGAGCATTTTTGTGACTTTACAGAAGTGAATGTCGTGTAGCTGTGTGATCACGTAGCTTGTAGATCTTTTCCAGTGCAATGAGCCTTGCAGGTGTGCACAATACTAACCCGTGTCAGCGCCTGCCGCGATCGATTAATCATAGGTCTCATCTATTATACTTTGAGGATATGTGACGCCAGTACTTCTGTGACAGTGACAAATGCTGTCGAGTCAAAACTGGCAAAATCTCTTGTGCCTTTAAATCGCCTGCTTTGCAGAGAAAATCATTATAGTCTCATTTCCAGGAAGATCAACCGGCGAAGAAAAAACTTGACAAAGCTGGTAAAAGCCCTTGATATATTAAGCCTTTAATGATCTTCACACACACACACACACACACACACACACACACACACACACACACGATTCAACTAACGTACTGGCCAGTCAAACGATGAGCTGCTATAAACGAACGCTTCTTGGCGATTCCCAAATGACGCCATCAGAGAACTAAATGGATACTGACGCGAAAGAAATCGTCGGCTATAATAGTGTCCAAACTTACGCTTGTGACGTATTCCTGAATAGCAACCCTCGCCTTCTAGAGAGGTAAGCGGGTTAAATACGGTAATTTGGATCTTGTTGGCCAAATCTACGAAGGTCCCTTGCAACCCCTATCAGGGATTAGTAAAGAGAGAAACAGAATGGGACCCATTTCACTCAAGGGTGCTCGGGTGATACTTAACATGCTAAAGAGAAGGTGTGATGTTGTGTGGACGGAGTGTAAGGTTACGACGAATGGCTTGTTTGCATTCGCCGAGTGAAAAGTAGAAGTGTGTAGGTTGAAATGGAGGTGAGATCTTGAGAGGAATTAGGTGCGGATAACACATTAATTCAACTTAGTCTGCATTCAAACCCCAAAACTATCCCCAACGATACACTGAATCGACTTGATTATGTTTACTGGTGAACAACTTGCCAATCTCTTGGGCTTGTTTGGCGCAATCTGGTTGAATGAGGAGAGCATTACATTCATTTGTCTACCTCTTCCAACAATAAACAGGAGTTCGATAGCCATTTAACACACAAACACAGAAACAAAATTACGTAAACAAACGCCGAACCCTCCAAATGAAAAAAACAAACACGAAAACAAAAACAAAACACCAAATAAACAAAACAGCATACTAACTAGCCATGTGGAGGACAAATTGTCATGGCAAGTTTTTCTAAATCTATTCGGAAGACCGAGAAGAAGTACGGTGTTAAAAGTTCTGGGAGATAAAATAAGAAATACTGGCTCCCATACATATTATGCTAAGCAAGCACTGCCAACTGGGGGCGTAAAAATATTCGGAATCCAATATCCTCTTGGGGCACAGGGAGAAATTGTGTAGCATTTGCACCTTTAAACATTTTTTTTTTTAAGCATGAATTGTTTTTCTTAGCTACATTTCATGTAGAATTTACAAGCTTCTTTAATTGTAACACTGAATGTGGAAATGATTTTAAAGTAGATTCTACTCTCGTTAGAAACGATTAACAGAAAACTAGGAGAGGTTTAATGATAAGGTTTTTATTGATGATACACCTTTTGTTGTTGTTGTTATTCCAGGCCTGCACAGACAAGCACAGAATGAGGGTTGGACGATCAACCACACGACGTCGGTTCATATTTCTGCTCGTCGCCATCAACGGCTTCGTCCTCTATCTCAACTTCAAGTGGGTCACCCTGGACTCTCTGAAGGCATACTCGGAAGACTTCACCGCCAACTTCAGAAATCTCCGCCTCCTAGACTCCAACCACCTGGATGAATGGACAGGGACGAGGAATCACGAGGCCAAGGAGCGACCGAAAGAGGGCGCTAGACCAGCTTTTGTTTGGGAGAAAGTTGAGAATCTCCATCTGGCTCTACCAGCTTATGAGAAGATGCGGCACACTCTATCACGGCTGCAGGACTACCAGTTTCTGTTCTCCAGGAGGGTCAAGCAGTTGGGCATCTCGCAGGAGATGCTGACTTTCAAGTCCATAGCGTGGGAAGGGGACGTCGACAGACTGAAAGACATATATATTGATGTCCTGGAGACAAATTCAAGCATCAAGATCGGACTGCTCGCTGGTGGCATTTCCAGTCAGACCATCTGCCCCGAGAGGGCGTGCTTGCACATCGATCGCGTCAAGACTTGGTTTGAGACGATCCTGCAGACAACGGTGACTCTCCACAACGCCGCCTTGCCCTTCGCAAGCAGCGACTACTTTGCCTGGTGCGCGGAGCCCCATCTCGACGTCGACGACATGGACATCATCGTTTGGGAGCTCGCCACGGAAGACTTCAACATGCAATCGACCATCGACAAGCAACGGTACGACCACGCCGCCCAGCCCCAGGAACTCCTCACGCGATGGCTGAAATCGCTGCCGTCCAAACCCTTCCTCATGTACGTCAACTTTCTGTCGGCCGAGAACATCCAGAACCGTGACTGCGTCAACTCTGAGTACTACGCTGGCCGCCATCTCTGCCGCCACTACAACATCACCTCGGTGAGCTGGTGCGCGGCTGTGTGTCAAAGTCTCTGGCAGCTTGGGTTCACTCCGGCTGAGCTCATCCACTCCGGGAACCTTCTCAGCGAGCGAGCGCACGAGCAGGCCGCGTTCTTCACCATCAACTTCCTGAAGCGCGTCCTCAAGTCTGTGGCTGTGCATCACATGAACCTGACACGGACCAACGAGGAATACCTGCACAGACTCATCTTCCTGCACGACGACTTCGTAGCCAACTCCAAGCCCAAAGTCAATCCGAAAGGCCAATCAGCAGCGCAATTGAATATCGATACAAATATGATCAAAGGTGAACAAATCAACAGTAGTAGTGTAGTCAACGGTAGCGACAACGCTGACTTGAATGCAAATTCCAAGATACATGCTTCAAATGCGTCGACCGGGGAAAGTGGCGTGAACAAACGCTTGAAAGAAACCCGTGCCACAAACTATACTACGGAGTTGGCACGATTAAAAAACAGAACGTTGACCATGAAATCGCGCTTTCCGGCACGCTGGATTCACAACTCCGTGTGCTTGCCGCTGTCGCAGCCACAATTTGTGCCGCATCACGCCCTCTCCCTGCTCAGGAACGACGGCTGGGAGGAAGGCATCTCCGATCGCGAGAACTGGTTCACCAGCACCGGCTCGCAGCAGATTCTCGAGGTCGCCCTCGACATCGCACCGGCGTCGGAGAACAGGAGCAGCGTCATCGCTCTGGCCGCTATGGCCTGCGACTATTGCGGACAGGCGCTTGCCTGGCTCGACCAGGAATTTGACCACGCCGTGCTAGTCGGCGGCAAGTGGCCCGGTCATGCCTTCCGGGTGGTGGAACTCATGACTGATGTTGTCCCTGGGAGACATGTGTTCAGTCTGAAAAGTTTGGAAGACAAGCCTTTTAAACTTGCCGCCGTCATGACAGCACATAAAGACAAGATAAAGTTCTAGAGAATCGGGCTAAAAAATGAAGAAATAATGTTTTCGTTCTGTAAGTATTTGCAACGCCTGACTTTGTCAGAAGCTACGTGGTGGAGATGACCAAGACATACCTCGTGTCTCGACAGCGGGATCTTCAACAGCTGCTTACTCTAGCAGGACATTGTAACTGTGACATATAAACGCTTGCTAAGGTGCTATGTTCAAATTCAACCGCAAGAGACATTATTTTCTCATTGCATCGTCCTCATTGTACCATGCGATTATATCATTGTCATAGAAAAAGGTCAATTTCTTGAAGTTCACCATCTCGGGATAAAATAAATTCCCCAGATAATATGTGTTTGAAGGATGAAACTGTCCCGCTATTTTCACGACAGGGCACGAGCCCGTAAGGCATGATGTGGAATAAGAAAACCGGTAAATTTATTTCTAGAACAGCCAACGGTTCCTTTCCATAACCCCAACGAATCCTGCATATTTCTGTTACATGTCTGCACTTCGACCAAAGTTAATGCCATTTTTTTCTGCGTAAACATGATGAAAAATAAAAATGTGTCCATGTGGGAATATTGGTACTTGAAACTGTAATTACGGGAAGTTTTAGGTTCGTAAATTGCCTCTCTGCCCCGAAGACTTTCACAAACAATCACGTGCAAGCGTTGACAAACAAACGCACATAGAAATATAATGTATATATCTATATCTTCATCTCTATCTATCTATCTATCTATCTATCTATCTATCTATCTATCTACCTGTCTATCTATCTATCTATCTATCTATCTATCTATCTATCTATCTATTCATTTATCTATTTATCTAGCTATCTATTTGCCTGTCTATCTACCTATCTATATACCTATCTAATGGTCTAACGATCTGTCTAGCTACATTGTACCTATCTGTCTATGTAATATAAAGGTGGATAGAGAGGGTAATGACTGGAATACCTTTTGCTGCAACAGTTCATAATAACAATTAAATTTCACGACAACAGAAGTGTAATTCAAACGAAATTAGAGAATCAATCGGACGCAAGGATCCAGGTGAATTTTTGTAATCTTGTTATGAACATGATAAAAACAACAATACCCCCAAGGTTGTGGTGATTTCATTGCATGGTTTACACATGGCATATTACTTGAAATGTAATTTCATGTACATTCAATTTAATAGTCATCTTTTTTCATACGGAGCAAGCTGAGTGTGCATGCAAAAACACCCGTCGAAGCCTATAGATGGTTGTTGGTTAGTCCGCACGAAATGCACATCCGTTACCATGGTAACTTAAAAGGGGAATGGGAATCTAGGGCAGCAATCAAATCATAATTCCTCGGGAGAATACGCAATTTTTGACATTTGAAAATGTTATAGCAAGATGTAAAGTAAAATAAAAAGAAAGAAACAGAAAAGGGAAAAGAGAGACCCGTGTAATACCAGTCTTTTTTAAACAATATTTTCTTCTTTTTCTCCTTCTTCTTCTTCTTCTTCTTCTTTTTTTTTTTTTTTTTTTTTTGGTTGTTGTTTAACAATCGAGTCGGAAGGCTAGGTCTGGTACAGCAAAGATAAAAACAGACCAGTCTGCTTCGAATTGGGCGCGATATTTTACTAATTCATACGCACACAGAATAAACAAAGCTGAATGTTTTACAATCTTGCATATTCTAATGAATCAATAATCTCTCTTTTTGTTTCCAACAAGAAGAAGCAGAAGAAGCAAATGATAAAAAAAAAATAATAATGACAATCAAGTCACTGCCGGACGCATTATCCATAAATACGAATCCAATCTGCGCGTGTCATACGTAGTTTCTCCCACACCAAGAGACCCTTCACTATAGAATGCGAGATGAAAGTTATATGCATATTTTGTCACCATGGCAACACAATGGGCTGACCTGGATGACAAATCAGCTTTTTCGTTTGAGGTTGTGGCTGTGCATCCTGATCGTAATGGAATCAGGAAATGGAATCCAATATCACGAGCGGAGAAATAGACGTCTCCTAGATTTTTCATCATCCCAACCCCCCCCCTTCCCGACTGATTTCATCCTGTTTTTCTCTCCTTTTTAACATCTTTCCCTTTTCAAGGAGTGAATTGCTTATGGTTATTAATTTCTGTTGCAAAGGTGGTACGTCTTCGTAAGAGTAAAAAGATATGAAGATGTGGGAATATGCACATGCGTATATATGTAAAAGACTATGTGTGTATGTTGTGTTAATGAATGACGTTCTGTCTGTTCGCTTGGTTACATTTTTGAGCATCCAATGCCGCCTCTTTCTGGTCTATCACTGTCGCATGCAATTTGACATTTCACGTATGTATTCCTCTCTGGTTACGACTTTGCATTTTTCTTATTTTTTTTTCATCCACACTTTCTCCTCTCACACGCTCTAGTTCCTCCTGTTAATGGTCGCTCACTTCACACACATACAGACACAGACACAGGCACAAACACAGACACACATACATCATCATCATCATCATCATCATCATCATCACCATCATCATCATCTTCATCTCCTCCTCCTCCTCCTCATCACCATCATTATAATCACAGTCCCTCCATCTCACCAATCATATCTTATTCATTTCATACTGGCCGTTGTATACAGGGCCTACGCATTAAGCATTAGGCTACACACGCGCTTGTATTGGCTACCTTTTAATCTGATGATCATTCATTCAAAAGGTCATGTGTAAAAAACAACAACAAATCAAACAAACAAACAAACAAACAAACAAAACTAGACGAAATTCTATTTGCACTCAAGATTGTTTTACATGAGTGAAATCGATTTTAATCGCCAAAAATTTGTCAGCTTGTTATCTTTGTACCAACACCCGTGCGACGTCTTGTAACTGCTCATTAGTTTCTTCATAGTACTATCTTTAATAGACAGAGGCTGATGATGAATGAGGCCTTAAGTGAATACAAGGTTCTTTCCTGTTTGTTTGTTTATAAAACCTTCGAAGGAATCACTAGTATGCCTTTTACAACCTGACTGTCAATGATACGTTAGAAAAACAAGACGTCTTACCGTTTAAATAGAATAGCGCCCTCCTTGACACGCCCCAAAGTATCAAAGATGTATTTTTATCTCGCTGCTGATCTCTAGGTAACCTTCATAGAGATCAGTGTATCTTGCGCATTTTGTATCGGAGCAGGAAGCTTGGATGAAAGCTTTAGAATCACCGTGCAGAAAGAAGGCGATCCTGAAGATTTCTTTGAATTGCTAAAAATGCCTCCTTCGTTACCCTGAGATAATTCTGTTTTACTTCCACCGCGATGGTCTTACATCTTCCACAACCAGGAGTTGAAGACGGCGACAAAATCTACAACAAGCGTGGTCATTCTTGCGCTGCTTTTAGCTTAGTTCAAACCATGCTACCATGATTCATGGAAGACGACGGATCAATGGCAAAATTATCACTACTGATCATGAAAGGTTACATGGCACAGGGGTAAATTCATACAAATCGTACTAAGATATAAAAGCCTACACCATATAAAATAGATAAAGACAGTGAGCGTGTGTGTGTGAGAGAGGGACAGAGATAGACAGCAAGAAAAACAAACAAACAAACCAACAAACAAACGAAGAGAGGACGGGATTGAAGAGGGAGGACAAGCAAGGATATAATGAACCCGCACTGGGAAATAAAGGGCGGGAAACTAGGAATGATAACTTCCAAGTTCAACGTTTCTGACAGGGGCCGGGGTTGCGGTCTCGGCGGTGTGACGACCTAGCAAACTGCACGGCGTCCGCCATAAACCATCCAGTTCGCGCTCCACTTAAACACGCCAGGAATGCTAACTTGATCTCGATTCGTACCTTTTCCATGACGTCATAAATGTGGGTCCCGACGGTCTTCGCCATCCTAAATCAAGAGTAAGTGAGCCTGAACGAGGCTAAATCTACATTTTTCATTTGTACCTCATCTTAGATATAATAATCCCAATAGATGGGTTCAATCCGTTTTACAGAGTTATCAAACTATAAGATGTCTTTGTATGTTACTGTCTATCTGTGTATCTATCTAGTCATATATCTATATCATACCTATCAATCTATCAATCTATCTAACTATTTTTATTTATTTATTCATTTATTTATTTATTCATCTATCTATCTATCTATCTATCTATCTCTCTCTCTCTCTCTCTATCTATTTATTTATCTATCTATCTATCTATCTATCTATCTATCTATCTATCTATCTATCTATCTATCTATCTATCTATCTATCTATCCATTTGTCTGTCTGTCTTCATCCTTTCGTTTATCTATCTATCAGCCTGTCTGGTTGTCTCTCCGTTCCTTATTTTCTCCTTATTCTCTCCTTCATAATTTCATTCGTAGATTCAAGGAACACCTCTTCCAGGAATAATCCTTTAGCCCCGCGGATAAATGATGCATTTATTCATGTATTCCACTATTGATATATCGTTCTGGCGGCAACTTCTGTGGGCAGGAGAGATTGCAAGACGGCGGGGAGTTAGTAGATGCGTTTTTCAATGAATATGTAAACGAACATCCTGATGACGCACAAGACATATTCGCCGAAATATAGGCCAACATGATTCCTCTTCACCCTGTATCTGTAAACAAGTGTGTCAACATATCTAAGAGTCTATCTTCATTTCTACAAGATAACAACAAATCATAAACGAATAGACAAACAAAACAAGCACACACAAAAGAGATTTTACACCACATTAAAAAAAAGAACATCTTGAGACATTGGGATCGGAGAGGACGAGGAAAGGAAACAAACAAACAAACAAACAAACAAACAAACAATCAATCAATCAAACAAACAAACAAACAAAAAACCCGACAGGACGACCGAGGTATGGCACTATGGTAAAGTGGACCAGGCTCCGAACTTTCAAACGGGAGACCCCGAGTTAGAGTTTCTAGGCCCCGTCTTATAAAGACTTGTGATTGATTCAAATCAATCACAACTTTACGATTGAATGCAAATCCATCTTATAAAAAAGTTATGATTGACATTAAGACGGAGAACTGCAATCAATCAATCACAGGTTGCGATTGATTGCAGCTTTCAAGAGACTTGTGAGTGATTGATTTTTATCACAAGTTTTATAAGACAGGGCCCTGGTCATTTCAATCCATGACGTACGTTCATCACTTCTCAGGAGTATTATCTAGGCACCCTGCAATAGGCCTACTTTCATAGCAACGACGAGGCTACTATGAAAAAAAAAATAATCCGGGTATAGAAACACAGCTACCGCTAATGTCAGTATTCTTATGACCTTGTCAGGATTTGACATTGAAAACCATATGGTCGACACCCACACATTTAGGAATACTCTACGGGTGACGTGATAGGTCTCTGGTATGCACGGGACTGGTAAGTGAGATCGCGTCAGATGGCGAGATGAACTTGAAAATGTATGATATCGCTTTCTACGGCTGGTTCAGCCTGTAAGCACCTAAAACCTTCAAGCCTCTTCAATCATCTTTCCTCTTTTTCTTTTCTTTCCAGATGATTTTTCTCTCCGCGGGTCCGAGGTACGCCTCCCTAATAACGAACGCCGCCCTCCTTCGATTGTCCTATACCAACCAGGTCAATGACTTTCGCCGCGCGTTAAACCACCAGAACGCGCCATATTTCTTTTCGGTCCATTTATCCCTCTTTCGTCACCATTGAAGAGATGCGCCATCGTCAATCCTGGCAGCTTGATTAGATGACAATACACACACACATACACACACACCAACACACACACACACGCACACACACACCCTCACCCTCACAGACATACACACACACACACACACACACACACACACACACACACACACACACACACAAACACTCGGCTTGGACAGAGACTTTGGACTTGCCCTTGAGGGATAAACGAGAGTGAGACGTGCGTCACGTAATCCGATCGCCTTGGGTATTTTATGGGGACGTGCTGTTGGAAAAATTACAAGCCCCATGAAAGAATGAAAAAAAGGAGAACGGATCCTCTTAAAAGCACCGCCCTATCGAATTGGCGGTAATCGGGGTAGATTGTCCGCTTAACTTTTAATTTGAAGCCTTAAGTGAAAAACTTACTGCAGATTAATAGTGCCGATATGCAGGGAAAGAGATTTCTTGGACAATGTCGTTCCTTTTTTCCTCCCGATTCTCAGTCACGTCTATCTACTGCGAATCCCCATTTACTCCATCCATTAGAGATGGAAATTGAAAAAGTAAAGAGGAACCATAAATGAGCAAATCCTACACAGAGAATGATTTCGGGAGAAATGATGCATTTCTATATTCACGTATATAGTGGAGTAATTGGCTTCCATCGCTTGCTGTAGGATAAGGCGGCATTATCAGTGTCTTCTCATGAATTCTCGGTCACAATTTGGATGACAAAGTTTGGAATTACCAAGTTTGGAGTGATCAAGAGAGGGAGAAAAAGAGCGAGCCAGAGAGAGAGAGAGGAAGAAAAAAACAGAGGGAAAAGGAGAATGAGGGCACTTCGAAGAGAGATGGATGATGTAGTGTGACGAAACTTCACTTGTTTTACAGAGGGATGGAAGTCAGATTACTTCTACACAAAAGTAAGAGAAGAACTTCACAAAGAAGTAATGTAGCTCGTAATCAAGGGACATCGCACAAATTTCGACGGCAACTTCCTTTGTAGAATATCTTCTCGCAGACAGTGACCCCCATTAGAACTATACCCTCTTGCTCTCTGAAGTTAACTATCCATTTTGTACGGATTTTTCCTCCAGGGCTGTCTGACACGGGATTACTGTCAGTGATGTAGTTTGTATAATGGGAGGTAAGTGCTCATAGGGTAATTGTTCGGATACCTAAAGACATCAAATCAAACATTAAGCCAATTGCACTTTGGGCGGTGAATTAGCTCAGTCAGTAGCGCGTCTGCCTCACGATCACGCGGCCCGGGTTCGAGCCCGAGTCTGGACTGAGCAATGTTGTGTGTTAGCATACGGTCCCCTGTGGCAAGAGGCAAAACACTCTGTCCCTCGGATAGGACGTAAAATGGGAGGTCACGTGTATGAGAGAGTCACAACTCATGCACGTTAAAGATCCCGCTTCATTCATTCATCGCAAAGAGCAGGGTGTTTAACTCGGTGAAGTGGTCCCACCTCACAACCCATCCAACTGGACCCCATGGAAGACCAGCTTAACGTAACTGAATATGGGCTATCCAGCCATCTTCTCAGATGGAAACAAACAAACGACTGTTTTCGTTGTTGTGGTGTGTGTGTGTGTGTGTGTGTGTGTGTGTGTGTGTGTGTGTGTGTTTGGTAGTTTTGTCTTGTTTTGTTTGTTTGTTTGTTTTTTTTGGGGGGGGGGGAGGGGGAAGAGCCGCGGAAGATCTTTAGAGTCCATGCAATCGCCGATTTGTCGTTCATCTATTTGGATGCGGTATCTCGAAAGAACCAATCTCTTGCTTATTTTTGCTACACCTAGGCCAGAATTTTGACTGATGCTATAAATTAGTTCGTGGACGCCGAAAGCATGATTAAGGTTCGTTGCCAGGGCTGAAGTAGTACCGTAAAAGTCTCGGGGTAATCGCGCAATGGCTATATACGGGAACAATGAGGCTTCTTTTTCTCAATTTTCTCTATTTCATTTCTTCTTCTTTTTCTTCTTTTTGTTTTGTCAATGCGGTCTAACACAAGCAGTCGATACAATGAATGACTTTGAAATTCGTGATTGCACACTTCCCTGAAATAAAGTGAATACATATTGTAATAATAAAAGTACAAAGAATAATAAAAAAAGTGTAGCGCCCTCACCTGTCGAATTCTCTTCTTTGACCCGCCCACCCGGAAGATACCAAGGACGCGCATGCCATGCATTTCCACGTGTCTAAAGCAGGAGGACACAAGACGCGGAACCTGGGGCTCGAGGGGCGCTAGGCTCTTTCGCCGCATCTGTCGGCACTCCTCGACGGCGGCCGTGGACAGCGAAAGGGCGTCGAGCAGGGTGGCGTTGGTGATGGCTGAGTTGGCCGCACCGCCGGCCCGGCCCGCTCGCGACGACGATGGTGAGCTGACGGAGCGAGCGAGCTTGTTGGAACTCTGAAAAAAAAGAAAGCAAACAAACAACGTGGACAGAGAAAATCATAAGGATAACACTCTAAACTGCATAAATTTGGTTGGGAAAATTCATCCTCCTAAGCCTTCTGGAACTTCGTTCCCTTCAGTGGCTAGCTATTAAACAACGTACTAATATCTTTAAACGATTTCTTTATAGGCCTATATACATCGATCACTCAGCAAACCAGGCTCTATGCTACAAACTACATGAATGTTTAACTGTAAACACCCCTAGTACAAATCCTAGATCTTCAAATCACAAGTTTTATCTCAGTTACCTATTTAATATACTCGAAATCTAGCTGGAGATCGACCTTTACAATATTGCACCATCAAAACCGTGGAATACTGTCACGTGACTGTATACGCCAAATATTTCGCGAATTTCGCGAGTCAGCTGCGATTCGCGAAATTAAAGACACGCGAAAATATTGATTCTCATCCCGATATGAATGTGATGTACATTTTCTCCGTTCAGTACAGGACTCCACGAACGCGAATTTAACCACTCGCGAAATCGTCGAGAAGTCTCGATTCGCGAATATTTTCCCTTGATCATTAGACAATCTATTATCTATAAACTCCTCTGAAAAGGTTCGGAAAAACATTTTAAATCCACTCCCTAGCCATGTACAGGTATAATATTTGTCTCCATGGATCTTCTGTTTGATGTCCAAATGATAGCTTGAAGCTTGCTCAAAGCTGTTAACATTTTCATGCTGTTCTGAATTGTGATTATCAATTTTCTATTTCTGTGATCGTTAGAGCGCTCTGAGACTTGATTATGTTATGGGAAGAGCACTACTGTGAGTAAACATTATAGTATTGTATCAAGAATAAACAAATCTATTCTCATCAAGTTGCACGTACCTCTATAAAACACTCATACACACATTCACACACACACACAAACACACACACACACATAAACAAACACATACACACAAGCAATAACAGATATGTTTCTAGTCAGTCCACGGTCAGCATAGGAACGTACAGTGCAGTCTCTCTACATGAACCATCTTTTGAAAAAATTAAAACATTCATCCACAATGGTAACAACATAGTCGATACTCACTTCTTTTGCCATTATATATATATATATATATATATATATATATATATATATATATATATATATATATACATATATTCTAACAAGAAAGGATAAAAGAACATTCGTAAACACACATGAATCCTGCAGGGCCATGAGCACGGACCATGGCACTGGGCACGGTTTAATCTACTAAAAGCATATTGTTTAAAACCATTATTCCGTCCATCTCAATTCGCTCTATGGGAATAAGACGGTAAGACGGATCAAACATGAGAAAGGGAGGGAAGATTGAGTAAGAGGGAGTGTAGAAAGCCATATATGTCAAGTTTGAGGGAGGAGATAGGTGTTACCCGAGGCTATGTCCACAATTGAACGTTATCTAAATTGACCCACTATCTATGCGTTTTATCGACGCTATGCATGCCCTTAGCTTGATAGATGTCGAGATAAATGCTGTCTAGCATTTGATATATCTAACTGATTCTCGTCAATATTGCCATAACTTTATAATTCCTCGACGCACATGCATTCATTTGCCATATCCTTTCTTTCCTCTTCTGAACTATGGTAAACTGCGTATGCAACATAACCCAATAGTCATTTGAATGAACAGTCCTTACATGAGCGCGCAATTTGTCAAGTTAGAGCAATTTCTTTCCCCATCTATTCTCCCCCTTTTCTTTTGTCCGATGGTACAAATGGGGCAATGTGCAGTGCATGAAAACGACCACCAGCGTAATAATGGATAATACATCATTCAAAGTGAGATACCCCATCGTGAACAGGGTGGGCGCAAGCAACGAGTCGTGCACTTTTGTTCTCCCCCACAAAACCACATGAAATCTCAAGCGCGGAATGAGTTTTCACACCGATCAAGGGAAGTATCGATTTCGCTGTTGTTATCATTCATGTACAGCGATACTCGTGTTTCCCGACGGCAAAGGAAGCATCTGCGCCACATATACCACCACCATTACTATCACCACTGACATCAGCTGGAGCTCACACGGGAGAAAACCAACAAGTAACATTAGCTCTACATTCATTTCGTGTGTCTTGCGGTAATGCACTTGATTTGATGTGATGTGAATACACGGGGGCTTAAAAACACTGTATTTAGCCGCTTGTCTAAGTACGGTCTCTTCAGATTATAAAGACTACTATATCTTTCGCTTCAAATAAAAAGATCCGACAATAACGATGAGTACGTTTACCCTATTAACACAAAATATTCGATACTGTATATCGACGACACCTGTAAGAATAGGGGATTATACCTAATACCGCTCAGGAAAATAGTTCAGGATTTTCATGATGCTTGTAAGGACTTGGTGAAAGGAGCGAGTGTTACAAGTTCAACTTAAAAGGTGGCAAACATTCGTATAAGTATGTAATCAAAGTTCATTTCTGTTTAAGCATGATCAAAGTTTTTGATAACGTTATCTTCATCCTTAACATAGTAATGTTAGATTTGTATGCTTGTCGTGATATTGCAAGCCTGAGTACTCCTACACATTGCTTTGTTGAATATAACCAGAACAATCTTTTAAAATAAAGATATTTATAGTTATATATTTTCACCTTGTAACAGCCATTCGACAAGCTACCGTGTAAAGAAATACATTTGAGTATTCATCCAAGTGGCGCCTGCAAAATGCAAACATAGCTCCTCTTTCACAGTATAACACAGTTTGACAGAGTTTGAGAGTATTCCTTTTTGTAAATCTATCAGAGGGTGGTTACAGATAATACAATTGATCATCTGACAGCAAAAAAATAATTTATGCTGTTGCCTTCATTAAATCTGTTGTCGCCAGACTGTCTGCTTTCGAAATTCTTCAGTCTCTTCACGACTCGACACACTTATCGTATGAGTCTATCCATGACTATCCCCCATTAGGGTATTAAAACAGAAGTGGTACAGAGGTTTAAATAGATAAGTAGATAGATAATCGATAGATAGATAGATGGATAGATAGATAGATAGATAGATAGATAGAAAAATAGATAGATAGATAGATAGATAGATAAATAGAAAAATAGATAGATAGATAGATAGATGGATAGAAAGATAGATAGATAGAAAAATAGATAGATAGATAGATAGATAGATAGATAAATAGATAGATGGATAGATAGATAGATAGATAGATAGATGAATGGATAGATAGATAGATAATTAGATAGATAGATAAATGCATAAATAGATGAATGAAATAATAAATAAATAGACAGATAACAACATAAACACAAACATTCTAAGAGAGGTATCGCATGAACGCTGTGAGAGGAAACCTAACTCCCAATATGAATAAAAAAATGTAAACTATAGACAAGAGCGGAGAACATACTACCGACATGAGCCCGAAACGAAACAGCTAGAGTCAATGGTATCGATGTCATTACTACGCAGCATAGTAGTATTTGCGACATCATTTTATTCTTATTTTTTTTTATGGATCCCTTTTTTAACGACTGGCAGTTAATATCATGATCACTTCCGGCACGGCAGAGGGCAGATTACTGGCGGGACGGAATAGGAGCCCAACTGAGAACATCCTCTCCATATACATTGTAACATGGTTCTCCCAAACGAAATAAACAAACTCTCAACTCCACCGCTGGGAAACGAGTAACCTTATTCATTTCACCGACTTGTAGGATGGAATTTTGAAAGCTTAGACGAGTCTTTGGTCCCACGTGTACATATTCGTGTACATATACTCTTAATTATTGTTCACTACAGAGATTCCCTTTCCTATTTGTATTACTGAGTACTCAGACAGCAAACTAATTACCAGAGGAAGAAAGAAAAAGTAAGTAATAAAGATACAGAATAGCAAGACACGAGCTGGACGTTATTATACTGGCTTTCCCCAGAAAAAAAAAAAACCATATTCCATTAAATTTCCAATTACGCGTAACATAATTTGGTTTGCTGTTAGTTTGTTCGAGAACAAAGACAGATAGTCCAATCAAACAAAATTTGGTTTGCTATTAGTTTCTTCGAGAACAAAGGCAGACAAGATACTAATACCATGTGTATACTTGGAAAGAATAACTGTCAAGGTTCAGTATTATGTAAATTTATCTCATCCCTTGTAGCTTGCTTACAGATTTCAAAAAGGCAGAGAAGTTCGAAGTTATTTTGCAGTCGATTGGCTGGATTTGCTCTCTTTGTTCTAAAAGCGAATTAAGGAAAAAGAGTGTTGCACAAAACAACCGCAGTCAGCAATAGATCGCTGAAATATGGAATATCGGACTGATGCATTCGGAAGAGATTCCGGTGGTGGCGTTAATGTGTGACTGTAATCAGATCACGTATCGAGCGTGGGGAGGTATCTGCAAGGTATGAAGAGGCTGGATGGAAAAAAGAGGAGAAAAAGAGGGGGGGGGGGCGAACCTGTCCTCATGAGATGAAACGCCTGTCGCCTACCGAACTGTTTTCTCGGTACATGGGCTTCGCGCACTGTTTCACGTCTTTTTTTTTTCCACGGCTAACAAAAAATAAAAAAAGGAGCTAAACAAAACGATATCCCCTCTTAACACAGGTCCCTACATTCTCCGGGGAACCACTGACATTTTGCAAAGAGATTCGGATTTTCGTTCGCCTTCACCAGTGTAATGATGCCACGAATAGCCCTGCAGCAGTCGTTCTCACAACAGAAAAAACGAATTGCTCGCGCGTCAGGCAGAAACGACTTCTAAGGTTGCGATATATTGCCATTTCGAGGAAATTATTCCGCTGAACATCGGATATGCGTCCCTGCATTCCCTGCGAGCAAGCACGCGCGGCAGCATGGTTGTTGGTATATCCATGTAGGACCGCGCAGATCCACAATATAATTTCCATCACGATTCGGCTTTGAGCGTTTCGTAACACTTTGATTCCTCCATTCCTTCAATACATATGATGCTTGTGACAAACAAGAGAGGTGGCACCTCCCTGGACAAACTAAGCAGTGATTGGTGTGTGTGTGTGTGTGTGTGTGTGTGTGTGTGTGTGTGTGTGTGTGTGTGTGTGTGTGTGTGTGGGTGTGGGTGTGTGTGTGTGTGCGCGTGTATGTGTGTGTGTTATCTTTTGCTTCCTCTCTATAGTATCATCATCTTTAGCGGTTCGCTCCCGTAACCCATAGCAACGGCTATGACTCTGCCACAGTGGAGGCAGGATATCCAGCATAGGGAGTGGGTATGAATTAAGAGAGCGGAAGTCAGGCATACTCCAAAATTCAAAATAAAAAGGAATTCCCGCTTGTGTTTTTCGCCAACATTTGAAGATTTTTGAGGGTGCGATAGAGGAGAATAATGGTGGAGTCTTATAAAGCGCTAATTCTACCTAAAAAGATACTCATGGCGCTGTATATGGAAACAGAAAATGAATAGAATACAATGTGATCCCTTACTTCGTAGTATCATAGAAAATTGAACATCAGAACAAACGAACTTACGCATTACTGTCAATATAGATTAAAGAGGTAGGTTTTAAGGTTCAGTTTGAAAACATCAAACAAAGTGCTTGCCGTAAAGATATGGGAAGGTTATTCCAAAGCGTTGGGCCAATACAAAGGCATGGTCCCCAAAATATGTTTATTCCGAGGCATCTGTATAGTTTGTGAGTTAGATGAGCGGAGATTTCGTGACGGTTTGGTGAAAATGAAGGGTATTTTGAAGATAAGCAGATAAGATAATCATTTGATATCGATTTAATTCTTATTTTTCATACTGTCAAGGCTTTGGAGGAAAGTTAGTTGCACATAAACAGTCTTCCCCGAAGTGGTTCTCTATGAGGACACGAAGCGTTGACATTTGAATCGACCTTTAATTGAAGTCGATATGGTAACTGATTGTAGTTTTAAGAATTAGCTGGGCAGAAGGACAGGGTAACGTTAATCCCCGCACGTCATCCCCCCCCCCCCCACACACACACGTTACACAGAGTTTAATAACCTGTTACTCAATGGTTTAGCTTTCCTTTCAGTCTTTTTAACATTTACGCGATATTCATACCTACTTTCAGGTTTATTACGTGACTTCGTTTGCACGATTCTTGTACTCTAGTACACTCCAAACATATCAAGACCATTTTAGAAATCAGTCCATTCGGAATTATTCCAATTTCTTTTGAGCTGATTAAAAACTTGAATAAACGAAAGGTCAAAGGACGATTGTTAGTAGGGCCTATAACCATTTTTCGGTTGTTAAAGGTCATAATCTTCTTTTATTTGAACGAGCAACAGCTTGTTTTTGTCGAGGACGTTACCATTTATTCAGGAAATTTTGCCACCGCCGTTTGTTGTCTAACAAAGCAAGAGTCAGTCGTTCAATAAATCATTCATTGAATGACAATGGCACATACACACACACACACACACACACACACACACACACACACACATACTCACAGTGAGTCAATTGGGAAAACGTGTAAAAAGGCCTGATATAATACGACCATTTCCCACTCAGCTCCAGTTACTTCTTCATGCAATTGCTTCTTCGACAATACTGTGCAGTTGATTTTGTTATTTTACGACTGTTCTCCAGTAACCCACAAAATACACGGAGCTCGATAAAACAAATTTTGTTTTTAAAAAAAATCGAGTGGATTAACAAAATGAGAATCTCATGACAGAAAGGGAGAGAGCCATTTTCGAAGATGGTGATACGTGCAGTGCACTCCTGTTGTAACGAAGTTTTCATGACCGGCGGTTTCCTTTCATTATACAGTGCATTTTCGTTATAACGAAGCCCTCGAGAAAGGCGGTTTTCTTACGTTATATCGAAATCTCGTCATAGCCAAACAATAAAGCACGTGGATAGTTGATAATCTTTTGACCTGAATTTTTACGTCATCCCGAGTCGTAACGAGCATTTCGTTATTACCGTGTTCGTTATACCGGGAGTGCATGCACTGTATTGAAATTTCATTATAGCCGAAGAGTAAAGTACGTAAATTTATATAGATGATAATCTTTTGACCTGAATATTTACTTCATTGTAACGAGCATTTCGTGATAACCGTTTTCGTTACACCGGGAGTGCACTGTATCGAAATTTCGTTATAGCCGAAGAGTAAAGTACGCAAATATATATAGATGATAATCTTTAGACCTGAATATTTACTTCATTGTAACGAGCATTTCGTTCTAACCGTGTTCGTTATAACGGGAATGCACTGTACTGAATGCATTCCGTTATTCAATAATTATGATACGTAATACGTACAAGTTTGACAGGAATGACCAGCAATGACAAAGTGATGAGCTATTCGGAGCGTTTAACAGGTGCTGGTCTGTATAATTGACTTCCATTAACTTTCATATCAAACATGGTTAAGATATCAGAGTGTTGATTTCGTCAATCTTCCATCATTCATTCTCAAGTTTCTCTACACTCTCTATGTTTAGAACAACAAAATAGAATGCCCGCAAGGAGTGATATTTCGATATGAATATGAACGCGGGTAAGAGCAAGGGAACGTAGGCGCTGGAATAAAGAGAAAGCATGAAAAAAAAAGGAGAAAGAAGAGATGCGAGGATAAAAAAGGAAAAAATCTACGATGCGGCGGAGTTGGCAGAGTGTTATTCGGGATTGCTAGATGCACCAGATAAGTTACGCGAGCTTATTACGCTCGTCGGAGAGATATCGCCACGTCCCGATTGAACTCCCCCCCCCCCACCCACCCCCCCCCCCCCCCCGCCCCATGTATCGCTAGCCTCATAATGGAGGACACATTTCAGGAGATACGTAATATAGGCTGCGAATATTTGGAGCGGTAAATTCGCGGGGAAAACGATTGATGGATTTCTTGCTAAGTGTTTAGACGATCCTTGAGCAAGAAAATACCAGTAAAGAAAAAAAAATAAAGAAGGAAAAGAAGCCCGCCATTTCTTTCTCTAAACTAGGATCTTGCATCACGTTTGTTAATGCTTACGGACTCGTGTTACAAACAGAACAATTCACACCGTGTTACGTCTAGTAATGGAATACCTTCATGCGATACAGTAAAACCAATGAAACAAACACATACGTCAATCATCTCATTTCAGTTGCGTTACACTAAACAGTCGGAAAAAGGAGAAATGTTCCACAGAGTACGATTAAAAAAAACCAACAAACCAAAAACATAAGTACTCTTGCCTCGGCGCTAATTCAATCCGAACGCAGTCTTCCATAGAATTCCAATCAAAAGGAGAATGTTGAGCAATGAAAAGAGGTTTGTACATGCTTCTTTCTTACACCCTTTGTCTGAGAGTACCCTATGACTAGACTGTATGACTTATAAAAACATACATCCGTGTGTAAATAATAACCTATTGCAGATGAGATGTTCATAGTTTTCGCATCGATCTGATATATACAACATGACATGAAAGTATCAACTCAGACGGGTTGAGAGAAGAATATCAAATTCATTTCAATTTCATTCTTGAGAGCCATTATCATTCAAGAGTGGTTTTTTTTTTCATCACTAATTGAGGAAACAGGTGTGAGAAAAGACAACGTTCTGTGAAAGGAAAGTGTTCTCTATAGCCAACCATGTGCCCTAAGAAGAGTGAAGTTCATCTTTGAATAAACGATTGATATAAAGTGTCTGGTAAAATAAAATATTCCAGACGACTATAAGACGGTAGTTTCGAGACTGTCTGTCCTTGCAAATAATAATACTGTCTATTGAGAACAAACTGCATCTAAACTGAAATTGAATCGAAACGGGGGAAGTGGGTAAAAATTGCTTAATACTCGATATCTCTTACCGGGGAGAAGGTGAAAAAAAAAATTAGCACATCCACAGCACATAATTGTCTATTTGTTTTGTTTTCTTGGTTTCTCTTCACAGTTTTGTTTCCTATTGATAAAAGGACGCAAGCCTCCCCAACCTAATGTCTTACACAACACCACAAAATGCCTGATATCACTGAAAGATCCTTTTTTTTAATGCTCACTTAAATAAGGCAGGGACCTCCATGCATAAGGGAAGATAAAGCTGTAGATTTAGAGACGCATTTTCACAAAATCTTCGTATTTACCCGACTTAAAAAATACCACGGTGGCAATCAATAGTGTTATTTTCCGCCTCCCACACACATCCTGTCCATTAAAAGGGAATGTTTGTCAAAAAATACCTTAATGTAAAAAAAAAATGTGGTCGTCTTGGCAACAAAAGAAGAAGCAACAAACAAAAATATAGATACACGTAGACCTAATGACGTTCCCTTCCCTTTAAGTATTGAAACATTCAAGTTCCAGCCTGTATAGAAATGTCATGCAATGACAGGTACAGGATACACCAGGGTTTTTTCCTTCAAATTGTGACACCACAACTGAGTCTTCATTGTAAAGAGCGAGAAGATGTGTGTTAGGAGACAATTTCTTGGTCGCCTAGTAACTCCTTGGTCGAAGACAGTCTTTAAATACCATGGTGTTTCGATCGTATCATTTCTATTGACTGTCATATATAAAGATTTCCCTGTCGTTGAATTAAAGCTCTTTCAAAACCAACACTACCGCCCCATCCCTCCCCTCCCCCACTCGTATGCCACGTGAGACTTTTACATGCACTTCTCCCAGACTGAGATTCTTTCAAAATGTCGCGCCCTATATCGGTCTTGACCTCTAATACCAACAGTGTTTACCTTTTCTACAACTTTTATCGTCTTTATCGTTTTCTTTAGGGCCTGTACTTTTCCGTTCGTCATCTGGCCTTCGTCATATCCATTTTTTTTTACTCAAACAATAAAAGCACTATTCTTAATCTATTAGCTGAAACTAAATCGAATGATTTTTGTAGCGCATCTGTATGTAGTGTGACGATGTAATGTAATCATGAATTTGACGGTAGATTACTGTGTATGACGCAATTAATTTCTGAGATTTTACTTGCTCGATTTTTTACAACGTCATCTATAGATACAACGCGTTTTCTTTTCATTTGCAGTTCATTGAGTAACAACATAATCATTTTTGTGATGCATAGTGTGTGTGTGAGTGTGTGTGTGTGTGTGTGTGTTGTGTGTGTGGTGTGTGCGTTTTCACGCTTGAAAGTAACTCAGGAAATGAAAACTATTTTAGTGGTATTTGTTTTGTCGTATGCTTATTATCTTATATAGCGTTTGATAATGACCTTACAATTGCATCTGCAAACAACAATTGCTCACTTGCTGAGAAGTTTCCAGCTCTGCCGCTGCCGCTGCTGGCTAGCCGTAGGACTACTATTGTCCAAGCGAATCACCTAAAATAAACGTCTAACTACATAGTTTCCATGTCGTAAAATCCCTCTTCTTACAGTTCGCCCCCTCCTCCATGTATGATCGTCAATTCTATCTCTTATATTACTTGGCAGTGCTGAGCTATTTCCGTTCCCGAAATTCCTTTTCCCCGCTTCTTTCCTTTCTTCCACTCCACCGGTGGGCATCTCGCAAGAGATTGACGCTGAGGGTGGTTAAGGTTGGCGTGAACGCAGCCAGGCGAGAGAGCGATTCGCAGAAAAATTGCCCAAAAGTCTGAGGAGGCATTAAAGATCTCCTTTTCATGGTGTCCTCCATGCTCGATGTGACGGGCATCTTCCAGATATACAACAATGATGTGAAGAAGTTGACGCATTTAAAACTTAGATGTACTAGGATGCACCATTGTAAAGGTGTGCAGTCGACAATAAAAGATTGGAAATACTCGCAGCTCACTAGCAGACTAGCAAAATCTGTTCATATTTATTTTGGCGCAAAGACGGTCAATAGAATGTCACGTTTCTCCACGTCTCCGTGACAAACACACATTATCTCTTTCTTCGTCAGTGCATTAGTTGTGACGCCAACCGAGCAGTCAACAGACATGAAGTCAAATGCAGAGATAGATAAAGCACTCTGATGTGCACATACAGTTACATCATTTTTTTTTCCACCGATGTATCTTTTTAATGACTGGCGCACTAAGGCAACACGTCACTGACTGATTTTTGTTAGTTCGGTCGACTGTTTTTTGATGCAGTATTTTCGTACGAGGGATAAAATCCTCCTTTTGCCATAATCCATTCACATAGAGCAGTGTGAAACGAAGGCAATCTCGGATGTCAACCCATCCAACAAATTGAAGTAAAATATGAGAGAAATCCTCAGGATGTTAGTACGACGAAACGCATAATATTAATGAAAGACAGTCCATGAATAAAATCATCCCGATTCTCCTCTGCGCTCTTCGCCTCTCTAAAATCGCTCGGGGACGGCGCGCCGTTCTTTGAGAGCTAAAAACTGAGTGGGATTGGCAGTCCCAGACGAAATGTACTCTGTTCTTGTATCTTTTTTCTATCCCCCGTAGAGACACAGAATTCCTCTTGATTCCTGCCACACTCTTACGGTGCCTTCGCTTGACTTCACTTTCTTCATCTTCTCCCTCTGAATTGTATAGGAAGCCATTTCTTCTGCTCGAATCACCCGCCAAAGGTCAATGGATACGTTCGTACCTGAATTTCGACGCGGAGACTCTCACCCTTGCTAAACGGCGACGTGCGATGCATTTTTAAATGCTCTTTGTTTTCCAAGATTGATAATGCCTGTTATGTACATTTCCCTCCGTTTTTCATTTTCTTGCATAATCACGGAAGTATCCCGCAGACAAGATGCGCGATATGACTTTCAACGGCTTTGTCATGATTCTGATTCTTCTTCTACTTCTTCGTCTTCTTCTCCGTCTTCTTGCTTTACCAGGGATGATTTAAATAATCATTCAGAACTATTCTATCAATAATCATATCGATGCACCTGATGCATGTATAGGACCAAATCATGAATGCATACTATATGATAAATCTATATCATATGCATATAGATAGGTCTTCTTACGCATCGATGTTGCCATGGTAACAATGCATCGATTAATCAACACTATTGCCATTCTGTTCTCAACCTTCCACTATAGATTCCCTCACACTACCAACCTCAAGATCTCATGTAACAATAACCTCATCATCATTATCAAAAGTCATGTCAACAAGTACAAATAATGAAAGATGTTGCCTGTTGCAATGCCAGTTACTTTTTACGATGAGATGCCACGTCGACAGCAGGTCTGCTAAGCAACGATCACGTAGTTGCGGAAGGAGCAGTGCATGGATTTAACGTTAGTGCGAGGGAATGGGCTATACGAGGAAGCGCGTTAAAGAGGCGCCATTGACAGCGCATGCAGGTGTAATGTCAACGCCAAAAATAGCAGCGCATGCACTCGAGTTATCTTTGACTGACACCATGACTGGTAAGTGGAAAAGGAGCAGGATATTGGCTGGGATGGGAAGCTTTCTCTTTTTTCCCCGCGTTTCCCATGGCAGCAGCTCTTCAGACACCTTTATATGCTTCGACAGACAGGTCGTTACACCACTTGACATTATTCTGTGGAAATGGTTGACCTCGTGCCGCCATTTTGAGCAGTCCGTCATGATAATGCGAAGACGTCAGTCACTCTGGCTGACGTGCTTGTTGAGTGACACACACGAATAATTTGTAGTGCGTATATCAGTTTGTCATTATTCAATTTGATGTACTTGCCCTTTCCATCATCTTAAAAACATGATTTACGTCATTGCCTAGCTTTTAGTGTAATACTTTCTTTTTCATTCAAAGCTAATTCAAGAAATTGATACTCTTTCTCTGTCTGTCTGTCTGTCTGTCTCGATATATATGATATACACACCTGTTTACACGAATTTATACGTTCTTATACACATTTATACACACACACACACACACACACACACACACACACACACACACACACAAACATGTGTTTGTATGAATATATAAATGTATTTCGGACGGTTACACGACATTTGTTCCTGCGACAATTGCTCCTATGAAATATCTGCACGCCGAGCCAAACATATAATTCTACCACCAAACGTAACCCTAACCCTAATCCTGTAATTCTCACATCAAACTAAACCTAAAATCCCTATCACAACCCTAACCCTACGTCCTTGAAGAAAAATACCGAAGCAATTGTCACGGGAGCAAAATGTCGTGTCTCCATTTCGGACACAATCCTGAAGAAGACGCGTGGCGTGTTGAAACTTGCTGCAGCCATTTAAAGTTGTTGGAAGCTAATAATACATTACAATCTTTTTCTTACATCTTTTATGTATATGAAACAACATGATACACAGATAAAGAGAGAGAGAGAGAGAAAGAGTGATTCTTAGATTTTAGATTGGACAAAAAACTACTGCAATATTCTGAAAAGAAAAGAGAACGACGCTTTCATTTGGTGAAAATGGCAACGACACTCTCTTTTTTATTTTGTAACGTGGTATAAAGACATCTTCTGCGAACACATCTCCCTCACGCCTTTTTCTGTCTCTTACGCATTTACACGCACCGACGTAGTGTCAGCAAATTATTATTACAAGAACGTGCGACAAACAGCATCTGGGAGGGAAACTGTCACGTTCCAATCACGTGTTTGAAATCAAAGAGAGTAAAAACAAAACAAAACCGAAAGCTGGGACACGCAATGATTGAATTAATTTCCCTCGCCAGGGAACAACGGAGAAAATGAACCCTACAAGCCATTGCTAAATTCGCGTGAATGGGGTGAAATAATATTGTCTTACATCTGTAGATGCACAAAAATATTGAAATTCAATCAGACAGGGGAAGATGGGAGGACCACATTACAGCTGTAAGATTCGTGAGTCGATTAAAATTTGATTCGCTTAAAGGGTACCACAAAATTCACGGAACACTAACATCTGACATGTAGGCAGTTTTTTCTTTTTTTTCTGGGTAAGAGTTCGTGATGTCAAAGGGTCGTTAATAAAAGAAAAATGTCCGTTAATTCCAAAGGTTGGTTATTCTGCGGTTCGTTAATCCAAAAATGAAATAAGGTCGTTCGTCTGAAAACGAAGCAAGGTTCATAATGTTCTCCGAACGTTCATGAGTAGGGCCTTCGCACCTCCCTTGCATTTTCGGATTCACAAATCTTATTTCCTTCGGAAAAAAAACGCCATACATTTTCTGATGAACAAATACTTTGTATTTTCTGATTAACGAACGTCTTAGGTGTATGGAATTAAATTTTGTGTGCGAGATTCGGAATTACGAACCTTATTTCATTTTTGGATAAACGAACCTTTGGGATAACGAACATCATCACTTTTAAGTGGTCATGTGGAATTCATTGTTTTTCTTTTAATCCATTATTTCATTTGGTCTATTCAATAAGCCAGTTCGGAGTTAGCTCATGGGCACATTGGTCCGAATGACCTTTCTTTTTTCTCAGTCGGTTAAGGGGCTCTTCACTCGTTTTCAGAGCGACATAATGCATAAGCTTTACGCAACGATTTATGGTATTTGTCAATCCTGCTTAAACAAAGAATGAACTCGTATAGACCAGATGGCCAGAATGATCCGTCAATTAACACTTGGGAAAGCATCCATTTCATTATCTTACATTGAATGTAAGAACAACCTCTTTCTATCGATATTGCCAAATACCACTTTTGCTGTCAGGTGGATGTGCTGGCAAGCAGCATTTATAAGGATTACATGAATAATCATTATACATAATAAGACATCACAGACGCTTATCCCAGTGACTTTAAAAACCAACGTGCCTGTTGGTCCGAATGACCTTTTTCCTGCTCATGCGCAGAGTGGAACTCCGAACTGGCTTATTGTGCACAAGGGTGTCTCATCCTAGATTTCTCCACCCCCTATACTTCCAAATGTGGAATGTTAGAAGAAAATGACCGTGATACGCAATACACAGTGTACACTCACACCGTAATACATAACAAAACACATACCACACTGACACACAAGCGGACCAAGAATCACACCTGTTACTAGTGTGTGTTTTGCCAGAGGACCAAAAGACACACTGCACAGTGTATACTAACCGAGATGGAATGTTCTGACAGGTGGTGGTTAATGCTGGCTGGCGAGAGAAGCGGCTGGGCCAGGTCCAAGCTTTCCCGCCGCTCCCGGCACCGCTCCGCCTCATACTGCCTCAGCTCCCGGTCGTTACGGATACACTTCTCCAGCGGGATTCCGAACACCAGTGGAAATGAGGTTGCCTCTGTTGAACGAAGAACAAAAAATTGAATATTCAAACAATCGTTACAATACTAAATACGGTAACAAAGGACCTCAATAGCATTGCTCTTATGACTAACATGTATATGTTGTTGTTGATGTCAGTATTAAAAAAAAAAAATGAATGTTCTACCCGCTGTATAGGTGTGATTGTCTGTACCTATGTCCGTCTGTATGAACGTGAACATAATCTGGAATACACACAAGCATACACACTTTTTTGTATCATCTACTAGTATGGCACGTTTGTGTGTGAGAGAGTGTGTATGCATGCATGTGCACGAATTCATGTATTTGTGCAATGATGAATGATTATGGGTAGTCTCTTTATCATCAATATTACGCCACTGCCTATATACCTCAAAGGCCCGGTCCAATTCAACTGGCCGATGGACACAAAACGTATGCAGAAAGGACACAGCGGACGAGCAAAATTTCGGGGATGGCTCCATCCGCTTTCATCCGCTCCAGAAATTGACAAAATTGGCGATAATTGACGAAAACAGAACGGAAAAAGAACAGACGTGGGTAGTATGTAGCGGTGATGTTAACAGATGTTCATCGGAAGCCTAGCGGATGAAAGCGGATGGAAGTGGATGACAGCTCCGAAGGGGTTACCGGAGATAATTGCGAAACGGACGTATAGCGGAAAGAGCGGATGCAGAGCGGATGAAGCGGATGCATCACGTACGCCTAACGGAAACAAACACTTTGTCCGTTCTGAATACTTTATATACGAGATGCATACGCTTACATCCTTTCTATTTCCGTGCTTTTAACGATGTATAGACGTTCCATGTACCATATCTTTCCTCCCTCTTTCCGTTTTGAGCTGCAGCGGATGTGAGTTGTGAGGATGCCCAGAGGATGCAGAGAGGATACAGCGGACGTTTAAGAGATGATAACGGACATACAACGTTTGTGGCTCGTATGTTGCGGATTTACATCGTATACACGGCGGAAAGTTCATCAGTTCTAAAGTTTTAAGCAGCTTAAAACTTTTTGCGCGGAAAAAATCACAGTGGACGGATGCTCGATGGATAGAGCGTATGAAACACGTATGCGATGAGTACACAGCGGATGCGTAGCGTTTTCCAACGGATGGTAAGATTTGTTTTACGCTTTACATCCTCTTTGCATCCGTAAGTGCAGTGGGACCGGGCCTTTACGTTGTAAGACAATTCTTTCCCTTTTCATCCTGCACAACTCTTTCTCGATACACTTCTGCAGGTCTCTGGTTCCGTTGTATTTACTTGTCTCTTCTGCTGTCTTGATATTACGTCATCACTTTGGTCTCATATTTTCCACTTGTCATTTCAGTCTTGTCTCTCTAGTGGGCTTACAAATCTATTTCTGTGCTGATTTTCTTCTTCAGAGGGGCCTACGTTATTACAAGCGTTGTCTTTTCAGTGGGCACTATATGGGCCTACCACAGTGTTTCGTGTTTTACATTTTTTTTTCTTTAATGATTTATTATAATGTTTCTCTTTTGTTGTATCATGCCATGTTAAACTCACAATGCATTGTCTATACCCTTTGTCAATTTTTGTTAAAAAAACTGAGAGAAGTGCATTTTAGTATGTTTTGTATGTCGACGAATGTTAATTATTATTGAATTGGCTTTAAAAAGAAAATGCCCTCGGGAGTTTATTGCTCGAAGGTCAGGCGACCATTAGCATGATTTCCCCATTCTCGTATGTGGTCAAGCTACAAATGAATCACCATGCTCATTATTGTGTATTAACGCGTATGCTTGTGTGCGTGACTGGAGTATCCTGTGTTCTAACACATGACTATAGTTCATGGATTTTTTTTGGTGGATAGGCAAGTATCAGCTCAAAGATTAGGAAAGATCAAAAGGGCATTGCGAAGGGTAAACATACTTTTTGGCAACCAGCGAGTACTGGCCTTTTAAAAGGAGCTGCAACATCCATGCACAGAGCGGAGAAATCATAATCCATATAGTTCGCAAACAAAGTAATAACGCCTATGCATTTTTTTTTTTGGGGGGGGGGGTTTCTTTTCACATAGGACCTATTTTCAGTCTGAAGGTGAGACACTCATTGTCATTAGATAAGTTTCGGACGAAAAACATATATAACTATACATGTATATATAAATCATTGTTATTTTTCACACACATACATAGATATATAGGGTATATACACAAACTGTATTATCAATATTATTGTTATTATTATTATCATTATCATCATTATTATTATTATATGTCATCATTATCATTATTATTATCATCATTATCATTATCATTATCATTATTATTATCTGTAGGTGTGTATGTGTGTGTGTGTGTGTGTGTGTGTGTTTGTTTGTTTGTTTGTGTGTGTATTGGAACTTTTCTCACTCAGGAAGGTCGTTATGTAAATTTGTCTGGAGAAAGGTTTTTGTTATACATTGTTACCTGCCTCCGACTATAGAATACACAGGTCGGCAGCCCCATTGTGAAGAGACTATGTGCGTGGACGCCTAAATCACCATATACCATTACCCGAGGATTACAGCAGATTGGGGGTCTGATAATGACATTTCAAGTATATCCTAACGGTGTACTTGGATACCCCTGGTCGTCATCGATCGGTACATCAACCTATTTCGCACAAATAATGGGTAAACATAGCAAAAAATGAATAAAAGGAAAAAAGAATCGTCTGTCAGTGTCTTTCATCATAAATGCATTTATATGCCAGTCTTTTTATAAATCATATTATTTGTATCTTTTTTGTTATTCTTATAGTTCATTTTTTCTTTTCTGGCAATACCCTCGGCAAGCCAGGGGAGTTTTCCGACCATCGCAATCGATCAATTCTCGGTTCTGACTTTTATGCTGTTATTAGTGCGTCGTAGCGGGTTTCCCGTGTCATTTGTCACGGAGAAGCTACTCATAGTATCATGGGCATGTTGACTATCAGTCTGGTAGTGTATACACTCCCAAGTTTTGACCTCCCCATTTCCTGCATGCCCGCTTAAATTATGCTAATAAATACAGTAACGGAATCCGACGCGGAATCTTAGTCGAAGCCCTATTCACGACAACAACAACTCACCAAAACAACAACGATAACAACAAACAAACTCAAACCACCAGGCAAATACATAAGAAAAGACCCCCCTCCTCTCATAACAGATACAAACACAAATCGAAGAGATCACCAAACTGATGGAATTGAGACTGCAGAATGCAGATTTGGAGGTATCCAATTTCATTATTTGACCTTCTCGTGCATGAAAAGAGAAGCTACGTCGACAACAAAAACGAGGAAGAAAGGTATACGTAGATGTATGAATACACACGCACACCAAATTATTATTTTTTTTTTTGGTTTAAGTATCTGTATTGCAGTTTACTATAATTCAAGGAGTCGTGATCGGTAATAGAATGATACAGCTCACTCGGATTTATCAGAGAAAGTGTTCTATACAGGTATGGACCTCAAAAGTGACTTCAAATCTACTGAAGATTTATGTTCCTTGCGTGTAACTGACATTTCTTGTCGCCTGATGGTAAATTCCATAGCCATATACACAGCCCATCTTACAGAGTATGGCCGAAAGGATGTACACTGAAATAAGCAGCATTGTCTTGAAACACATGTATTTTACCATAACGGCTACACTAAGGGTGTCTCCGTATTTGTGTGTCGGAAAAGGGAAAGAGAGGATGATTAATTTCCATCACATTCTGTTATCTCCTATACTTTTTTTTAAATGTATGAATGTGTAATCTCAATTCTCCATGATCATAGAGTGCTATTTAGTCAAATAGTTAGTACTGATGAATTCGTTCTACGTCCTTTATGAATAACCATAATTCCGTGTCTTCTGATTGTATGACATGAGTGATGAAACACAATAATAATTTCAAACAAAAACAATAAAGTAACTTCTCTCTGACTGTGTGATGTGGTGCGGTAATGCAATTTCAGGCTTCCTCTATCATTATTTTGATTATAGGTTTTGATTTTAAAAATCGTATTCATGCACAATTTCAGATTTTCATACGATGATTAAGTAAAATTATTAACAAAGTGTTGTTAATGTATTTTATATCGATGATCTGGTTCTGTATGATGTAATGTTAGCATTTCATGTATTGTGTGAATGTATGGAAAGAGGAAGGGAAAAAAATCATTATAAAAATCATCTGCGGTTAAATACCAAAATCTAAAGTTATATAAATGAATGCCACCACGATGAAACACGGTAAATGAGAAAAAAAGCGTGGGGTATAGGAGATGAAGACAGACAGACAGACAGACAGACAGACAGCAGGACAGAGTAGGACAAAGAACAAAGACACAAAAAGAATATTTATGTGTGAATACCTGTGGTTTATGTCAATGTGTTCATGCCTACGCAAGCGCAAATTCAGCTACCTGGTAATGAAACCTTTCGCAGATCAAAATCTGACTTTTTTTTCTCTCTCTCCTTCCTTTTTTTTTCCATTTTCCTTCTCATCTCTCTCCCTCCAGCGATTGGAATGAACGTTCTCAAATGACAAAAGAAACAGATAGATTGTGGGCATGGGGCTACAAACTTGTGTTTGTGCATAGCTCCGCGACTTAAAGTCTTCAATCCCAAGCAGCAAGTTGATCGATGAATCACATCTATTAGACGACCTTTCTTTCTCTCTCGTTCTCTCTTATCATCTTTTAGATTTGTACTTGGCAAAGTTAAGAGGCGGGCGTATAGATTAGAAGTGCCCCAGGTTTCTGTCCTCCTCCCCCCCCCCTCCCCCCACCCCGCCCAAGAAAGGGGAAAAGCAAAAGAAACGATAATGTCGTAGAGACGAGGTTACCTTTATTGTCGCGTGTCATGTCCCGTAGGCTGTCCAGAAAGCTGGAGGTACGCTGGCGTCCCGTCTTCAGCAGCCCGCCTTTCTTCGGGCGCTTTTGCAAAGGATCTGCATTGAAAAGTGAAGTAGAAGCAAAGTGAGAGGACATTGACTTGTAGTATACACCACTGGTATACACTATGACGCAGGTGGGGTTTCGGGTATATGAAACATAAACGAAAAGGGCGCGTTACGTTTGATGACAAGATGGCGTACATCAAAGGAGCAAATACATGTACACACACATTCACCCATATATATACACACATACACACACACACACATAGTCGTTCACACACGCACGCACACAAGTTGATTTCAATTTCAGTTATACGAAAGAGACAAGTTAGTGTTCACTGAAGTTAAGTGTAAGGTGGTCGGTTGTCATGGAGTGTATGAAGCATGTTTCCAACTTGTCTGTAGTTGTTGGTGATCTCGACATAACAGTCCTGGGGTCCGTTTCATGAAAGTCTTGTGAGAGACTTTTTGCATTTTGCTCATAAGGCACACTTATGAGAGACGTCATGAAATGGCTTTTTACTTTTCTTTGAAAGTCTCTCATAGCTACATATACCGAAGCGACTTTGGCCCATCTGAGATTTATGTAAAGACTTTTGTATGATGAATTCATGTAACGGACCCAAGGTCGCCAACTTTGACATTTTATTCAATTGTATTTAGCATTTTTGTTTGTTTGTTTGTCTGTTTTCTTGATATTAGGAAAAACAGAGAGGTAGGCCTACGACTCGATATTGCATGCCAAAATAAGTATTACGTATAGCACTGCAAGGTTCATGAAAACTATGCAAACAAAATGAATCTCGAGACAGAATGATGTAGGAAGAATGAGTTATAACTAAACGCGGAAGTGATAGACACATTCGCATTTTAACATACCTTTTAACTGTAAAGTGAGATGACATAAAGAATTTCATATGATTTGCTCACTACAGCTCAAAATTCAACCAGGCCGTTGCATATTACGCTACACCAGTCCTATTCACGACATTCAGGATCCGGTGATCTTTTATCCTCAAGCAAGAACTGTATGGGAAGCCATTTAACCATGTCTATGTCAATGAGTCAAATGCGTAAAAATTTCACACACAACCCTATATACAGAACATTAATGAGGCACACAGCGGGTTAACGGTTGCAAGGCGTAGTCAAAGAAATAGAATCCACAGCCATTGGTGTATAAGGCAAAGGTTTTGACAGTATGTTTTTAGGACGTATGACAAGAAAAAAAATACACCATTGATAGAGCAATGAGATCTTGTTACACGTGACATCCATTAACGGAAAGTCTAGAAAGCCGCAGTCACTCCCCGGAAGAAAGGAACGAGGCCAACGTGAGAAGACGAATTAGTACGTTCATATCATATGTAGACAGCCATTGAAAGCATTCGAGGACGTGGACAAGAAAAGGAGCGAATTGATTACGAGGTTGCTTGCTGCTGCAAAGTTGCATCCGTCGAAAAAAATTGACAGCGTGACAGTCATTAAAGGTATTGTTTACCATTGGGAGCAGTTGTAGGTCAGTTATTTCACAAAACAGCATATAAAAAATATGCATTAAGGCTTAGAATATAAAGAGATATCACTATTTTTCTGAATAAACCATTACTGTACCGACGGTTTAGTCTCGAAACAATTTCATTATAACTATTGTTCAAATTTGGTGTATTTAACAATACTTTAACGTTGATTTATATATACTGAATAACATTTTTTACATTGGTTGTTTCTATCCCTAACTCACATTTAAGAACTATTTTGAAGCACAAAAGCTGGGTTTTTGTTTCATCTGCAAATGGTAAATAATGCCATTGAAGGAAAGTGTCTACACACACATACACCACGTACACAGTCATGTCATACACACACAGACCATGACAAACGGACACACACAGACGTACACACATTAGTGAACAGGATGTTTACGAACTATGCTTTGCAAATATCCTCTAATTATGCCGCAATTCGCTACATGGACAGTGGATTTGCTACACCAACAAGACAAAAATCACATGTCCAGCATTCTTGTTCAATGGTAGAACACGACGCCATCATGATAAACAAAATGTTCCAAAGACGATTGTCTTGACATTCTGAATGGATCCACCAGTGTCTCTTCTAATGTTCGGATGGGATTGTTGTGAGAAGGGGGATTCGTCGCAGCGGATATACAATTTTATTAACAGCATTGAACTATGAAGACAGTTGTTTACTGTCATTATTGTGTTTTGCCGGTATCTTCATCATAAAGATACAGGATATGAATACATGGAATGCAATTGATTCTGCACTTTAACTCTCTCGGCGCCAATGAGTGAAATACACACATATTTCACACACAAACCTACGAACAGGAAAGTAATGTGGCACGCAAGGAGTTAAGCAAGTCCCCCCTCCCCATAAGGTCGTTGGAGTCGTTGGCTACTTTCTTGCAGAGTGCCTCAATATCAACGTATATAAAACAATCAGTCTTATAGCCTGCAGTCGTACTGACAGTCTCGTCTGGACAGGCTGACTGATCACCTTGTTGACGAATCAAATTAAATGACACCAGGTGGCTATATGCTGCGAGGTAAAGTTATCCGTGATTTAATACCGGTGAATGATATCGGAGAAAGCCATGCGAACCACATGATGACGACAGGGGTAGGTAAAGTAATGTCATGTGCGTGCATGCTTGGTCCTTTTGAGTAATGCAGTGTGGCAAATGTTTCCATTATTTAATACTCCCAATAATATTATTTCCTCTGCTCATCCAAAGTGGAGCAAAAAATGGTCGTGTCGAAGACACATGCTTTAAAAAGAAAACATGACTTTCGAGTTTTCAGCCGGAGATTCTTTCAGGGGGGAGGGGAAGTATTGACACAAACTACGAGCACACAAACACACACACACACACACACACACACACACACACACACACACACACACACACACACACACACAGACATACTCACAGAAAAAAACCACTTTCCTCGGTTCCCGTTATTGAATGAGCAGATGCCGTTGATCATGTTGTAGGGCCAACAGGCATCACAACACAATCAGTAATCACACAGCGGAGACGCAGATATATCTGGGATATTGCTCGGCAAATGAATGTCGATTTCATTAACCTTGTTTCATGTAAATACCCATTAAGGCAGCCGTGTTTATTGCTCCGATACATCGGCCATAAGTCGACGGTAAGAGGCGCTTTGAGGGCAGTTCGCCAAAGCAATCTGCACACGTATACCTCCCTCCTTTTCGTATTGACACAAACGAATGGTGCGTTGTTCGTCATTTCCAAATGGAGAGCCGGAGAGGCCACAGTCTGCTTCTGGCGGCAAGTAACGACCAATTTCAAGGCGCTTACGTGGACAGCCCCCCCCCCCCCCCCCCAAAAAAAAAAAAAAAAAGGAAAAAAATGTGTGCCGCAGAGCCATCAGAACTTTGGCAATTAACAAATCCTACAGAAGAAGTGTTCAGTCAGTCTATTGGTGTTGTGTCTAAGGAGTGTGCAGAAACTGCTGAAACAAACACCATTATGATTGTGAAGAACAAAATAAATAAATAAAAAAGAAGAAGAAGACAACTTTGAAGTCGATTCCCAGCATGACTTTGGAGCATTCGTCTATTGTGCACGTGGAAAACATCCGATTGCATTCCCGACAATTACTGTATGAGAACGTCGTCCAAGAGCGTTGCTGGTTCATTTCAGTTATCATCGGATGATTCTTCGGGGGGATGCACGCAGGTGTATGGGGATGATTGTGGAGGTGGGATACAACTTCATCCCTCTTGCTTTAATCTTACTCGGTTAAAGAAGCATGGACGAGACAGATATACCGAGGATCTGAGAATGTCTACTTGGTTCCCCCTTCCCTCTTCCTCCACCATTCTCTTTCTCCCTCCAACCCCCCCCCCCCCACCCCCTCCGTCACCAACCTCGTGGCTCTTTTTCTGCCCCCCTCTCCCTTAATATAATTCTCCTGGTCTGGTGTGTCCTGTCATTTCGACTCGCTTTATATTTCCTTTGTTTTCTGTTAAAAAACCCCAACAAAAGCCGTCATGGGAGCTATTGTTCTCTTTCTCTTAAATGGCATCAATAAAATTTAGCTCGTTAAAGTTCAGACGAAGAAAGAAAATGACAGTTTTCGAACAATAGAAATTAGCGAGATACCTTTGTTTTCGTAGAATTATCGACGCGATTAGCATCATCAGTGACACACTATTTTTGGTGAAGAGAATCACGCAATGATTATGTAGCCTTCCCAGTAAAATTACCCATCATACTCCAGTAGGGAGATTTTCGTTCAGAGGAAAAAGGAACAAGAGTCAAATGTATGTTCATCCTCTTGTCGCTTATTCTTCTCTTTTTTCGTCTCCTACTCTTCAGTCTGTGTCCATGTTCTTCTCCCACATCTCTCCTTTACTACAGATTACATAATATATAATATAGGAAATGATGCATGTAGACGTGGTCTACCAAAAAAAAGTCCTCTAGGCGAATTTCTTTTCTATGATTGTAATAATTTATCATCATTTCTATTCATGTGACTATGAACATTACCTTGTGTCCATGAACATTGCTATTTTTTTTTTTTACAACTATGCATCATTACCATCAATTCTGTGTCAATCGATGTTGCTGTTACTTTTACTGACATTATTAGACCTCCTTCTGTTCATATCATGTCCCAGTATACAGTTCCACTTCTAGTTAATAGCAAGCACAAACCCTGTAATAGCACTAACAGATCTCTCTCCCCCTCTCTATACTGGCGATGACCCATACTAATGATGGCGATTAGCGCCCTGGCACAAATTGGACGATATTTTGGAAACAAAATTGCGCGCCGTTTCAAATGCCTCCCATCACCCCTTACACCCGTCCACCTCCCCCTCCCCCCCCCCCCCCCGGCCACACACACACACACACACACACACACACACACACACACACACACACACACACACACACACACACACACACACTTCACAGTCCTTGTGTATTGTATCGGTTTTTTCTTTTCTTTCTTTCTTTTTTTTTGCGGGCAAGATGGCGGAAGTAATTATGTTGCTCTAGCCCGAAGGGTGCTTCTCTCATATCAAATCGTGGCGCCCAAATCGCAGCTCTGTGATTGAATCAAGACGAGAGGAAATCCTGCAGGTGACATTGCCTAGTCTCCAACGTACAGCCCTGTTTTGTGGGGGGTTTTCTTCTCCTTCCTCCTGCAGAGAAGCAACTTCTACGACTGTGTTGGCATCAATGAAAGTTCTCTCATGCAGTGTAGGCCTACGTGTATTTCTGTCCTGCTGATGTTATTTTGTTGGTCGTGCAAATGTGTTGCATGTAATTAACGTTCTCTATGTAATTACTACTAATTGCGTATAATTCATCTGTATACCAAAATAATATGTGTGTATTTGTGTGTGTGCGTACACACACACATTCATAGATCGGCAACATCACGACTGCAATATCGCGGCGCATCTCCATGAAGCGAGCAGAACGGCTGTAACGGGAGACTACTGGGTACCTCCGATCCAATGTCTTCGATACAAATTTGTTTTGCGAACTCAATTTGCTCAAGTTGAATTCGTTCCTCACAAACCAAAGCGAGAATTTGTAGGCAATAGAGAATGACAACAATTACGTACTTTGCTTTGCCTTCCTTTCCTTTTTTTCCCCCTCAGTGTTTCTTTGCCTAACCTCAGGAATGTAGCTAGACACTGTAATTATGCACCTCATTTCTCTTTTATTTTTTTCTCACTGCCATTTTGTGAAGTGCACTTTGCACTAGTTAAGGCAATAAGAGTGCGATCTAATCGTCGCTAGAATTTACCGTCATCCTCTTGAATAAAATCATTAATCGCAAGAGTGAGAAGGGGAATTAAGTCAAGCAACTGAGAACACTACGCTGGTGGGACAAACTAGACTATGATGCCATATTAAAGCAGGTGTGCGCGTGCACACATTTGGTTTTAGGCGCATACAATACACACCCGCTGTTAATAGTGCGTAAACCATATTTTCCAAATCATCGTTCACCAGTAAAGTTAATCAGCGAAGAGCATGACAGTTTGTGGAAACAAGAATAGCAAGTCTGTGATGCAGCGAGAAGAAAGAGTTCAACACAAGGGGGGGGGGTAGAGACAGAGAGAGAGAGAGAGGGGGGGGGGGGGGGAGGGGGAGGGAGATTGGGCAGGGAAGACCGAAAGAGCCTTATCCTTTTTTGCGCCCACCATGTGAACTTTTCCGTGTCATTAAAAGTCAAGCCTCGATAAACATGGCAATACGGCCTAGAATAACACGACACCCACGGACTCTTTGTGGTTCTGAGAAGCCCATAAAGGGTGTAATCTACGGTAGATCCCAAAGCAGCAGTAACCAGCCACAGCTGTGGGGAAAACAAATGGATCAATATAGTGGAAGACTGCATTCAGCAATGGCCTGCTCATCACGCATAATAAATGGATCTTCCTATACGAAATAGATGTCTTGACAATTTCATCGTTTTGATCGGCGCAAGCGGGAGAATGAAAAATTAGAAGTTCGATTACGGTATGGGGAATTAACTACAAGAATGCATGTCACCTGCGAGTGAGTGACAAATATCTTACTATTTTTCTTAAATAGGTGTTTGAATTCGGACTCCAGATTTTCTAATGGTCTTTTAAAATCCGCATCTTATCTTCTAGCAACTATCTAGACTATAGCCACTGTGCAATTATTATTGATGATTGTATATGCTGTCGGCTTACACCGCAAGAGAGGATACTTTTATTCGTGCTGTTTTGAAATTACAGTCATGATTCATATGATACTTTAATCAGAAAGCCTCTCTGAAGTTTTTGTTTTTGTTTGTTTGCTTGTTCGATTGTTTGTTTGTTTGTTTGTTTGTTTATTGTACTTCAAAGTGATGTCATACAGAAACCGCAGTGTCAAAGGGTTGTTTATCGGCAGCAAGCGCAGCTAACCGCGTAAACATCGGAGTCGTCTTTGCGCTGACGAGTAAATTCATACGAAAGATCAGATTTGTGGGTTATTCGTTATATAAAAAAAGTTAATCGGTTGAGATCTCCTGATGAGGCGCGCAATTTTGCGCGGAGCATTCAATTTTCTCTCAAAATCTCATCAGGCGGAAGGTGGGTCGACATTTCCAGTGACAGTTAATCACTAGGAATAAGGTCACGGCGGAATGTTTGGATATCTAGCACCGCATCTGCAAAGGGTACCGTGGCGTTGAGTGGGCAAAAAAGCAAAACAAAAATCCCATGTCGGCGGTGGGGTCTGCCCACGCCCTTTGCACAAGAGAAGGAACAGGGGAGAAAGGGCGGCAAACCGGCGGGTTGGTGAAAACATGGCATAGGGAGAAATAGTGGAAATGAAAAAGGATATTGCAAAAGGGACAGCGTAGGAGAGAATCAGGCATGTTATTAAGTTTTAGCGAACTTGACCTATATGGAACTTTACAAAACTTTCCTGCTGTTAGGGAAAAAAAAGTCGATATGACCAAGCCCCGGAATACGTCATGCAGGCATGGGATCGTTTGTGTGTGTGTGTGTGTGTGTGTGTGTGTGTGTGTGTGTGTGTGTGTGTGTGTGTTTGGATGTGTGTGCGTGTGTGTGTGTGTGTATGTTTGTTTGGTTGATTTAGTCATCATATAATGATGCTACAATTAGACGCTTACACACTGCAATAGCTTGCGAGACAGCTCTACATTAGTCAAAGACTAGTTGGATACATTACAGCATGCATCACTATACCCCTAGAAATATGTTCTGCAAACAAAGTTTAATATATTGTATTTCTCTTATACCAATCTTCATTAGATATGACATCATAAGAAATCCTGATCAATTATTTCTAAAATGACACCTCACTTGCTATATGATCGGGTGTTCCTGGAATGTGCAAAACAGCTGAGTATTAAAGGAAAAAGATCAAAAGTGAAAAGTCGCAACAATTCTGTTACTGAAAATGTACTGTTTCGAAGAAAAAAGGCTACTGTAACAAGAAATGCAGAAATTAATCAAAAACTCCCATTTCCTAAATATTAAATGCTTGCTTGGTCAGCCTTTATGTTTAATTTCAATTTGCAGATACTACTGCAGGTTTAAACTTATGGATGAAGCCTGGAATCTACTGATAATCCCACAACGCATTCTTTTCAAGCACATGCCTTCCCTAAAAAGACAAAACAAATGGAGGTTATACTGTTTGACATAACACGTGTGCTCCATTTTGCAATATTTCACATTTGATCTTTCCTCATACTCAGTCATACTGTGCATTATAGGAATGCAATTTAATGTAAACAAGTGAGTTGTCATTGTGAAGAAAATTAATCAGGCTTCTTATGTCACATTTGAATGAAATGATGCAGTTTTACGAGAAATATGATACATCCAGCTGGCCCTAATTTTTCGGCTCACGGTTTGCTACTTCAAAATCCCAATGAAGACCAAAACTCTCCAATCAAATACATATTATCAGCTGATGTCAACATGTATTAAAGTGACAAAACTGTAAACATTTCTGCAAATCAAGATGAGGATCTTTTTCGTTTTTGTTTTTACTCTTCAAAAAATATATTGATTATGTAGGGCGTTCTAATCATAAAAAAGCATATATCCCTACTCTTATTTTGTCATGTTATGTTTTTCTTTTTGTCATTTTCCGAGAGAAAAACTGATTTCATTATTTTACAGTGATATGAAGGGACATACTCATGTGTAAGTGCCTCACGTTGTTTTGTGTTCTCTTGTTCTGTTTATTTTTGGATCTGTGCTCTGCACAGAATCCAACTTGATCAAATTGTAAGACATCTAATAACATTAGCGACCAACTCATCTCTCTCTCTTCCTCTCTTTCTCTTTCTTTTTCTCTCTCAAATGGCGTAGTTTGGTTGTTCGTATGCAATGCATCCTTGCAGTACTAATGGCCATCAAACCGCAATGGTCATGTCTTTTCCAGATTATGTAAACAGAGTCGAATGGTTCGTAACGCTAAAACAGAGTGACAAGACAAAACAAGACAAAGTCATCACACAGGATATGACAAAGCCGCAATGTGAGGCAAATAGAGGTGTATAGAGAACAAAAACAAAAACAAAACGAAAGAGCGAAAAAGGAAACACAATTAGAAAGAAAATAATGGAAGGAGAAAATGTCATGGACGATGATTTAAACTGTCATTTAGTCGATATTACAGCCTCCTTTAACCGCAAATACGGTAAACAGCAAGGCACAAAGTAATGAAATAGATGAGGAAGAAAGCAGAAAAACAAGGAACAGGTTAATACGAAAAAATACTTTTTATTTGTTTTTCAGTAATCTTTATGAATTGATTTCTATGATTTCACATAACAAAAACATTCATTTTGAATGTATAAACACAATATACAATCGGCAATGTTTTGAAAAAAATATACACGTACACACATGCGCGCGCGCACACACACACACACACACACATATATTATATATAATGTATATATGTATATACATAACATATATATATATATACATATATGTATATATATACATTTTTATATATATAATAAACAACAATTGTCTTACTCATCCTTCCTCGTGCAGTTTATGCCATGGTTACTTCCCGAATGCGTGTATATTCTAACTTTGTAATTGTAACTTTGTAACTTAAATTTGTAATCGTAACTAACTATCCGAAAATGATAACAAAAATGAGGCGCGTGTCTCTGTTTGAGCAAGCTGTGTTCAAAACAACAACAACATCATCACAACAACAAAGAAACAGGGTTTGCAAAGAATGAAAAGAGAGGGACAGAGTGGACGACATTGGGGAAATAGGGTGTAAGATTATGGGGGGGGGGGTCTTTGAAAGTGACCACCGGGCATTAGACAAGCTCCTGCGAACCACTGACCTCTCTCGCGAAAAAAAAAGAAAGAAATGAAATCGTCATCATCGGCCATCCAACCTAATCGATGGCGTGCATTCCCTCTGATTTTCTTTTGTTGTTAATTTTTACCTCTGCTTTATATCCCTGGGCTTTAAAACATTTCGTGTGATTCTAGCACTGAAGAAGAACAAACGATCAAAATTTGAAGGAATCGTGAGGAACGTTATAAAGATGCGCAGTGTTTTACCCGATGCTGTGTCGTCCAATTAATGCTTTCCTCTGCCTTTGCATTTCCCTTTGAAAATATTAGCGTTATTTCTTTTTCATTTCCTGTCTTCATCCGTGTTTATTTCTCTTTCTCCGCGCACGACCATCGTAAGAAACGATCTAATGTCTGTCCCGAATGATTGGAGCGAGATCTTTGAGATCTCCCAAGTCATTTCTTTCATGAAGATATTGATTGAGTCGTGATCTCTCGCAGCTGGAAAAGCTTGCCTGGAAACAGAACGCCGAGGAATCCAGATTGATTTCTTCTCATCGGTTTCTTTTTCTGATGTACCTCATGGTATGATAGTGCTATTGAGTTTGTTTGTTTCATCGCCACCTAATCACCCGCCATGGGGGTGGATTTTGGCCAGGGAAACTCGCGGGTTGTACAGCTGCGCAAACCGCCAAGAAGTGTGGGTGTCAGCCACCCAAGCGCTCTCCTATACCAGTATCGCTGAAGAAAATTCCTTTGCACCCTTTGCTTAATTGAGCGATTGACGCAAGAGGACACGGAGAGGCACAACAGACCAACCACATGTTGAGAAAGAGATACTCCCCCGAGAAAAAGTGGGACACTTCGCTTCACGTCTATGAGGAGGGGGGGGGGGGGGGGGGTATACCCACCTCTCTTTCCCATCTCTACAAGAAAATAAAAGTAGGAGGAGGGGAGGTTAAACAAGACAAATATCGCAGAGAATGATGAATGGGTGGTGGAGTGAACCCAAACCTTGGCGGTTTGGACGTGGTGGACGGTGGTTGATTATCAAGGTTCGCGGGAAGAAAAATCGTCGCTACTTGGGCAAAAATCGAAGTATGTCTATACCTCAAAACTTTCCCATGGAGCTATTGTGGTTGCTGTGGCAACCGGTACCTATGGGCAATAATATGACTTAACTTCAAGCATGTGTAGTTGTTTGCATGAGTTGCGAGTGAGGGCGTATATCTTGGATGTTTGACGGACCGTGGTTCCAGAGGCAAGAGCAGGCCCTATTTGTCTTGTTTTAAAGCGCATCAATATACTAGTACAAGGGGGGAGGGAGAGGGGACCCCGTCGCCACGAGGCAGAACTCCAAGCGAATACAATACTGGCGGACTGGCTTTTGGTGGGTTTTTAGGTTTCCTTCAGGTATTACGTATACAGTATGCTTTCTTTAGCAGCCAAACTTTCTTCTTCATTTTTTTTTTTTGCCAAGAGCATATCTGTGTGTATGTGCGTCTGTGTGTATGTGTGTGTGTGTGTGCGCGCGCGCGCGCGCGTGATCAATGATCATTGCACGTTAGTAACGTAACGATCTCGACAATAATCTTGTGCTTCCTTTTCCTTTTGATAAACATTACAAATGTATGTCACATCTTTTGTTAAAGGTGCACGTAGTTATGTCGCTTTATTTGTGTCTGCAAATGTACGATGTTTATAATACTAGTAGCAGTGATAGTCATTTTGTTGCTGTCATTTTATACTCTATAAGAGTAAAGAAAGTAAGAATTCTCCATGTGTTTGATCACTATAGAGGTGTCTTAGTGCTGGGCTTTGTGCTCCCTTGCGCTATCTAATCTTACCGCATTGACTTCAAGTCATTTCATCTTGTATACAAGCGTAATAACATTTCGCTCTTGTATAACAAGTGGAGAGCTGTATGATGTATTATACGTGTATAAATGTATGACTGTATCCGCGGAGTAAACCTGTGTGAATCTGATCATCAGTAGATATGAAAAAACAGGCTCCATCTGGTTGAACATAATTGTTTATATTCCAAAGGAATGATGCAGTCGTACCCTCCTAATGCATAGTTTTGTAAATGTCTGTAAACATGAAAGGCCAGTTTAGGGTGACTGAGCAAAGATGGCGCTGAATTATCTTCGGTCTCAGTGTATTGCCATCAGACGTGACTGATGGCGGGTAATGTTTGTCCTTTCCCGCGCTGATCGATGATCAACACCCGTATAGCTCGTGGGGATGTGCGATTCTTGAAAACTTTATGGATGCTAGTGACAGGCTTTCAATTTGACTTGCCTACCGTCTTGTCGCCCCCTATCTTTAGTACAAACCGGGAGACGTGATACTGAATTAGCGAGAAAAATTTTCACAAGCGTATATAATGATTATACTGCATTTGACATACAGTAGTCTTTGCTGGTCCAGTAGTTTCGTTAATATCCCTCACAAGACATTCATATTGCTAGAGCGTGTGATCTAAAACTATACAGCACTCAGCGGGGAACAATTTAAAAACAATTTGACGACTTTGAAGGAGAAGAAAAAAAAACGTGTTGGATGGACAGATAGATAGAACTGTCGCGTGTACTTGCAGTTGATGTGAAGGGAAAAAAAAGAATCCATCTCATGTTTTTCATGCGATGTACCTAATGTGAAGAGATGTCTAAGAGGGAAGAAATGTTAACACGCTAGGTCCAAAAGACGTAAGGAGTAATCGAGATAAGTGTACACAATCCATAAGCTAGTATACGTAGTGATCCTCATACTCTCCATTACAGTGAATTATACATATATTCTAAATGGAATTTCGTACGGCATATATAGATGGCACTGCACAAGTTAATATGATGTCATCGCGCTCAAGATACATTTACGTATAGCATCACAGTTATCAATGTCAATATTAGAAATACAATCAGAGAGCGCTGGAGGTTAATTTGTGAATAAAGAGTGATATATGGAGGAGACGTAAAAAATGGAAAGAAAAGGACCATGAAGAGACCGAGAAAGAGGAAGATGAGGTAAGGTGAGGTAAAAGATGAGTCGGACACAGGTTACTATGGTTACAGAAGAAGAGAAACCCTGATAGATGCGGACAGTCGGACGCGATGGATGAGAAGCAATTGAAGAGACGATAGAAAACGTCGGAAAGACAGTTAAAAAAAGGAAGAAATTCTATCGGCCTCGCTTTCAAATAGGGCTTTGGCTGTTTGGGCCTGCGGAGCGAAGTGCCTTTGAAAATGGCTCGGCGTCGGTTTAGCAAGCCCATGCTGTCATGATATAGCAGTGTCACCGCATGAACTTGCCACATCATCCGGGGCCCGTATCCAGCTTAAATCCGTCTAAGTGGGCACTGACATTTTATCGAATGCCGCCAGTTACACTTCAATAATAGGCAGCGAGCGCTCCGCACATCCACATCAGTCTTTGTATACTGCAGCCTGCCTCGTGTTGCAGCTTCTCCGTTTGAGACAAACGGCTGGCCTCTGGCAATAGTTTAATCACATTTGACCACCATTAGCGCATTAGGTGTCGTGTTCAACTGGAACCCGAGTGATGCACGTCAACTACAATTACACTTCAGCCTTATAAACTGATAAGCATCTGTAATGTGATACTGGCAGTTTCATCCTGTTTGGCAAATCCATCTGCGCAAGATTGTATTTCATTTCCCCCCCCCCTTTTTTTTTTCCCCGATGCCCAAACACAGACACACAATCAAACATGCTAAATAACGACAGAAAATGAGTACACACACCTTATCTTCACTATCACTGTCATTACATACATCATCATCATCATCATGCGTGCTCGCATACTAATACTCTTACCCCCCTAATAAAGCACACTTATTCATTTACACAAGCAAACACACACGCACATACATCAATCGACTACACAGAGCGCGGCTGCATATGAATTCTTGTAAGGATTATTGTAAGAAACAGAAATTCAAAGAAATGCATCTTTATCACCAGGTCTTTCGAGACAGAAAAGAGATTCAGAAAGAGAGAGGAAGGGGGAGGGGGAGAGAATATAGAAGATGAGAGAAAGTTCCGTAACTATGGCAACGGCAGCGAGATCTGAAATGACGTATGCTCAGGGACCTCAACGCAAAGCGAATCTCTGCATTCCCCGCCTATGCTATTATCTAATATGAACAGAAAATGCACAAGTACCGGATGAATCTCCTTTCCACTAACCGTAAGAGAAACGGAAGAACTTAACATTTCCTCAGATTATTATGATAATATGTGATCCGTGCCTTGATTTAAAGGACGTACAGGATACAAAATCCACTGAGATTATCTGAACACGCCGGAAATCAACGAGAAAGAAAAAAAAAATCAGAGGAGGACATTGACACGAATATTGTTGGTGTTTTTTTACTATTCTACTCAAAATAGCCATTACCACTTTGTGATGCAGTTGTTCATCGATTAATTTTTCCTGTCTATAGAATCTAATTTCACTTCATTTGCTCCTTGAAACACTAGGAAAGACATGGCATACCATTTTTTTTTTTTGCTCGAACGTGGAAATTGTCAATAACGAACAGACATTTAATTCGGACAAAGTACATTACCTTCATGAGATGGTATGATATTACAGTGGATTGGAGATCTGTCTCCACTATCATTCGATTTCTAAACAGCGTGAGGGGCGAGACACTATTTTGCCTAACCATGGAGCACGTTTCGAGCTCCGTCGCTCAATATAGGCTTTCCCTCTGATTGGACTAAAAGACAGGATTCCAGCTTTTTTCCTCGTCCCCCCCCCCCCTTAGTCATACCATGCATTTCCCTTCGCCAATACCACTGATTTTTACATCTAAAGTGAGGTACCAATTTTGTAAGGAGAATTGTAATAAAAAATGGCTGCGCTCTTAAAAGGCATTTCCTGACAATGTTAGGTTGATTCGATATAACTCTTTACGGTGCATTCCTATTCCTACAAACATAAGAATCATTTTCCGTAGAAAAATTTGATAAACATGATTAAAACATCCAACGATGACTTCATTGAGCTTAAAGATCAGTTGTTGAGTTCACGTTACAGAGGAAGTCAGGATTATGATGATGAAAAAAGAATGCTAGAGCATCAGATGTCTCTAAAGATATTTGACACTTCTTAAGTATAAATGTGATAATCATTGTGATGAGTATTCAAGTTCTAGCATAGCACACCATACACTACAGCACAATTCTCGTGTCAACTATGGCATGATTATCACAGTCTATTGACAATCACTACATATGTTATGATGATGAGGATGATGATGATGAAACAACATTTATATAGCGCCATTTATCTGTAGAAACATTCAAAGGCGCCCAGCTCCCACAAAGTGTCACACATCATTCACAAAGTTGCTGGAAAATATAAGTCTTCAGTTCAGACTTGAAGGTATTGAGGCTGTTGCAATTCCGAAGCGGGACTGGTAGAGAGATCCACAGACGTGGTGCAACAGAAGAGAAGGCTCTATCCCCATACATTTTTAGGCGGGTATTGGGAACTTGGAGAGTCAGGCCAGTACAACGTAGTCCTGGTCGTCGCTGTCGTACACTGATAATATGGCATCAACCAATAATGCAGCTATATAGCGTTTGAAAATTCTTCAAACCATAATGGTCATTGCACAAGTTTGATCTGATTCGCCATGACGAATAATCCGTATATGAGTCATGCAGGTCCACGTTAAAAAAAGAAGTATAGACGGCGTCCATTTTAGATGCAAAGTATCATTCTGTTGGCAATTGTAATAATCATGATGATGCTGTGTTTGTTTCTGAAGACAAGGGAGCAATCTTCAAGATCTCTAACATTTGAATAGTCAATCGAGCACGTGATCTAATGCACGTATTTATACCATGCATGCGCTTCAAATATCTAGAAATACATCAATTGATATGATCACGATCTTTAATAAAATGCCCCCCGCCTTTTTTGATTGAAAACATCTACAACTGGAGAGTTCTAAAATATGAAGATCTTACAGGTATTCGTGGTTTCTTATCTCTCAATAAAGTGATTGCCCTCAAGTCGTAAATCAACGCCGATGAAGTTCTTTCCGCTGAGGACTCGCAAGTGTCCATTCTACAGATTGAGCATCACTCGAAATGAGTAAATTATTGCCCTGATATATTGGGCAGCGATATAAACTCCCCTCAGCGCAAGACTGGGATCACTCCATCTAGCGATCGTAGAATGTGAGCCCTCTTTAACTCCTGCTCACTAGATGACAAGGACGACAGACGTAGAGAGAATGCAGACGACAAGAAGGCCAATTAATCTATTCATCACTAAAGGAGTCCACAGACATGTGTGTGTGTGGCGTCTCATTTAAAATGTGGAAAGCGAACTGATTAGTGTCTAGAGTTCATTGACTTTTATATCCCAATAAGCTTGCAGTAATCATCTCGATATGCGCTCCCATTAAGCCCCGCCCACTTATACCGTTCTATGGTCGCCATACGTTCAGACGCACACGGAATGCTGATTCGTTATCGAGTTCTAGTTCGAAACGATGCTCAGACCGTCGTTTCGCTACACGTCGTTTCGTTATACGTCGTTTCGTTAGTCAGCGTTCAGACGTATATATTAATCGTATAGCTATACCGTTCTAGTATATTTTTTTTTTTGCGTCCTGCTCAACAAGGACAACAGACGTAGAGAGAATGCAGACGACAAGAAGGCCAATGAATTTATTCATCACTCTAGGAGTCCACAGACATGTGTGTGTGTGGCGTCTCATTTAAAATGTGGAAAGCGAACTGATTAGTGTCTAGAGTTCATTGACTTTTATATCCCAATGAGCTTGCAGTCATCATCTCGGCATGCTTTCTGCGAATACGGCAGGCGTGTACACTGAGGACCACTATAGTTTTTTTTTTAATGCTATGACTATAGAGTATAGCGCTGTATTTGCATTTCATCTGTATTATCTATCCATATGAGAATGTGTGAGGATATTACCATTTGCCGCATAGGTTAATAAAAACAAATGTATTTCTAGGCCGCGAATCTCGTCTGTGTAAAACCGCTCTTCTTGTTAAATCGGAAATCACAATGCTGCCAATGATAACTTTGAAAAAGAACAAGCAAGCAGAAATATTACACATTCTTGAAATTCCCTACTTAATGTACGCAAATATCTGATATAGGCCTTCTTTGCACGAACACATCTGAAAGACTAACTCTGTTTTAAGAATAGGACATGATGTCATTCGAAACGAAATTCCCTCTGACAAACTACCACTTATACGAAAGATCCTCGAGCTTTCATTAAAAGATACACGGTTGTAAAATTCAGTGACATCCTCGAAATCTGAAAGGCTGAACGCTGAAGTATATTCTATGCACACATGTAAACAAATCAACAAGAAAGCAAGCATGCAACCAAACAAACAAACAAATAAAGACACGCACAGAGAGGAAACTGATAAAGGTGCCGTACAAACAAGTGCACAAAAGAACATGTAATTTATCTATGATATATGGCCAGCAGGTGTAATCTGGTACACTAAGTTACAAGGATACGTCAGTATGCACAGTATGTACTTTAAGAAACTTTTCATTGTGTCAAATGTTTATGTGTGGGGGAGTTTTTTTCAGATAGGTTGGAAATACAAACTTGGTCAGTTTATAGAGAAAATGAATTATAGAGAATCGAGAAAATACAGAAAAAAATGAACAGAAAGAAGGAAACCTGTTGCACGCGATTCAAATTCATGGAGTGGGGAGGTCAGTTTTTGATTTCCGCTTTCAATAGCAATTTTCGATCTACAGTATAGGGTGATAATTGATCAGAAATCTTCATTTCATTTTCGAAATCGAAAAATTCAACCTCTCGGCATCGCCGTCTAAAGCTCCCAAACGTGGCAGTCTCGCCCCTGGTGCAGGCATAGGGTTAGAGTACATTTGCGACCTGGGTATCAACGCGAGCACGTTCTTCTACAAACCTCTTGGCAGGATAATGGGGCCGACGTTGTAGGCCTGGAGCCGGTGGTAGGCCGCCTTCTGCAGGTGCCGCCTCTCGATCTCCGAGATGTTGGCGATGTCGACAGAGCTGAGCTGGACTCGACGTCCTGTTACGCTCTGCCACCATCCGTTACCCTGCACCAATTGGAGAGAGAGAGAGAGAAAAAAAAAGGAATGGAGATTACGTAACTTGAACTCGATTAAATAATAACACATGTAGAAGAATGTATGTATTAATACAGTTATGATTATGAATTTCGTTATCGCGACAAAAAACAAATCGTTATGACGATTACACAAAGTTTGGTGGTTGGTTTACTTATTTAGGTCTGCTGCAAGTCAATGAATCGCAGCTTTCTTATTATGATTTTTCTGTTTATTTTCCCCTTTCTTTTGTTAACCCGAGTTACAACTAACTCTGAACGCCTTATCGACAATCTCGGTCGGCAATTATAACTGTTGGAATACCGGCAAAGAGAAAGTCGTAGGGATGATGAAATCAAGATTTCATCAGACACTACTTGTGCAATCATTGCACAGCCAACTTTGCGCGAATTCTTTTTCTTAACTTACATCGTACCAACATGACCAATAAAAGTTTCAAACGAGCGAAGAGACAATGCACGACCATATAATTATTTTTAAATGCTTACAACAATTTCAATTGAGCACGAGTGCGAGCACGGCATATGGACACTCATTATCACTGCCAGCGATTTCGACTCTACCATTCCTAGTGAGATTTCGAAATACATGGACTCGTTACATTCGTTTCAGATACCGAGAAAGTTTCGTACAGTGTGATTATTCGTAGTTAGTAATACACACACTATAAGAAGTGTACTTCTTATCTGAAGGAAGAAGAAAAAGGATGAAAAAGAAAAGGAAGGTAAGAAAGAAGAGGAAATCGAGGAGAAGGAAGACATTACAAAAGCACATAATGGTCCATACATTATCCCGCTTTCATACACACACAAACACACACACTTTTCATTATATTCTTTATATGAATTTTATTCAATATCTGCATCATTTTCACAATGAAACTAGTATGAACAAAAATAAGCACCTGTAAATTTTCTCACTTATGCTGCTGAATCATATTTCTTTATAACATACATTGAAATATTTTATGCAAATCAAAAACAACAACAACAACAAAAACAAAACACAGACACACGGACACACACACAAACAGGCATATTGTATACAGACACTCCAAACGCAATCGCGTGTCAAACGGCAGATGGTTAATGGATTAAACAGTAAAAGGCATTAATAGTCAAACATCCGCTCTTCAAACGTCCCTGGCGGTCAGAGATTCATAAACTGTCACAAGGGCTGGCAGGGAAAATATTGCAGGCTTCGGTCAATAAAGAAGCATAGACTGCTTTCAACGCTGAACGTAATTCCATCTTTTTAGCCCATAATTGTTTCAGTCTGTAATTCCTCTTTATCTTGTACAGCAGTTCGTTATCGAACCAGTAAATAAAACAATAAAATTGTTACAGTAAAATTGTTACCTCTATATCGATATGAAAGCAATGCAATGATGACGTCACGTAAAAAAAAAATCTGGTAATGAAACCGCCATAAACTGTTATTTCAGATTGAGTATTTGACCAAGCAGCTATAGCGCCATGATTTGACAGAGAAAGTTATATCATTTACACATGGTCTAAGCTTCTTGTTGGGTTCTGTAGTCAAATCCTTTACCTAAATCTTCTATAACACACTAAACCGACAATCCATCTACCTCGGCGCGGCCTGTCACAGTGTCTGCGCAACAGATAACTTACTGTAACTCATTCACAAGTAGGGCCTACATGTATAGTGAAATACAATGTACTCCGTCGTGTTTCTTTTCATGTGACAAACAATAATCGATACACGGGTTGGTGTGCACTGCGACAAACACGCCATAAGCATACAGTGTTTTCTTATGTCTCCCTTCTCTCATCTCGTATCGCCCACCTCCCCCTCTCTCTCCTCCCTTCCCCATCCTCCTACTCTCGGTTGTCAAAAGGTTTAACTTTGTTCTCTGTGTACCACGGTCATCGTGGGTTAAATTGATCATATAACCTTTTCCAATGCCATGTACCGATTAAGCGCTGTCGCCAAAAAGGAGAAAACATTAAAAAGGACACCTGAAGGGAAATGAATAAATAATAGTAAATGTGGGCGGCTGGGCTTGTAGGAAAACATGAGAAGAGGAAATATGTGCAGCAAAGAAGCCTAACAAAGTGCCTACAGAAGGATAAATCATCACATGGAATTGAAAACAGGAAGAGGATTTTATGTGGTGCAGAAAATGTCATCCTGGAAAAGAATGACTGTGTTATGGATTTTGTTTTTAATGCGCGCATGACAGAGAGGACGGAGGAACAAATAAACGACGGAAATGATGATGATTGCATTAAAAAAAGGAGATGGGATCTATGGTAATGGATGCAGCATCCCTGCCTATAGAACTTTTGGGAGTGACAGAGAAAAATGGATGCAGGGTGGCTTGTCAACCCACGGAACATCTCCAATACAAGTCCCTGGCGACGTTTCCTGGAAAAACGAGCTTCAAACTCTTCTCCTTAAAGGATGCGACTCTTCCGTTTTTCCTCCTGTTTCTATCTCTGCGAAAGCCTTCTTTTTCTCCATCTCTTGTTTTTCGTTTCTTTCTCTCATCTTTCACCTTCTATGATTTATTCTTCTACTTTCTATTCTTCCTCTCCTTCTTCTTATCTTTCTTTTACTCAGCATATACTCTTCGTTCTCTATCTTTCCATTTTTCTTCTTCCTCTTTTCTTTTATCCTTCTGCTTTACTTACGATTCCGATCACTGATAGCTATGAAATAGTTATCGAGAAGGACTAGAGGATGAGGAGTGCCATCAAATATGGTGGGAAAAGAAATTCTTCTTTGTCTGGACTTGCATGCGTAATATGCTGTATGATCGTCATTAAAGGTACTGTTGATGCATATTTGTAGGTCAGTTGTATCACAAAACATCCTACCATATAGAAAAAAAAGATATGCAATAAAGCCACTAATCATAAGGAAATATCACTAATTTTCTCACTAAACCATAACTGGAGACGGTTTAGTCCAGAAACAATTTACGATAACTATTGTTCACATTTTGTATATTTAACAAGACGTAACATTGATTATACTGATTGAAATTTTTACATTGGTTGTTTTTATCCCGAACTCACCTTTTAGAACTGTTTTGAAGCACTAAAGCTAGATTTTTTGTTTCATCTGCAAATGGTAAATCATGCCTTTAAACTCTTTAGGAGCACATCCGGACTCTTGATACCACAAGTCGCTGTCGTCGTACTTTGTTAAGGCACTTATCCTTCAGGACTCTATTTCGAGGAAGGCATTTTCGCTGCATTACACACCGTGGCAGCCGCCTCAGAGTCAATGCCATTTTTGTTATAAGGTATATAGTCATGTATAGGGCAAATAGAATTCACATGCTATCCTGTCAGACTTTCTTCGAATTATGGGAGTCCTTTGAGTCTCACACACAGCCACCCATATCCCTTCACACTCCTGCTTTCTCCTCTAAGTTCTTCCACACGTTTTCTCCATTTCTCATTTCATTATGATATATGTATACGTTTCCTCCGTATTATCATGCCCTCTCTAAATTCCCTTCTCTCTCTCTGTGTGTATACGTATATATTTCCTTCCTGTATGTTTCTCTCGTATATTTTCTTCCGTCAATCTTCATCCTTATATTCCTCCTCTCTCAGTGAACCTAATCATCATGTTTATCATCCAAAGAATACCATGTCGTATACAATTTTTACGAGACAATATAAAGGAATTACGCCCTGATTTGCGATGCAAGCTACAGTATCATGACAGTGTCATTCTTTACACGCAGATTACTCTTATTCGTACGCCCTCACTGACATGGTATTTTCTTCCGTCGTGTGGCAGGTGTACAGTTTCACGAGATCATTTTTTTTTTTCAAGCAACAGCATGACGCACTTTCCCTCATAGATACACTGTGTAACCTCACTTTATGATTTACAAAATAAGGTGATATGAGGCGGAATAAGTTATTCCGCACTTACATTTTGCGCATGAGCAGATACAGCTCATTGAGCGACATGACTTAATAAAATGGACAGTCGCACTGAGTGACGCCATGCACATCGCCTCAGTGGTTTCTTTACGTGGCAGGGAAAGAACATTATTCAACATTCAAGGGAGCTTGTTAACATAAAAGCAAGTTGGATTACGTAAGTTGGTGACATCTAGCTGTACGGTCGTTTCGTTTTGATCAATTGATGGTTAAAAATCGGGGTCATTAATTGAGCCATCGCTATTCAACCAACTGCAAACTGATCTATTACAGCAGCGCGAAAGGCCAATCTCCGTAATTATGGCACACCGACCACGTACGAGTTCAGGCTGCCATTTGCAGGAAGGATGCGGAGGAGGAAACGAGCCATCGTGCGATTGTCATGTTTACTGTTGAGTTTTATTGTGGGAGAAATGACATACATTACTTTTTACAACGGTGCCTGGGACATCCATCCTCGTGTCATACTGACCTCGTCATAGCCATCACGTCATACGACGTCACAAGAGCAATCGACGAGAAGAAACTCCTGCAATTGCCAACACCACCAGCACGTAATTTGTGAAACTAGAGTATTATGAGAATAATGTTGATCATAATGTGTATATCCCACATCACACGAAATATTTTCGGGCACGTCCCAATCTCCCCTGCAGAGAAGTGTTTGGGGAGAGGCAAAATATACAACGCACCTGCCAAGTTTAATCGGCTGATGTTCCTATCCTTGTATATACTTTAACCCTTTGACTCAAAATCATCCAAAATTCTCATAGGCCTACGTGGTTCCCGTTCAACAAACTGTTTAAAGGAAACCTCCGGAAGATTTTTTAGACTTCTGCATCTGAGCTTCTAATAAATCGGTTATACTGGGTGAAGAGTTTCAGAATCTATAATGGTTAGGATGAGGAATAAGAGTGTTTTCAAAATCCATAACATATCACAGTGAACGAGGATGATGACATATAGCAGCTTCACATAAGAATGCATGATTGGGTGCTCAAGGAAGCAAAACAACAGAAGAAAGCATGCATACATTTTACACAGGTGAACTTGTTAAAGCAAGTGGTTTTGTAATGGAATGACATTGCTACATTACTGGAATATAAGCATCATATATTATTATGTCATCATCCTTGATCAGTGTATTACGTTTTGAGTTTTTTCAGGGTATTGGTCTATCCGCTCAAGGGCCACAATAAATTCCACAAATCTATACATGGCATTATCAATCTACGCATACCACATGACGTAAAATTTTGAAACTCGTCTGGAATGCCCCTTTAACCCTCCACGATATGGGATTTGAAAGCGGGTGGAATTTCCAGATATAAAATCCTTTCTCAGCATAATCCATGAATGGTTAGGAAACACGAACTATACCGTGTCATCTTAGGGCGCCCTTGACACCCGAAAAGGTCAGACCGTGTTCAATGCACTATCTAGCACGACACTGGCCCCTGTTTTAATAACAATAACAATCTTTAGCTTGTCAGTCTAGCATCACTGCCTGGAGCTGGGTCACCCCACCGGTCATCTCTCTGCATGCCCTCTTCTCTCTTTTCACTCTCTAGCCATCTCTCCCTCTCCATCTATCTCTCCCTTTCTTACTGTTGTTATTCTCTAGCTCTTACCCTGTCCCATTATCTATCGTTATATACAATCAATGTCTGTATACATCATCGCACATATTATATCGTACTTTTTATCGAACTGTTAATGTATTTACATTATATACCCATGTATACATGATATACACCAATGTAGATTTTCACAAGTCAATCTCCTTCTCTATCTCTACCTATCTACATACCTGTCAATCAATCAATCAATCAATCAATCAATCAATCAATCAATCAATCAATCAATCAATTCATCAATCCATCAATCAATCCATCAATCAATCAATCAATCTATCTATCTATCTGTCTGTCTGTCTGTCTATCTATCTATCTATCTATCTATCTATCTATTTATCTACATGTATCTATATAATTATATTATCTGTCTGTCTGTCTGTCTATCTATCCAACCATCTATCTATGGTACGGAACCCTCGTTGGAGTAGCTCTGTCATGGTGTCTGTACAACATGGCAGAGCTGGACAGGGCTATCCACCTGTATAATATACCCTTCTTATGAATGCTTATGAATAATTGTTAAGTTGAGTTCAGTTGAAACATGGGTTTAGTTGTACCCTTGTTTTGATTGTATAAAACAAAGGTATATCACAACGTGTGTTTCAAGCCTGTTAGTGTTCTGAGGTAGATTAAAATCAAAATAATCAAAATGAAACATTTATAATTCTGTCGTTGTCGTAGTCGTAAGATTGATGGCAAACTGCAAGATATAATTCAGCTTCATTGATAGTATACAGGCGTGCGTGACCCCGCCTGTAGCATGAATTATGACGTTGAAAGATACACGACACATTTATTACTTCAAGCTCACGTTTAACAATGGAGCTACACATACCTCCATGGCTTTACAGATGAATACGAAGGTCATAAACAGTTATTAACTGCGTGGTAAGAAAATCGTTACCATTCAACGTCTGCATTCCATGTTCTTCACACGATTTTAGGATTCGTTTACGCGGTTCACTGCATAATGGTAACGATTATGTTGGGGACGGCAAGGATATTAAATCTACGCAAAGTCAAACTTGAATATATTCTAGTGATGATGATGATAATCGTAAAATAATAATGATATTGACGTTCCGAAGCTGTTATGACTGACAATGAGGCGGGACACTTTGATCTCCAATTGATCCTCTTTTCCCCTTTGGCTGTACCCTCCCTCTTTCTCTTTTTAAATTGTCACGCCATTCAAGTGAATAATTGACGTCACAACTATGTCCTTGAGCGGATTCCTTTGCCGGTATAGGTTTAGGACCCTCATTTTTCATTTATACTCGCCGTGCATTAAGGGCGGATCTCTTTGAAAAGGGAAAATAGATTCACTCGTGTATGAACTGACCACGCATCATAACGACCTCACTACAATTAACGTCTTTACCACTTGATCCTTTCTTGGCGTCAACGAAACTGCTAAGGTTTGCTTTAAAAGGTTCAATTAGATTGTCACATGTTAAGGTTGACGAGAGAAAAAAAAACGAAGAAAAGATTTGCTCTCTGATAGAAAGCAATGAGACTCGAATTCGTAATCTCTAATGGAAATGCCCTTTACAGGAGGAAGAAACCAACAGTAATTGATCGGATTTAGAAAATACGGCTTCTACATGTGAATATGGGGTGCAGACCGAGACACGTACCTAATTTGAATTACATCTCGAATCTACAGAATCTGGGACATGTAGTTCTCTCGTCTCATAGGCTGCGGCGAGTTCTACGTCTACTCTAACAGTCCATCGTAATGAATAAAAAGAGAGAAAGAGGTCAGACACGATAGCATTACGTCAAAAGATTCCTAGAACGGTATTCATCGTCTGCATTTCAGTGGAGTCCCCGATAAAGTACCCGCAACTATATCGTAGCGATTCACCGCTGCTGCATGCGAGAGGTGAGCCCTTATACCTGACTGAGTTACGGAAGAAACCCCCCAAGTCGGAAGCCAGACCGAGGAAAACAATGTCATTCATCCAAAGAAGAGAATTACTTGGAGAATAGCTCGAACTCTTCAGCTTTATTTGCCATAATTTCTTCTTTATTTTTCTGTTAACGTTGTAATGTTTCTTACATGTCCGCAAGAACAAGCTAGAACGGCACTAAACCTACGAGAATTTAATCAGCGTTTCGTGACGTCATTTCTGCCACTAGTTTTGATGTCTGATGATCATAGGGCAATCGGTGGAAAGCGCTTCGTTAGATTTTCAAAATGTTTCTACGACAATTTGGGCTATTCTTTCTTCGCACACTCGCACCATTTTAGTATGTCCCTCTATCTTTGCGCGATAGCACACCGAGGAACACCTAAATATGGCTACATTGATTATGTGAAACGCTCGACAGATACACACACAGACACGAAAATTTTAATTTGCAGCGGTACTCTGTAATAATTTTGTAAAAGAGCGAGATAGACGAAGGTGCGATGTTCAACAGGTATTTAAAATGGATCGTACGGTGAAAATTGAAAGCTCTCGTATAGCTAAAGAGCAGTGAATGTGACTTCAAATGGCGCAGTTTTGTCGGAGAGGCGTTGGAACATTATTCTGACCTGTGGTAGCTCTCAAAACAAATGGACTCGGACGCAATCATGAATGTGTTTTAGAATGTGATACTAATGTCGTACACTTATCACGTGACAATTATGATTAACATAGATGACTCTCCGAGGCCATGCTTGGTGCTTTCATCTGCACTAAGTGTCTTGACCTCGACTTCTAACCTTGTAGAGTAGAACCTGCACAGAAGTGTTTGTTTTGTTTTGTTTTGTTTCGGGGTTTTTTCTTCTGTTTTCTGGCAAACAGTAACAATCGGGCCTGTCCATGGTTGAAATTTTACTGCATTTGTTTCTACGAAACATAAATATATATGGGAAAAATATGGCTGGTGTTATCAGACTTTAAAACAACCGTTTTTTTTTTCAATTCATACTTACTATTGATTAGTGATTTGTTTCAGTTCAAACAGAGGTTACCTAGCGAAAATGATACCTATCATTTTTTTCCTTACATTTACTTTACGTTTCAATCAGATACCAGGTACTTTCTCAGATTAACAATAGCAAATGCTTCCAAGATCAAATTGTACATCGTCCCACGCAAAATCCCATTCAACTCGACACCTGGGAAAAGACAAAGACAAAAATGCCCAGCATTTTTGCCGGGAATGTCACGTACACAACTGGCACGCTATATACTAGTAGTCCATGGGCCAGGCCAGATATTGGTACCATCTGAGGTGGCAAAACCTTTTTGGTGTCATTTTGTTTGTCGGGCATAGATATGCTTATCAAGCTATGATAGCATTTCCAAATGAGTAGCTTAGTCATAGTAAATTAATTTTTAACCAATTTGGTCTCGTTGTTATATCCCTATACTTCTGAATCGAAACTAACCGCTATACAAAGAAGAGCACTGTCTTCTGTATGTTCCATAGAGCTGTAAAATGGTATGTTCACAGGTGTTCTGTTGTAAACGCGGTGCGCTTAGTCTTTATTCAAGGCAGCGAAGGGAATATCCAAAGATTATGATGTCCACAGCGCTTAGTCTTTATTCTAGACAGCGAAGGGAATATCCAAAGCGTATGATACAGTGTATATCCTTTTATCTAAAAACAACAACAACAACAAAAGCAATTCCTCGTGAATTTTACCGTATCTTTCAATTATTTATCATTTTCCGGCGAAAACGCTACGGTGAAAACGCTGATACCACGCCAATGTCGCTTTATTTCCCTCCAACAATATAAGATAATGCAAAAACAATGTACCGGTACACTACGATACATTATAATGAATGATATTGTAAATGAACAGAGTGATTTTTGTTTAAAACTGATGTATTTGTTGATAGGGTAGTGTAAAAATAGTATAGATAATCCCTTTTAAGAGGAACTTTAGATATGATAACGGTACATTGGTCTAGATAAAGACTAAGCGCACCGCATGACAGCTGTGGACATCATAACCCTTTGGATATTCCCTTCGCTGCCTTGAATAAAGACTAAGCGCACTGCGTTTACAACAGAACACCTGTGGACATACAGAAGGCAGTGCTCTTCTTTGTATAGCGGTTTAGTTTCGATTCAGAAGTATAGGGATATAAAAACGAGATCAAATTGGTTAAAAATTCATTTATTATGACTAAGCTACTCATTTGGAAATGCTATCATAGCTTGATAAGCATATCTATGCCCGACAAACAAACTGACACCAAAAAGGTTGTGCCACCTCAGATGGTACCAACAACCCATTTTTCGGGTCTTGGCCCATGGACTATAGGTCCTATGCTCAAAATGCTGGAAATCAATCGCGAACGTGACACGTAGGAACTGTGTGGCTGAATCGCGTGTTGTTAGCCACGGAATGGTATACCAGTTCTTTTCCTTCTTTCTCGTACTCCTCCCCCACACTTCCCCATTTAGTCCAAGAGCATTAGGTCAAAAAAGGCCTAAACATGGACATTTTTGGTAACAAGCTGATTTTTTTCAGGATAGGTCCAGAAAAATGTCTAGAATAACATACTAAAAGTCCTCATGAATCCTCCTTGAGCGTTTTCCGCAATCCAAGATGGCGTCCAAAATGGCCGCCATTTCCAGAAATTCTTATAACTTTTCAACCAGAGAACCCAAATACACAATCTAAATGTCTAAATATATGTTTTGAAGCATGAAGAACTCAATAAAACACATATCAAGAGATATTGATGCACGCAAGTACCGAAATCCAAGATGGCGTCCAAAATGGCCGCCATTTTCTGAAATTCTTACAGCTTTTCAGACAGCTAACCCAAATACGAAATTTAAATGTCTAAATATATGTTTTGAAGCATGAAGAACTCATTGAAACACATATCAAGAGATTTTGATGCACGCAAATACCGAAATCCAAGATGGCGTCCAAAATGGCCGCCATTTTCTGAAATTGTTATAGCTTTTCAGCCAGGTAACCTAAATACAAAATTTAAGTGTCTAGATATATGTTTTGAAGGATGAAGAACTCAATAAAATACATATTAAGAGATGTTGACGCACACAAGTACCGTAATCCAAAATGGCAACCAAAATGGCCGCCATTTCCTGAAATTTTTATAACCTTTCAACTAGAGAACCCAATACACAATTTAAGTGTCTTTACAAGTTTCGAAACATGAATAACTCAATAAAATACATATTAAGAGATTTAGACGCACGCATGAACTGATTTTAACGCTCGAGCTCTTCCTAATATGGAAAATGGGGTGCAAAATGTCACAATTTTATCTCACAATTATGTAAATAAATGTCAATATATTTTATAAGAAACTTCAAAATATAGTTCTTACTGTGAAGTATACAAATAAAAGCATTTGCATGCTAACCTCAAGGAGTGTGTCCTTGTTACGAGAGAAATATTTCACCAACAGATTTGTTGCTAAACAGAAAGCCTACTAGAAGGCAATATCTGTTTACCACATGGTCTATTTTCGTCACCTTAAGCACATGAGATGAAAATTTAGTGCTAGCCCCTTTTTATTACCAATGCATTTGATGTCTACCATGAGGTGAGTTCCAGTTGAAACTGTCAGTTATCACTTGAGAAGTAAAAACAATTCTTCGAAAAGTAAAGTTATTGGTACATGGAGGAGTAATACTCCTCTACCACACGAGGGACCTTTTTTCTTTCTTTTTTTTACTCGAAAGTGAAATACATAGTGCAAACGTTTGGTAAGATATTGAATTATTTGCATCAAAGAGTAGGAAATTGGATATAAAGTAGTATTCAGGGAAATGGGCAATATGATAATGGAAGGGTGTGGAGGGGGGAGGGGGGGTCCCCTCCCCCCCCCCCCACATGAATGAGATTTTGCATTTTCAGACCTGATATTCAGACATCTGATGCACCCTATTGGTGAAATATTAGATTTTTGTTTCCATCAAAAAAGGAACAAAAAGATATACAATCATGGAAGTGCACGGTTATAGGGTTGCCTGCTCCCACACGAGGGAAAATTTCGCATTTTCGGATTAGAAATTCAAAGAGCTGTTGCATCCATTTGGTGAAATACCCGATATTTGTTTTCTATATGAAAACGTTAGGAAGAATATATATTCAGGAAAGTGTCGGGGAGGGAGAAGTGTGAGAGGAGAATACTCCTTCCCTTACCTCGGAAATTTTTGGATTTTCCAATTTGAAATTCAGAGATTTAGCGCACTCTTTGGTGAAATATCTGAGATTTGTTTTTGTCCTAAAAGTAAGAAAATATGAAGAGTTTGTTCGCAAAAACCGATAAGTCTATATTTGCCAAATGGAGATATTTGTGATTAAAGGTCAAGAAAAATAAAGAGAATAATGAGAAAATTTTTGCTTCTTTTTACCATAACTTAAAAAATGTACCTTTATATGTAGTCACCAATATATCATTTAAAAGGTATTATTTTGTACTTTATTACAGAGACCGTACTTCAAAATCTTCAAAAATGGACTTATCGGTTTTTGCAAACAAACTCTTCATATGTACTTATGGAAATATGCGGGGGAGATGTATGAGGTGATGTACCTTCCCACAAAATGGATATTTTTTTTTTCAGATTACGAGTTTTATGGTGCGCTCTGTTGATGAAATACTACATTTTTTTTCTATTAAAAAGTGTAAGTAGAATAAAGACTACTATATTCGAGGCAATGAGCTAGTAGATGATGGGGGGGTCACTTTCGATTGGAGGGAGTTTTGCATTTCGATGATCGTCATTAAACGGCCTAATGCACCCATGGTGTTATATAGAGAAAATTATCCATCCTCGAAGAGTAGATAATAATAGTCTCAATATCCCCATCCCCCACCGAAACGAGGGAGCTTTTACACTTGAATAGAAATGAAATAATTATATCATTTACACACATTTGATGGAATATTTGGGAATTTTTAATCAAAAGGGGAATTATATATATATTGGGGGAAGTGAGCGGTTGAAGAGTTAGGGCAAATTACCCTTCAATATGAGGGAACTAACTTTTGCATTTTGTAAGTGAAAGATCTAGTGCACACTTTTTGATGACAGATTCGGAAATTTGTTAATCTCAAAAGTGTACAAAGTCTATGGAAAGGGGCCGAGCGAGGGACGTTTTGCATTTTTATGATTGCAACTGAATGACAAAGTGCAAATACTTAAGGTTGAATATTTGGAAAATAATGATTGTACAGGCCACCACCTTCCCCAAGGAAGAGGGGGGGGGGGATGCATCCAACCTAACCTATACCCGTTTTCCACTGGACCTTCTGAGTTGTTGAATCTCGAAGATTATGTTGAATTTCTTTGTCTCTTGAAACTGGCTAAAAACATCAATTTTTGATAAACAAACGGCAGCCATTTTGGGCAACATTTGGTTTTCGGGAAGAACTCACGTGGTTTTATTTGTACTTATGTGCTTCATGATCTCTAAATAAGTATTTCGTTGGGTTTCTTATGTCTTAAAATATATATTTATACATTTAAATGCGTATCGCGATTACGTAGTTGGAAGGTTATGAGAAAAACAGGAAATGGCAGCCATTTTGGACACCATTTTGGATTTCTGAAAGTGCTCAAGTGCTTTATTTGTGTTTCAAAATCTCTGAATAAGTATTATATTTGGTTCCTTGAGACTCAAAATGTATATTTCGACATTCCAAGTGTGTACAGTTGAAATCTACTTGCAAAATTATGAAAAAAAAATCAGGAAATGGTGGCCATTTTGGACGCTATCTTGGATTACGGTACTTGTGAGCTTCAACAACTCTTAATATGTACTTTATTGAGTTCTTCATCCTTCAAAACATATATGTAGACATTTAAAATTTGTATTTAGGCTACCTGGCTGAAAAGTTATAAGAATTTCAGAAAATGGCAGCCATTTTGGACGCCATCTTGGATTTCGGTACTTGCGTGCATCAACATCTCTTGATATGTACTTTATTGAGTTCTTCATGCTTTAAAACATATATTTAGACATTTAAATTTTGTATTTGGGTTCTCTGGTTGAAAAGTTACAAGAATTTCTGGAAATGGCGGCCATTTTGGACGCCATCTTGGATTGCGGAAAACGCTCAAGGAGGATTTATGAGGACTTTTAGTATGTTATTCTAGACATTTTTCTGGACTTATCCTGAAAAAATTAGCTCGTTACCAAAAATGTCCAGGTTAAAACTAATACTCTTGGACTAATTGTTTAACGTGCAGACAATAACAGTCACATTGTTTCATTTAACAATATTATCATGTTTGGCCAAGGAGGTACGTACCTCCTTGGTTTGGCGTTGGTGTAAACGTATCGAGCCCTCCTAAGTTCCCCCTCCCCCCCCCCCCCCTCCTTCTCTATCTTCCTTATGACGGTCAGACTTTCTTAATTTAATGACGAAAAAAGCATGCCATCTCCCGTTTCGAGCTCACACACACAAAAATGATACAAGGGATGGAGTTACATTTGTTCATTCATCCAATATCTCTATATGTTTAGGGTGTCTGGCGCGTGTCAATGTGTGTTTCCGTAGCAAAAGTGACGGTAAGTAATATTTTTCTGTTGTTTTGAAAATTACAACGTGTGTGTGTGTGTGTGTGTGTATTCTTCTTTTTGGTAATGTAATTTTGGAAGCAGTTTTGAGCAGCAGATTAATGTACAGCTCAGATTTTATATACGCACTTTTTTTTCATGCGAAGAAAAAGAAATGTGGCAATGAAAATGATTGCTAGCAAATTGGACTATCGTTTGAAAAGATCATTGACAAGTGTGTTCAAACGAGCAGCCACTGGAACAAAGAGCTTGTGAGAAAAATCTCTTTGCACCAGAGCAACAGAGTTAATGGCGGTGGCGCTCTCTTGCAACGCCCTCTATAGTTTAAAAAGAATGTTATCTGGCGATAAACGTAGGCTGTTGTACGTAATGTGCTAAAATAAAGTTAGAAAGAAACATAATTATGATTAATTCTGTGGTTCGAGCTTTTCCTTGACGTGTGTAAGAAACGTAGATTTTCCATTGTGCAAAGATTAATGCCACAGTAATAATTATGTCAATTGCATGAGTCACAAAATTTAGGTAACATACATTTCCATTTCCTATAGACATTCACTCGAGATGTCTCTGCTCAGGTCAAAATGTTAAGCCCCTTTGGAGACGCACTGTAAGTTCTCCTGAACTTACAGTGCGTCTCACAACCACTGGGTACGTAAACAAATCAGCATTACTTCAGATTTACATGCTTTTTTTTGGCAGTTCTTCGAGATTGGCATTAGTCGCATTCATGTTTCTCTTGGAGCTTGGCCTTTGCCATTGTAGCACTTATATCGTAGAGGGAGCATTTCATTACCTCATACTCTCGGTATAGAAAAACGAACGATTTATGTGTATATTTGGGATCAGATGAAAGTGGGCCATGAATATGGTATGCATGCTATTGTGTAACCGGACATTTCACACTGAATAAACAACAACAAAAACAACAAAATCAGTTGATTGTTGCATCATTGTTTGTTGGTCAACGAACAACTTTGTAGCAAATCTCGAAGAAGTAGAGTACACACACACATGCACACACAAACATACACACACACATTCCCGCATCAAAGGACCAAGCTACGTGACATGACAAAATGCTCCACGAGTCTACTGGAAATAAAAACTAGCAATAAATCTTGAAAACGGTTTGGTTGATACCACGATGGCTGCCCCAAAATCACTCCAGCACTCTCCGTAAAGTTTGATACAAGTCAGATTCCACGCAATTTTACCAATGTCTTTCAATCACCATTTCATGTGTTTCTATCCGAATCCAGACTGACGAATCGGTGCTTAATCTTTATCTGACGTAATTGATCCATTGTGACGTCATATCTTCGAATATCATTGTATCAAAGCAGGATGGATGTTTATCATATCAAGACGTCGGATCATTGTGTCATAGCATTATTTCATACGCGCGGGATTTTCCCTGGCATAAATTCCCAGGCGAGCAAAAGCTCATCAGTCTGCCTACCCGTATATCCTGCTGTGAGTATGACACCGATCAGCAGACCACCTGGGAAAGGATTGGGGCACTCGCGGTGTTTCTCATCCGACATTTCGCCACTGACGCACAAAAAACAACAACAAATGAACAAACAAACAAAGGAAAAAGCTCCTCAAATCCTGTCCAATCAATCAAACGGTAAAGATATACATCGATCACGTATACATCCAAAGTACTGATACCATAATACTGTACAGCAAAGCTAGACCAGGGAAGTGGCCAAACTTCAGTGAACTGCACGAAAATCTGTGCCATAGAGTGTATACTAATGGGATTTCGTATGGTCTCCTTGGTTCGTGGGCGACGTAAGAAAAGTAGGAAACTGTATGCGATGTTTGTACAGGCAGTCCTCCAAATTGTGGCAAGTGAGTCTATTATAACCTTTTTTTATTCTCTCTCTCTCTCTCTCGCGAATACACCCAACCGTTAAATGCCCTTTTGGGAAGTTAAAAGTAAACGCGAAATGTGCAACGAAATCCCGGCTTGGCAACCCAGCGGATCGATAAATGCGTTTATTTTGCGCTGTATCAGACCGAATCGATTTTCCTGCATCTCCCCTCAACCTCCCTCTTCCGCATCAAGAGACATTGTCAATTGCCGAATAATACAACCTGTTGAAAATCTGGCTACCTCTCGAGTAACAGACATGGAGTGTGTTTGTGTATATATTATGTGCGTGTTTTATGTGTGGAGGATATAATGATATACACAGAGAGAGAGAGAGAGAGTGTGTGTGTGTGTGTGTGTGTGTGTGTGTATGTGAACATAGAGGAAAGATGAAAGGAAGGGAAAGATAATAAGTGAGAAATAATACAAAACGATAAACTTTCGGTTGATTGGTATCTAAAAATGGTTACACAGCGATAATGCAAAGGGCTGGCTCTTAGAACCAAAATGGTGTCAGTTAGAGTCACGATGTACATAGGTGTAACTCAGCGAAATGTGAGCGTACTATAGGAGTGTCTCGCAGTGACAACCTTTGACCTTTAGCATACGTCCGATGAGATGTAAACCTGAGGTTTACTATCTCGTGATATAACGTATACATGAAGTGCATTATTGTTAGCCTCTTTGAATCAGGAAATCGAAGACAGCTAGCAAACGAAGGGTCAACTAGGATGACCGTTATATGCACCCATTACCATCGACTATAATAAGTAACCCAAGGCTACAAACAACACTCAGTAAACACCTATTACTCTGCAATACCTGCATTTCATAAGCAGGGAAGAAAGGGAAGTATGAAAAGAAAATAATACCTTGTGTCGGAGGTGAGATATGGAACAATGGGAAGAACGTTCGCTCGGGAGAATCATTCATACACATCTCCCGACAAACATAATGCTGGTAGACCTATTTCAAACAAAATTTTGCAGTGGATGTTGAAGGATTATTTTCTCCAAAGTAGTTTATGATGGGTTACTCGTTTTGTTTTGTTTTCGATTTCTTTTTTTCCACGAAGAACTTTGTGCCATTTCTACCAGTCTACAAAAACAAATGGTGCTCCTACACGTGTTGTACAAATTGATCTACTGGTAAAAGCATCCACAAGAACATGGACCAGTTCGCAACATCATCACAATGTGCATGCTGTTGTTGATAAGCTCGTAAAACGCCATTTTATGTGTGTCTTCTATCGCCGTAATGACAGAATCACAGATATAAGCAAGACTTATCGCTCCATTGGTCATTAAGGGTTGTGCTAAATTAAACGAATCAAGCATGGAGAATGTTTCGCTTGTTTGTTTTCCCTGAATACGACGCATTTAGTAATTTCAACCAATGCTCCCAAGTGACCTTGTTTTGTTGTTTTACCAATATCTTGCTTTTGATCAAAGCTCCCTACAATTGAGGTACTAAACAATTGTTCTATATTCCACTCCCCAAGGAGGGTGTTAGAAAAGTGGCCAATGTCTTCCCCCTTTTTTGGACGAGCATGCAGCTAGCAATAAACATTGTTAGCCCATTCGTCAAATGATCGAAGGTACATCGAACTCTGCAATGAAAATGTCAGCATCGCGACCATGCAGCCACAATGAGACAAATCCAGCTACATAAATGTCAGGAGAGCATGGCGTTCTAACGCGCTAGGCCGGTCAATTAAGGACATTTTTTGTGTTCTCCCGTTGGTACATTGTATTTGACAGTCGTCTTGTCCTGCGATTTACCTGTGCTACACGCAAAGCAGTTTTGGTGTACCTTGCAAATAAATGGCAAAAACAAGCGCACGTTGTTCGACGTCTGCCAATCAATTTAGCATGCGCTTTCGATCGTGCTCACTTCCAAATGCGAGCGTTTGCTGTCTATTGATATAACTATTGAAATATTGAACATTGGGGGGCTCTTGTATTTGAATCCGCTTCGAACCGATGACCCGGTGTGATCACGTGAGTACTTGGCAAATAATCCGGCACAGTATATCGGAGCTGTCAATGTTTGGATCAAACATTCACGTATCAAGGAACCTCTGCATGAAAGCATATAGAAGGGTTTGGATGCTGGCCGGAGAGCTCCACAAGCTTGGCTGTGGTCCCTCTTAAGTCCACTTTTTTTATTCAGGATAGTCAGTACAGGTCACTCTTGTTTCTATACCATTCGAGAAAGCATATAAGTGAGATGAAGACAGATATCTTACTAGACAGAACATTAAGAGCGAAATAAACGAAATAAGAAATGAGAAACGAGCAAACGAAGATACAAATCCTATTGAGCCTAATCTTTGCCTCATTCACAAAAAAAAGACCGTTTGAAAGACCAACCAAAACTGAAAAAAAAAAGTTTCCTCGCCTTTGCAAATTGGTGTGAGACGATGATTATAATACACATATTGTGGAAAATTATTTCAGTTATGAGAAAATAGGTATTTCCATGAGGTTATTTTGATCGTAATGGCGAATCGGTCCTTTTTTGGGAGTCACGCACCCGCACTTTGTGACCACTGTTTTCTCAATCAAGGAAGCGATCAGGTGAAACGCGCTTAGCCAGTCCAACTGACCATGCGAAGCCTATAAGCTTTGGCTGTATATTCGTCTGTCATGTGACTCAATCTGTTTGATATAAAGAGAGAAGATGTGATTATATGAACTTTTGACATCATCACGATGGTCAGATATTAAGGAGGGCTGAACAGGCTTGGGGCTGGAAAGCAGCACACGACTGAAAATGGAACACAATAGCGGTGGAGTGATAGGTGAGGCTTGTGACTCCTACACAGCAGGGTTCTGAATTCGAATCCCGCCTGACACGTAAATCTTTGGAAAAGAATGTTACATAGCCATTACATCCCTTTTGACCCTGGTGTATTATTAGGTGATTGGCAATGCTAGTTAAGTCGATTTTGGCGATATCGTTCCACTACCGCGACAGGCCAAAGTAAAGACCGTTCTGTTGGATCATGCGCGTTGGAAAGGTTGTGCAGGAAAATATTAGGGAGAGTGAAAGCACGAACACAGTGACATTTAGCAAAGACCGTGTAGCACAGTATACTGCAGTCTTCGCTGTTTGCTTGCCCATAACAAATTAACTAACTTGCAAGGGAAAACGTTACAACAACAGCCCCCCCAAAAAAAAAGCCAACAACAAACCCGACACTGACAGTCACCCAGCATTTCTGAGTGCTATGGACATGCTAAGGATAATGCGTGAACAAGCAAGCGTGAAGTAACTGAACTGAGCGCCTTATCACTTTCAACATTTGCAGTCTGTAAGAGCACTCCTGAACCCTAATTTAACTCGAGTGTTTTCTCCTTGTGCATCTCTGTTACCTCCTTCTCCTCCTTTTCCTCCTACACTTTATTGTGTGTTTCTCCCCACTACGCAGCAAATCCCCTTAGAAAAGGGAGAAAGTTGAAGAGTGGGTTGTCTCTAGCAGTGCCCGGCTCTCTTTTACCAGTCATTGTTAGAGAAGGTTCTCTCTGCTCAGGGCTTGTATGGGACTTCTCCCGAGTATAATTCACAGAGCATTCTCGATTGGCAACAAGCCGCCAAGCGGCCTTTCAGCAGGATTTAAGTCCAAGTTGATCGGCGGAATAAGTAGTCCTCAAAGAGAATGAGAGAGAGAAAGAGGGAGAGAGAGGGAGAGATAATGAAAAAGAAAAAAGTTCAATGGCTACGTGTCAACGCAAACTCGACAGAAAATTAACAACAAACACACACACACACACAAATACGTGGTCTATTTGCAGCCTAAGTCTTCATGCCCCCATGCAGAAGATTGCTCATTTTCATTCCAAAGGGATAGTCCTTTCAATGGAGCAGTCGTTGCCGGTTCCTTTGACTCCTTCGGGTCGTAGGAATGCGTGTTCAGTTTTTAGCTCAAGTACTTAATTTTTAGTTTGCTCGGCAGGTGCAAAGAAGCATCATTTTTAGGCTTTGAGACCACGCACGCAGACACTGTCTTGTACTTGTTTGCACAGACCAAAATAATGCAAAGGGAAGCGGAGAAATCGGTCGAAAGTTTCAGATGACGTACATAGACACTATGTACTCCTGCAAAGATTTCTGCAAGATTTGGAAGGATCTCAAGTACAGAGTTGGTTCTCAGTTATACTCCTAAGTTTAAGTGTGACATCGGCATGCGCTGCATAAATTTCATGAATGAACTGAAAAAAAACACCAAACAAACAAACAAACAAACACACAATTCCTACCCACCCTGACTAACTGAGCAATGCCACATTTTGTTATGGATTAAAGGAAAACGCTTTCCGCTAGAAAGATTGTCGTTGTTGTTTTTACATAATATAGGGAAAACATTGTGGATCGGCGAAATTGTCCGCTATTGATGATTGTTCGACTGATCTTTAACTTTACTTTTCACGGCGCTGTTGCATCATTAAAACTCATTAAACTCCATGAAACTATCAACTTCGCAACATCAGGTTAACGTCGTAATTGTTGACATTTGATTCCTTATTACCCGGTATGTATTTGGAATAATATCACTTTTTATCCTGCGATGTTCCTTCTTGTAGAAGATATAGTCAAGGAATGTATCGAGTAATTGAATACTACTGTAATACATTACATTTAATCCACGTAATCTCACACATGTACAAACAAATTTACGTTTATAGGGACATTAAAAATGGGTGAGCCACGCCCACAGACATACATATCAGAACACTCCCTCTTATGGAGATGTTTTATGGTTAGCTGTTACAAGTAGTCACGTAAAACACGCATTGACTGGTGAAGTTTTGTTATTAAAAACACATTCCCCAAAGTATACAATATCATGATCATAAACCCCTCTTCATGATCCCTTTGTACCCTTTATCTTCACTGATTGGCTGAAAGTTGGGGAATGCTTTCTCCAATACCGTAATAGTTGTCACATGAGATCATTTATGTATGATACATTTTGAGATGCCTCTGTATCTTATCGCCCCCTATGACCTTCTTGTCAATAAGTAAATCTCTGTTTGGACGTAACAATGTTTTCCCCCTTCTTCTTCTCATATATCTAGGATAATTCAATCAGTTTCGACTGATCCTTAAAGATCTGGAAAGAGAGCCCTATCATTACGACACCTGATCATCATCAGATATCCGTCGTTATACCTGGGCAAAGTGGGACATTGGTCGTTTAACATTCTTCAAATTCAGGATAACCTAGTGAATATACAAACAGACCACTCTTCACTATACCTCATTTCTCACACTTTATATACATTTTTTTTTTTTTTGGTCAAAGGTATGTCATCTTCTAGCTAGTCCACAGAAGGGACTCGTAATCGATTTCAAAAGGCTAGCTGTACTATCTTGGCCAGACGAGACCCCATAGCTTTTGAAATTCACCTCCGTATTCTCCGTAACAGTTTGCATAGCAAGGCGGAAGTGTCATGTTTGTTTGAACGTGATCAAGTGTATTTGTGTTCCGGACCATTGGAATTCGCCCCTTTAGTCTCGTAAACAGGGCTAGCTATCCCGCATCATGCAAGTGCACGGTACTGTACTTGCTGGACAAATAAGAGATCTCCGAAGAGGGGATGTGAAATATGCTCCCAAATTGTCGGACGAAGGGCTGAGATATTAAAGACACAGGGAACTCAAAAGTGTTCAGGGCCTGTATACTGTTCTACACGGTCATGATAATTAAAAACAATTCTCATAAATGACTTATTGTTAATTATAAGACAATGTATTTCAGCGGTTAAAGGAGTTTCTTTTGCCTTAGGGCTAATTGGGCGAACTGGTGTAATGAAAGCGAAACTTTGACAAAATTTCTGATGGACACGCAGGTTTTTATGTGTATACATCAATATAAATGAGCATAATGGGTTACCGGATGAAAGACAAAATGAGGTCACTTAAGTCGGTCGTTAACTGACCTGTGACTTTGGGAGGATAGAAGTTCTGCCGTGGTATTTCTGATGGTCTCAAATCTATTATATTGTTAACATTCATAAATAGATGACTTACTTATCAGGCTTCTATGTGGACTTTACAAAACAAATAAGAACTCGACAGAGAAAATGCTAAAACTAAAGTAAGGTCAGTTGTTGGCTTTCTTTTCGCCCAATGTTGCGCTGCATCAAGATGTTATCGGCAGGAGGGGCGGTCTCTTTGTCGCTTTGGAGACAAAGTCCCGCCGAGGCTACCTGCGTTCCGATGCTTTGTCAATGGTTAATAAGTCGTGACAAGAAAACAGACAAAAAAGAAATCGGCTTGGCGGGACGACCTGAAAGACAGCTTGACCATCACGTGTGAGTGCCTTGTTACGTAATGACATGAAAGTGACGCGTATATAACAAGAAGACATTTCGTTTCTCTTCCGATATATACCAGTGGCCTTGTATAGATACTGAAGGATGCTTCCGATGTACTAGGTTTTAAAAACTATGAATAAAAGAAAAAAAAGAAAACAAACTAATTCACTTCTGTTTTGACTGTAAATACACGCGACAATACACGTCTACGAACTGACGGCCGTCTGTAAGGTAAGCACTGTACATTCTTCTATTAATGACGATTATTCAGTGCATTAGTTAAAGTACCTCAGTCGTGAAAACGTCCAATGAAATGTGGAAACCTGAAATCATGGTGTTGTAATAATTGGGACTGGAAATAGGGCGTCTCATTTTTAACCCTGCTTTCAATCCAGTTATCTATATAGTAATATCAATTAACTATAAAGACATAGATTGTGAAATAAACTAATGTCAATATATCAACAACTCCGCGTTCGCTAAAGGGATCGTAGGGGGCAAACATTAAACACTTTATTCTATACATCATTATTATTTTTTTTTAGTATATAGTTTCGGCAAACCTCGTACAAAAGCGAAGAAAAGTTGTTAAAACATTTTTGCACTCCAATACCAGCGTCACCTAACAGAATGAATAACTGCCGGGATGTGATGTGAGTGTAAATCATCACTTCACTTGAAATATTCCAAACGATGTCATCATGATGACCTGTATCGAATTCCCCATCCATGTCGCAAACTCTACCAGCAACCACGGTAAAATGTCCATCACGTCATCACGAAGAATGCCCAAGCCGAAACGGCATTAATTTGGTCTCCAGGGACCTCCGGAAGCTGTGAATGATCGAAAAAGGATGAAAGGGTGAGGAGGAGGGGGGGGGGGGGGGGTGGGTTCCAGTTAAAATGAGACCATGATGCATCACCCCCATCGTCTTACTCCCCTTCCACTGCTTCCTTCAACCATCAACTGCCTTACAAGAATCGCGGCCAGAGTTGCAGGACGAGGGTATGATAGTGAAATCGATGAAAGGAAGAGATGAGGAGAAAGAGAGAGGACAAAATGGGAAAGGGGGTGGGGTGAGTCGGAGAATTCCCCAACATCGTTGATCTTTGACCTGTGTGACATGTAGACCAAGCATAGGTCACATCTGCGCCGGGCTAATGACCTTATTAAAAAGACAGCAATGATGACACAAGGTGAGGGAAACCCTGTATGATTCCAGAGAGATGCAGTAGAAAAAGCAGGCCGCTTTAGACTTCCCGTTCCACCGGGATGATGGGAAGAGATTGTGGGCTAGGACAGGAAAAACAGAAGTCGATCTTAATTTGATGTATTGGTAGGATATGCAGGTTTGACGTGACTGGGCATATACGTCGCCGGGACACATCAAAGGAAAATCTACTCCTAATAGGTATTTGAAAGCGGTGAAACTCTTTAGCTAATGAAGTTCGGCGAAAATAAAAACCCAAGCGAAAGCGGGGCAACTAGTGGGAATGCTGAATGAACCTTATTAGTTTTGAAATGTCAGTAATAAAGCGGCACAATTTAACTAGTCGCCGATGTCTCAGGGTTATGTCGATTGCGTAATATACTCCTGTATACTCATATATGAGAAACAGTGCTAAGTTTGCTCATGAAAACCATATACACCAATACACACTAAACTTGCGGACTATCATGCTCTTGCAATGTTATTTACGCAAACTCGACGGAAGCATACAATATTTAGGTAATAAAAAAGACACACGCACACATTTTTTTTTTTTTTTATGGCGAAGCAACCACGTCTGCACGCAGATAAACTTACGCAATCACACAGTGTATACACACAAATACACACTAGACACACAAATACAACTGCTATCCTTGTTTCTCTCTCGCAAAATGTCTTACCTACGTATAACAATATTGTATATGTATGTCATTTACACTCGATTCTCTCGCACCTGCGAGAATATCATAGACTAAGTTACTGTGGATCAGAGTACTAGTAACAGCAATGTGTTGCGCAAAGAGCGGAAAGAAGGCGTGGCGTTCATCAGATGAAGACAGAGAAAGTAAAGAGGAGAGATTGGGTAACTAGAAAGGTTGGACGTCACGTGTCGTGAGGTTTGACTACGACATACTACAGGACTCGAAATGTCGTCTCGTACTCTTCGCCTGTGCTCCTTCGGTGCTTCGTCGGATAATTGGGCCCTCCAGCTATGTGCCTCTTTGACGGCCCAACCCCACAAATCAGGGCTGCCATTCAGTGGGCTGGCATTTGAGTTGAGTCTACACTCACTGCCCCGCAGCGCTGAGAGATCATCCAAGTTCCTCGCCCTGTACTACTCCTACTACATGAAGGCTCTATTTAGTTTTATACAACGACTTGAACCAGAAAAACAAATCGTCGAGAAGGTCGCATTGGACTACGTGTCAAGGATGCGCGCGTTCCATTTGCGACTTTCGCTACAGATTTATCGTCTGCCACCCTACATTTCTGTCGAATGAAGCCCGTGTTGCAGGGCTCTATAACTCAGCAAGACGCGCGGGGTTTTCTCCCACAATTCCTTAGGCGTGATTGTGATGGAAGAATTTCAGAAATCAAAACTGATTCTAAAGTGCTCACAATCCGGCGCTTACGTAGGTTGTGCTCTGAGGCTCGAGGTGACCCACCGCCCTACTTATACCTACGCAAGCGCAGCCTACTCGTTTGAAGTTGTTTTTCCTTTAATTACCGAACTCCAAATACATATTGTATATATGCTAAGAGTACGAAGGAGCCTTGTCCTTTCGTAAGTTCCTAAAAGTCTGGTTCGAGAATGCACGCTCACAATTTTGGATCACGATTGGCAGTGTCCGTAAAAAGCGGCATTAGTGATGCTTAGTGATAAGGCTTTAACATCGAGTAGTGATGATGTTACTCTACAATAATGCAAGTAATCCAGGTTGCTATTCTTGGTGGATAAAGAAAAAGCTAATAATGATGCCTTCGAGTCGATTCGTTCAAATATAGTAATATATTGCCTACTCAATATGCCAAGACAGCCTACGCGAGTATAATGTAGGTTGGGATAATGCACAGCGCGTGGGGTACGCATTATATTGCGATACAACATCTGCCAAGATTAAGATTTCACTAAAACATGATACGGCGCCTGGGCTTTACCACGTGGGCAGTCCCACATAATGGACTAACCCCTCGTAAACACGAGAAATCTCTAAAGTGGAAAAATGAATGTTCGGGAACAGCTGGTCCTCGATAGAAACGCTGAATAAACTGACCTGCTTTCTGAAGTGTGGTAAGAATGGATTCTGACCAGTAAATAAACTTAAATGCCACAAACAACAATCAAGGCGTATAGGAGGGAGCGTTGAACATCGAAAGCGACCAGATTCCTTTTTAAGCGATGGCTGCTGACTAACGAAGATGTAAAATCACTTTCGCTGAATAATAAGATGCATCGACGCCCCCTCCCCCATCTCAAGACGATCATAAATTATACAGTCGCCTCTTCCCTCTCAACTCCAACATCTGCTACCCGAGGAGGTATACATCCTTCATAGCACTCTGTGGCTACGCGCACGTGCGTCTTATAGAATGACACCAAATGACACGTACATCAGGAATGCTGTTGTTGATGGTTGAAGTGTTGACTGTCACACACAGGGCAGTTTGTCAAGGTGATATCTTGAATGCTGTGCTTGATGTTCATTATTCCGAAGGTTCATTAATCCGAAAAATGAAATAAGTCGTCATTCCGAAGGTTCGTTATTCCCAAACACACAAAAAGTCAGTATACCTAGTTGTTCGTCAATGTCGAAAATGAAACGAAAATGAATCCGAACGTTTGTGGCGTTATTCCAAAGGTTGGTTAACCCGAAAACGAAATAAGGCTTATACTAACGAACCCTCAGAATTACGAACCTTATTTCGTTTTCTTCGGAATAACGAACGTTCTTTTGTTATTTTCGGACTAACGAACCTTTCTTTATTTTCGGATTAGCGAACCTTCGGAACTTAACATGAAAGCAATGTTGTTATGTTTAAATGCTAAGTGTGTCATCTGCTGTTTCACTACAAAGCAGCAATCGAATCGCACAGACTGAAAGGTCAGCTTTGCTTGCTTGACGTAGAGACAGGGCCATTTAGAGGGAACACAAAATATTGTCATGCTAATACTTCTCACCAACTGCTCACCGGCGTTCAAATCTCACAGACAGAAGACCTATTCGACAACTTTTCATCGAAACATACGGACTCACTATACCCTGCTTGGCTTCTGTATTGGGTAATAACTATTATACTATACTACACTATACTATACTATACTATACTTTACTATACTATACTATAATAATACTATACTATACTATACTATACTATACTATACTATACTATACTATACTATACTATACTATACTATACAATACAATACTACACTATTATTTGACTACAGATATTAAGTTCAACTAATTTTGATCATTACAGTGAGAACATTCAGCAAGGTCATGAATGGTGTAAGTTACTGATAATAGATAATGTTGATAAAGACTAGAGATGCTTGTTAAAAGATTAATACGGATGACGACTATGCAGAATCATCAATAACAATGATTATAATAATAATACAATTGAGTAAGGACATTAATTCAAATATATAAAGGAAGTGATGATATAGAAAAACGTGAAGTTGGCCAATCTTCTGACGATATCGCGTTATCAGATGTTTTTATGAACAGCTCTCGCTTCATGCCTTATGTGTTTCCTACGTAAATTAGTCGAGTGTATAGCATTAATCGATAAAGCACATTGTCAACGGAAACTTACGTACCCCGTCCAAATATGCATATTCTGTTGATACCGCAGATAAACGAAAGGAACAGATGGATGAATCTCTTGAATTTACAGAACAAAAAGTATTGATTGATCAAATATCGATGACTCATTTGTATGGCATTTAGTTCATCCATTGAAAAAGTCGTCTCGGTTGCATTGCAGTGAAGTCATTCATGACATACAATGTGTTCGTCTTTAGCATGTCTTACAAAATCACCGCTAATTCCTCATCCTATTGATTGACCACCGTGTTCCAAATCAAATCGCTCTTTGTAGCAACAGCAGATGTGTTTTCCGAGAGCGACGTCACAATCATTATACGTGACTAGAGGAGCTCCTTCGAGACTGATGCTCTTTACATTATAAAGAAAAAAAAAAGATGAAAATGTTGAATCCAGCATTATATGTTATCACTCCTTTTGTAACCTTTTGCAACCTTTCATGAATGTCAAATTCAACGCTCAAAATGTTGGATTTACCATTATGATCCTCAAACATTTCGTGAATGTTAATTTCAACACTCAAAATGTTGGATTTGCCATTTCTTAATGATAAATTCGACATCTTGAGCATTAAATTTGACATTTACAAAAGTTTCGAGGAGTGACATTTAAAATGTTGATTTGCCATTTTATTTTTTCAGAGTATAAGCGCTGTCCCCAATGACTTTCCAACGTGCATGTGGTCATAGTAAGTCTATTCTTAATAAGGCTTATAACTAGTCTAGTTTCACTTAAAACCCACTTTCGCTTACCACACCGTCATGCGATGCAAAGCATCTCCTTTGAATAAGTTTTCATCTAATCAGTTTCTATTACCAATGCTGATTGTAAATCGAGGCTTTACGATGATGATTACGTTCGTCATTCGCTATGAAACATTTCTCTCTTTGAATCGCAGTTTAGCAATACATTTCACAAGGGGGGGGGGGCAAAATTGGCAGTCTAGCAGTACTAGCAGCAAAATATGCCCTACAAATCAGCTGGAATCGAAAGCAGTAATAATTTGCTAGTGGAATTTGAAGTATCGGCAGAAGAAAGTCGAATATGCAGCGTTTATTTTGATGACCTTTCGAATTTAGGGCGTGCGGTCATTGACAATACACGGCGGATTATTGCTATCCGCTGCCGATATTTTTCTTGACTATAACATACAGGAAACTGAATATGATAATCTTATCAGTTGAGATAGCAATTGTAAAGTTATAGACCTACTATTGAATAAATAGATGATCGATCGGATAACAAGCCCCCTCAATATTGAGAAGAAGTTCTTCATACATACAGAGTGTACAACATACACACATAATATAATTATATATATATATATATATATATATATATATATATATATATATATATATTATCCATTTCTTATCTCTCAAAGAATTATGGGTATGATATCACAATGTAATTTAGCTGTGTGTGTAACGTTCACTGCCAGGAACAGCGGACACTATACAGAGCCAGACGAGCACAACTGATCGCTTTTATAGCGGGGCGAGGAGAATAATTTTAGCTCCTCCTGTTTGTAAGCGTGAAACCAACAAGAGCAAAACAAATCAGACTTGACAGACTCGTTATTAAAACTGTCAGACATTTCCTTGTAGGTTTTCTTGTTTGCATCCTTATCGATTTTTGTGTGTTTGTTTACTCTTTCCAGTCTTATGCAAAGGAAAACGTCATGAAAATTCTGCTGAGAAAACTCCTGCACAAACAAGTTGAACCTTCTGCATGAGATTACTACGTTTCCCCGTATCGTTAAAATATTTTCGTTTCATAACAGCATGTACATCGACCTGTTCCCTCTAGCATGGGTAAGCATGAATCCAGTGAAGAGAAGGAGATCGAGGGATAGAGGGAGAGATAGAGATGAGGGGGTTGGGGGGGGGGGGGGGAGGGACCCACCAGAGGACGGAATTTATGAAATGTTGTTACATATATCGTTCCATGAAGCGCCGTGGTAGATTTCACGGCGGCTTGAGGCTCGTTTGGGGGGAACGTCACGAACTCTTTTTGGGCCGAGTGGGTCCCCGAGGGTTGTTTGGCTGCAGAAAGGGTCTCCCTGCTACGCGGCGGGGTATCGAGAGTGCCTTTGATGAAAGTCATCGTCACAATAACAAAACCGGAAGGTATAATCACATTGATGTCTCTCTAGAGACCTTATACATTTACAATCTCTTCCAGGAATCTAACAACATACTTATACCACCGAACAAAAGATGTACCGAGTGCGTTTGAGTGCATCGAGTTTCAAGCACGAGAGAAAATGGAATTGTTGAATATCCTATAAGTGGAAAGATTCTTATGTTGTTGTGGTTTGTTTTCTTTTCAATCACCTTTCTGTTCCAACGCTATGTATATGTCTTACTAATTTTTGAGTGATATAGCCGGAAATGTAGCATCTCATATGACCGATTTCCGGATGATTGGCTGTTTTACTGTTATGTTCCCCCTCAAACTAACGAAGCAACAACGATAAAAGGACAACCCCGGTGGCCTCGCGATGAACGTAGAATAATTGGTTCCGCTCTTGAACTTTCTATCGAGACGGGCAAAAATAACTGCAGAGTACACGCTACTTGTTTCCCTTAATTTGGTTTCGATTTGCAGCACCGGTATGTACACACGGGACAAAACGCGTACTCGGTTTCCTCTGAATCCATAATCATTTCGGAATCAGAAAGGCAGTCTAAATCAAAGGCCACAAGTCGTATCTCAGCTCATGATTAAGACTGCCAGTTTGCCTATTTAAAGACAATGATTCGTTGTGTTTAATAACTTTCTTTTTCCCCTGCGAAGGAAATTTGAAACAACTATAGAGGAGGCACAAAACTTAATAGAGTAAGAAAGAGGTTATGCTATGATCGTAGTTGCGATTGGTACGGGTAACCGTACACTTTACGGGCCTCGCGCGTACACATGGTGAAAGTGATACAGTAGCGATCAATTTCCCATTCGCTTGAGGTTTCCCGCCAAGCTCGCCACTTGGTACAAGATGCATGGGGTCCTGTCTGCTGAATTAAATACTGTATTGCTGAGGAGCGCAGAAACCATGGCTCTTAAGATTGATCACGGCAGATGTCCATTTTCTCGTCCCTTCCCCCTTGACTACTCAAGATGTGGTCATTGTTTATTCATTTTCAGCTGTGTAGCTTCCTTTCTCGGGTCAAAGCTTAAAAACACCGCCCAAACCCATCGAAACAAAATTATGCCACCGTTATTCATGAGTGCGTGAGAGATTCTGGCCGAAGCGAACGGATATAGTGAACGCACCTTAAAGGAGTAAAGATACCGCATCAACTTTATTGTAATCTTAAGTTGGCACGTGCGTGCAATTTACAGGAAATCGAGAACATCTAGCGAAACAAAATAGAGTTGTACCTTTAGTGCGGATATTAATTGTGCGGGAGTGTTCTGGTTGCGCCGAGAATTGAGCCCTGTCCTTTCTGTATTGAATTTACGTAACATCATGATATCATTATGGACTAACTGAGAGTAAACATTCAATGTTTACTCCGAGGCAGATTTTCAGTCAAATTTTGATACATTTTGATAATTTGTACAATCACATTTTTTTTTTTACAATCACATGTCCCTTCAAAGGGAGAAGAAAAAAAGCACGAGAAGAAAATACAACTTACCATCGAGCTATCATCTTCGTGGTACTTATGCTAATATCACTCCTATTTGCTATCAATAAAGCCACACGGCGTCATTTTCTCTTTATTGCCATACAACATCATTGTGGTATATCAGGTGAATGAGTGAAGTGAATGAAAGGTGAATGAATGCTTGTTACTGCTCTTAGGAGTGAGTGCTTGGACGAATAAATTGGTACACCCTTCGTTAGGCCCGTCCTAATTCTAAAGTCAGAAACTCCCAGCTATAATAGGTTCTTATAGCAGCTTATCCTACCAGTGGAATGTAGAGATTTGTCATTACTATTTCTTTTCGTTTTTTCCCCCTCGTGTTCTTTAAAGAGACAATCCTTAAGCGACTCTTGATTAATCTACCGTTGAGTAGGGGCCCACACTAGCCTCATCCCTAGTAATAACCGGATCTCGTGTGTCAGTTTGATGAATCCGTTACCCAGGCAAGTGGAAACATCGCCATATTGCTTATAAGCCAACTTAAAGGAAAACTTGTCTCGGACAGAAAATTTGCAGAAATGGCTGTCGGTGAAATCAAAGCAACAAATATGACAATGTCTATGGCAAAATGAGAACATTTGTGACGATTCGAATATCACTCTCTCTAGTTTCAAGTGAGATCCCAGTTTAAAGGGATGATGTTTATAGTATTGGTTGAGGTGAAGATTCAGCCTTTAACTTTAGGCAAGATACTGAGAAACCACTTTATAAAATTTTAAAGAGCATATTACAATTCTACGAGAAACTCAAAATTCATTTGATGAAATTCGGTTTTGAAGTCGCTGAGGTATCAAAAAAAAAATTATTGATAAAAGATGGGCCCCACCTTTTATTAGGATTGCTGTGTTTTAGCTATCTCAGTGACTGTTGTTTCCTTGTATTTCGCGCCATTACATATCTTTCTCGGGCCTCTAAAATTTAATATTTAACGTTTTTACTAACCCGATCTAAATATGCCACCTGAGCAAAAAAAAAAAAAAGTAATAATAATAATAATAATAATAATAATAATAACAATAATAAAAAGATAACGTTGGTGCCAAGCCCTGCCTATTCTTACTTACATGACTTACATGACCTAGGGAAATATCCGACGTCAGAGATACCTACCACTCAATCCAGACTACTCCCGGCTCTGCGTGTTCATTTAGAACTTGCCTCCGCCATTCTTCTATACATGGCGCCTCTTGGAAATCCGAACGAATTATAGAAAGACTAAGAAAAGAAAGCAACATATCGTAGGGGGTACATAGCAAAAGCTGTCTGTGCCTAAGTATGTGGTACCAGCAATTCCAGCTTTGCTTGGTCTTCTTTCCGTGTGTGTGTGTGTGTGTGTGTGTGTGTGTGTGTGCGTGTGTGTGTGTGTGTGTTTATCACATTACCACTGTTATAGGCCTATATATTGCCACCTTAACATCCGTATTTGACGCTGCTTGTAATATTGGTAAATCCACACAGGGGATTGTGATAGTACGCTCTTGCTCTATACTGTCTGAAAAAGCAGTCGCTCGTTGTTTAACCCTTTATGTGCTATAGGGACTTTGGACAGTGTGTGGAAGGTTATGGGGTTTTCTGTGCCAATTCTTACTTAAAGCGTACAAAGGGTTAAAGAAGTTTTCATAAGCTACCTGTTACAGTGCCCATAGCGCTGTATTTAGCGCTGAGTGCCACTTCGTACAACGATTGCTTCCGATAACAATTGGAATGTGTTAGACTCTGCTGGGAGTACTGAAAACAGGATAATCATAATTCAAGGTGTTGCGTGGCAATTAACTTAGATAAATACGTGTCTTTATCAAACGGCTTGTAAACGATCCCATTATCAACTTCATTTAGATGTTTATTAAGCATGATCAGGTCACGGTATTTTAGCACTTGACAGTATTTCACAGTTTCATGAAAGTCCGTTTCTTAGATAGCGTTTGTTTTGAACGCGACATCTTTCACATTCCACTATACAGCATCATGATTATGTATAAGGTGCTCCATGGCGGCGATTAGGATTGACTGATACATAAATTACATTTCCAATTCATGGTAAATTAAAAACACACACAAAAAGACAAGTCTTTAATTGTGAAATTTAAGGCGAGAGAAAAAAAAAGAAGTAATTTCTCTCCGATGTTGATCAATCCTAATCAGGGGTAAGTGATGCTACACTTGACAGATAATTCAGTTTAAAAGTTAATTGAGCAGCAGCTATTGCATGTAAGGTTATGAATGACATGTGACTACAGTACGCAAGAGTGCAGGAGTCGTTATTTTGCCGGACGACGGAGAAAACAAACTTTTCATCGAGAATGGCGGGCAACATTTTCTTTCAGATGACGATAGATCCTCACCAGGGCACGGTTATCCTGCCCTTGACTGATACAAGACGATTTCTAAGATTTGCGTTTATCAAGGTTTGTTTACGACTTGTCTGCAATATCTATTGCTAAAGGTGATTATGAAAAAAAATCCACTATAATACACAAAACATCTCTCTCATACACACACACTCACACAAACACACCCACACACTCACACCCACACAACAGTCCCTGCTGAAAGAAACGTAACTTTTGTCTGACGAACATAGCAGAATAATCTATTCGGCGCTCAGAGCATGTTTAGTGTTCCTCATATAAATTGTGTACGAGTCTAAAATTTAGGCTTGTATAAGTATTCATTATGTGTATTTTTGGAACAACCTTGAAGTCTCTAGGACGTAGTAAAGCGGTTTTCTTTTTTCGCCCAGGTGTGGTGGCTCTATCGTTTGATAATGTTTCGAATGAAAGATATGCAATGGATATATGGAGAATAAATTTATTCATTCAAGATGGCACAAAAATCTAAACAGAATTTGCCCATTGTGTATGTGTGTACTATATGCAAGATTGTCTTTTTTTTTTGTTACGCTTTACTGTGTATGGGATACTGATAATCGAGCTTTCGTATAGATATTGATAATGTACGCTTGTGTTCAAGTGTGGACATTGTTGATTTTGCTGGCACCTCAATGCAAGCAATGAAGCAAAGTGTGACTACTACACTACAGATACTATTGCTATTATCCCAGGGTATCCTCTTCATTGTTTAATAGCACCACTCTCCCCTGTTATTACTGTATATCCAGATATCCACCTACACATCTAGGTCAGGAGGCAAAGCCTCTTGTCCAAGGATGAACATAACGGGCAGAATTCTAACCCCAGACCTTCTGAACACAAATCCATTGCCTTATGCACTACACTATACTGTGCTCCCACTGAAGATCGGAGATTAGTCCCTAACATTACATACTATGTTAGTGATATATAAATTTCTTTATTCTTTTTTTTTTACAACTACAGAGAAAACGAAGACTCCTGTACATGTGCACGCGTGCGTTCCCTGGTCTGTGGGTGTGTGTTTGCGTAGATGTTATATATTCGTGTGTGTGTGTGTGTGTGTGTGTGTGTGTGCCAAACGGAATATCGATGTGCTTTATAAAGCTAAGAGGTAAAGACAAGTGTGTAATCGCATAACACTTAAACGCCGCTTATTATAAGCAGATATGTACAAGACACACAAGGGAATATATATCATAAAAGACGTGAGGGCGGGGGGGGGGGGGGGCTTTCATTTTATCAGGACGTGATGACGGCTAGGTATCGAGGTATTAAGTTTACGAATATTTCACTGTATATATTGGGAGCAAAAAGGTCATCCTCTACTTCCCATTCTTCATTATCTTACACGTGCCATTTAACCCATTTCTCCCCGAAATAATGGATATCAAAGAACGATAACACACATATAGGACCACTTTAGTGGGCCTACATCTAGTTCCTGCACACAATGACTTAATATCATTATATGGGTACAGAATACTGTCACTAAACATTTCGGGAAAAAAAAAGATTATATGAATTTCACCTTTAATCCACGCATCCATGTTATTGGAAAAGGTGTATCAGGAAAATATTTGTCAGGATGAATGAAGAGAAAGAGAGAGGGAGAGAGAAGAAAAAGAGGAAGAAGATCAAATTTGCTTATACGACTAATCTGTTTTGTACACAAAATGCGTTTTATCGGCAAACATCGCAAGACAGTGAACGATGTCACCGAACTGAAACGCCACGGAGAAAAGTGGGGTCCTCTCGCAGAGTTGGTTCTTTCTGAATGTTATTCACTCCAAAAAGCGATGAATTTAACGGCTTTTTGCGAGAGATTACAAAGGCAATTGAGATGAGAGGTGTGTCGGCATTTATGTGCAACTCTATTGAGTGATCTCGAACGCCCTTTTTGATGTTTGCGTGTGATTACCGCCGTCATTTTGAAGATATCAGAGTCCTCGATTCAGTCAATTCGCCAGCAGAATTTACAATCATAAAAGTCAAAACTGAATAGATCCATATTGCGCCTCTCGGTTGGTGTCAGATTTCAGTCATTTTTCATCAGTTATGCATGTATACACGCTCAGCTGTAGATAATGTCAACATTTTGATTTACTTTGCTCTGCATGGAAATATCAATAACGTTCAAAATAGGACAGCCTCAAAAATAACATGTTGCAAAATGAACGAGGGCTCGTCCCATAGTGGGCATTAGGCTCAAAGCTGATGTCGGGTTCTTGTCATAGTTCCTCAAAGGGATGGTATAGTATTGGTTGAGGGTGAGGATTCAGCTTTTACTTTTTGCGAGATACCTGGAAACTGCTTGACGAAATGTTGAAAAGCATATAATAACTCTAAGATGAATTCAAAGTTTATTTGTTGAAAATCGGTTTGAAATGGCTGAGATATCCAAAAACAAAGTAAACCAAAGCGATTCTAATAAAAAGTGGGTCCCACCTTTTATTAGGATCGCTTTGTTTTAGATATCTCAGTCACTTCACGAAAATTTTCATCAAATAAATGTTGAATTCCTCTTATGCTCTTTCATATTTCAAAAGAGGTTTAAAAAAAAAATCATCATTAAAAAAAAAATGGAAGGCTCAAACCCCATCTCAACCGATACTGTACCATCCCTTTAACCGGCGCAAAATGTCACAGGAATCATTATAGAAGAGGGTCAATTAAGACCAGTGTCCGAGTCCTACTGGTCAAAAGCAGAACGGTGTTGATTTCATGTCCTCAAGCGAGAACTTGTCCTGGATTCATAACCTCAGGCAAGTCAGGAGAAAACAAGCAAGCAAGCAAACAAACAAACAAATAAGCCGAAAGTCTCTTAGAGCCTAAGTGTAAATTATTTTTTCACGAAAATTACAAATTCCATAATCTTGATACCGACATATGTTAAGGGAAGCAATATTCCCCCTGCTTTCTGAAAGCAAGTAGTCAAATGCTCTTTCAATAAGAAAAGTGAATTTTTGTTGAATTTCCTTCATATTTTCTTTGTATTGCTGTCCACTTATACGTCATAACCTCTAGTAGTCTCCTCATCCAGCGGTTCCAACACCAAAACTTTAAAAATTCATAACTTTTGCATCGATTGTCAGATTTTCCCCAAACTTTCACTAATGTGTTCTGCTAATGTTGCTGCTTTCACTCAATCCACATTGCTCTTTGGGTTTGCGTTCCCTTTAAATCCTGCTACTTCAACCCGCCGCCTGCTACCAAGAACAGAATCTTGTATTTATTTACAGGAAAATATTTTTTTTTTTTCTCGGAAAAAAATTGTGTATTTTTAGAGGCAGATCCGGCTCAAACAAGCTGTGAGAACAAAAGCATTTCTTTTATTTTTACTTTTCCCTTTAGTCGCCGTAATACTTGGAATGGCTGTCAATTGTCTTTCATAATATACGGGCATGATAAAGGCCTATTATATCGGGTTATTATCGTAAATTAGGATTATGAGATAACATAGTTCCGCCTCGCGTTGCAATTAAACGAAATGGAGCAATGTTATTTTCTTGACCCAGCTCTCTCTCTCTCTCTCTCTCTCTCTGTGTGTGTGTTTGTGTGTTATACGCAAGAGGCGACGTGGTTGGGTAAATGTGATAAATTGTATTGGGATATGTTGTTGAAATAGGCCTATGATATCCCTATAGCAATGACACTACAACTAAAACAAACTGAAACTGAAACGAAAGAAGATAATACCATAATAACAATGCTAACACAAACGATTCTAGCATAAAGGCCATATATACATAAGATATGAAGATCAAGACGGTTGAAAATACGAAGATCAAGACGGAACAAAGTGATCATGAGTGAGACATTATATAGATGATGACTGGCGGGGGAGGGAACATACCGAATGTTCCACCCGAAGGGTTTGAAATGCTATTGAGGGAGGTTATAAGTCCCGAGACGAAGTCGAGGGACTTATAGCCTCCCGAAATAGCATTTCAAACCCTGAGGGTGGAACGTTTGGTACATGTTCCCGACAACAAAAGTCATCATCTGTTATATTATATGGGTTAGTCAAATCTGCTTTTTCACATTGTATGGGATAGGCAAATTTATCCTATCGATTGCGTGAAAAATATGATCGTTCAACCATTTGGTATCGTTTGTCATTTGTTATGTGAAAATGTTTTCCCATGGGAGAACATTACAAAAATGTTCTGCCCATGGGCGAACATAACCAATGTGCCTCCATCACGTGACTGTGTTTAGCCAATCACTAACCGGTATTTGACTAACCCATTTGATATAAAACGTTATCACCACACATTTGTTTCGGTGTATGTCGGTCATCTGTGTACACATTACGCGAGATGCAGCCATCTGGCAATATTGTTTGGTAAGCATAGTCATGAGGATGGTATATGTCTTGGCTTTGGTCTCTCCCCCGCCCCACCCCAATCCGATCCCTTTTCCCCACTCCCTCCCTCTCTCATGCATGTCCTTCGATTTAACATGCCGTGCCCGCCAAGTAAATAAACCGTATGCTTTATTCATTTTTGGGCGCATTTATTTTGACAGATGAGCAACCCCCGCGTGGACGTCGTTACCATTAATGGTGCTACCGATATCGGCGGCTTCCACGCCTACACAAGCGTTCTGCAGCGCTTTCTGACGCCATTACTGCACATACCAACCCCGTTGCGATACATGCAAGTCGCTCTCCGTCGCGAAAGCCTCTTACATGATGGAGCCACGTGTCGTGTGTACTTCACAATCTGCTCCCTGCACACAATGTGCTGTAATGTACACTGCACATCATCAACCCATCCAATGCTAGAACCTGGTAGACTGTGTATAAAGTCTGCTAGAATTTTAGAATGTTGTATCGAACGGGTTAAAGCCTTTCCTCCGCTGCTCCTGATGGGGCTTAGCCTAATTTCTTGTCCCAGAGAAAGTCATGATGCTTCGCCTTTCAGGCTTCGACTGACGTAGATGGACACCTTACAAGCGGAAAACGCTTATTGTTAAATAGAAAACAAAGAAACTCTATTTAAACTGATATGACGCAGATAAGGGCTTATGCCGCCACTGTCAGGAAACTCCTTTTCCTCTGCAGATGTTTGGCAAGAGGAGTTTGCACGTTATTGTGCTCGGGGAAACTTTCCTCACAGTTTTAGAGGACGTATAAGCGCGTTGAGCTGTTGTAAAGTAATATGATAGATTCAACGCGAATGTCCGTTCGATGAAGCTTCTCCTCTTTCCAACTACAACAGTGATGTACCAACTGTGATATGCTCCCATCGTTTTCGTTCGTATTATACAGTACTCAAGATAAATAAACATAGTCACATGTGGGCGTCATTCCTTCAGGGAAGTGGGAAAAGATGTCTATTTATAGAAGAGAACTGATTTAGCGCGCCATTATTCCATTCTGCTGAATAACATGATGCATACTTCACAAAAACAACAACAAGTAAAGAAAAACAAATGACGTCATCTACATTTTTGTTCATATCACAGTAAACAAAATTCAACCCGTAAATGTCGGTCCGACAGAATAATATCCTTTTAGCAACTTGCTGACAGTCAAAATAGTGAATAGACAGTAGAAAATGGAGAATACACCAACCGTGGCTTGCAATACAATGAAGACACAGCAGGTATGATCTCACGCCATTTAAGAAGAAATCCCCTAATCTGCATTAAAATGTAAGGCATGATGATGATTCCACATTAGACATTTCATGCGGAAGTTGGAAGACCTCGAAAACCAACGTCTTCAAGGTATAGTTTTCAAGTTTTTGTTTTGGTTTATGTTTTTTAAAGAAATCTATTCCGCTGGACCGGTAACAGACGAGCAGTCAACCTGCTCGCGTTGATCCGATTTCATGGTAACTGCCGATGGTATACTATTATCATCACTGCCGATTGTTGCGTAATGGCTATCTAATTGCTTGATAGGCAGACAAAACGAGGAAGAAGCTAAACGTTCGCTTCACGGAAATTAACGAGCGTTCGTCCAAAGATAGCGAAGCATTAACACATCGCTCGCAAGCCATATAATGGATTTGTTACAATCACATCAACGTGTTCACACACTTTAGCGATGTGATTTTCTGGCCACCAATTGCCCTATTTTCTGATGTCTGCTTTTGATAGTCGTCACTAAAATATACATTTCTAGCAACGCTTTTATAGGTTATAAATGTATAGTGGCGGTATCACTCATGTGCGAATCGTTCCAATAAAACAACGTTCTTTATAATACAAATACATGAAAGCAGGTAGGCCCTACATATTACAGTAAGTTATGACATAAATGCATTTAGAAAATTTCATTTTACTTATCAAGTTTCCCACAAATTACCTTCGTAATAGGTACAGCTAATCAATAGCAACAGACGTTTGAAAATACAGATTGGATGGTCTATACATGATATAAAAATGAATAAAATAATCATGTATTCGATAGCATAATATCGTATTCAGCGACGAAATAAAGAAAATCACGTATTGATAGCAGTGCACGAGTTTGGCTACACTGGATCAGGGATGTGAGACCGCATCCCTGAATGGATTAGGACATACAAACTCTACATCTAGAGATGCACCGGAGAAAAAAGCTATACACAGACACACAGTCACGAGAAAGGACACTGAGTACGATGTATATACTGTATATGAAATTACTGACGACAGTAATAACTCCACAGAATACTTCTAGAATATGAAGGAACTAAACCACCATACCAACTGGAAGGCCACTCTCTAGAGTATTATAAGCCTAGGGAAATCAAGTCTAATGGAAATTTAATGACGGAATGTAGGGAGTTCAGTTGTTGAGTTCAAAGCATGTTGGTGAAAGTTTTACTTCAGCGGAGATATGAAGATATACCGAGATTCAGAGAATGCATAAAGGGAGAGAGTAACTGGGAGGAGGAAACGAATGATTATGTATATACACAAGAGTTATGTATATGGTATACACAAGAGTTATGTATATGGATAGATAGATATAAATAGAGATAGAGAGAGAGATAGCTAGATAGATAGATTGGCAGATAGATATAGAGACAGATATAGGATAGATATATGGGTAGACAGGTAGATAGATATAGATAGATAAATAGATAGACCGACACTAGATAGATAGATAGCTAGATAGCTAGCTAGTTAGCTAGCTAGCTAGCTAGATAGATAGATTGATTGATAGATAGATAGATAGATAGATAGATTGATTGATAGATAGATAAATAAATGAATAGATAGATAGATAGATAGATAGATAGATAGAGATAGGTATATAGATAAGTAGATAGATAGATAGCTAAAAAGAGATGGATAGACAGATTGTAGTTGCAAGAGAAATAGATAGGAATGAAAGGTAAAACTTGCGGGGAAATGAAAAGGATACACATTATACATCCTACACGAATAAAGAAGACCATAGGCTTTCAGGGAGGAGCGTATAAGATATGAAGTATTGTCATGATTGTATGAGTGTGAGCTATAGGGCTCCAAGCATTCCTGGTGTTCCTGATGCAATATCGCAAAACTTGCTTTAGAACACAAATATTGCGAAAGGGGAAGAGGAGGAATGTAAAAATGTAGGACAGAAGGACGGAGGGAGAGGGAGAGAAGAGAAAGAGAGAGAGAGAGGGGGCAAAGACAGTCAGCATCGTTGGATGAGAGAGATGACTTTTGAAGATGCTCCGAAATACCGAACTTCCTCCTGAAGCATTTATCATTGATAAATGATCTTCTGCCGGCGGTCACTGACATCGCTCCAGTGTGACCGAACTACTTTCTGCATGGAGCTGGGATGGTGGGATGACAACTGTATAGTCTGTTTTCATATTCCTTCAAATATTTCATGGAGAATTTCCACTTGGACTAGCATTTTGGCCGAATAAAGTCACTTTATCATAATTCCTTTTTACCTACGTTTTTTCTTTCAATCTGTCGCTGAACATACCTGCACTGCACAAAGCATGTCTTTACTAATCTAGATGATGAATCGCATTATCTTGCTATACCTACAGCGTTCACCATCGTTTTCCGCTGAGCTTATTTCAACTGCTCAAATCATATAGCAACCGTTCTAACTTTAAAATACTTTTGTTCATAACATTGTAGGTCCACAGACATAACCTATCATTTACTAAACAAAAAGTCCCATGGTGGATAATAATCTACATGTTGAAAAGATTATGCGGTGAGAATATATATGTACATACCTAAATTTAGTATACATGTATCTATTGTACAATGTTGTGAAGCTTTTAATCTTAGCTGGTGCTAGACTCCGTGTCAACTTTCTAAAGAGCTTGTTGGTCGAATACGACCGAAAGTTTATTTGAAAAAAAAAAGAAAGACAGAGAAATGTGGACTATACAAACACTCCAATGTAGCTATGGCTCTTTGTCTTAGAAGTCAAAGAGCTATGTATTTCTCGAGTATTAAAGTCACGAAAGCGGACCTAAAAAGCAAAAAAACGCAATCTAAATATTGGAAATGGTTAGATATTGTACTCTGAATTAGTGTCACTTTTTGTCATCACAGAACTGCTTCATTTCGCCAAATACAGGTTTTTCGTTGTAAGTTAAGGGTGTAATGTCGTTTCTAACCGTTTGAAGTTTCCGTTATGCCGTATATGAGTCTATCATATCAAAATCAGACTAAACAGTCCATAGATATGGCCGATGATTGTGACGCCTGACGTCACGTGCATTTCACGCTCGGCCTATTCACTATAGGATAATCGCAGGCGCAATCTATCATATTGTGACAAATTTTCACAACTGCTTTACAATTTGTACGCAGGTCACTTTACTTCACCTACATTTTTCGTTCCTCTGTTTGGTCACGTTCGCCTTTGCAAGTTTTGCTGCTCCAGTGGTAATTTCCATCGGATAAAAAACAAACAGACAAAAGAGAGCTTTTTATGCTTGACACCTGTAGGTATGCATTCCCTATTCACAAAGCACTGTGTGGAATGGCGCGCATTTAGCCAGTCCAATTCACGCCATCTTCAGTCATTATTTGCCAAATCCTCACGTGCAGATATTTTGTAATGGCCCTTTTCACGACTCGCTTGCACAATAGTCTTGGGTAAAGCTACGACCTCTTCAAACTTTGGTGTTATGCAGCCCACTCAGTCAGTCAACGGGAGTCACTGATTCTATTGGCTGATAATGAACCATAATAGCTAGCTTTATTGTGGAGTCATTTGTATTTCGATTCAATCTCAATTTCGGTCACAGTCTGTCGTTTCTTGGTTTTTTTTTTTCTTCTCGTTCGGCTAATTTGCTTAAGTACACCATCAAGGATATGTTAATCTTTAGAAGACATACGCACAGAATGAGGTTTAAAAATCTGAGTTACTCAAGACATGACACAGTGATACAATTATTGTATAAGGCCTGAATTATATGACCTTTAACCATATAACAATGGAAACTACATCGTCAATAATCCGCGCTTTACTAATCTTGCGTAACTAAATAAATGAAATCCATATTATTATTTTGTTCAACGAAAAAAGTTGAGCACGCAATGTTTTGAAAGAAGTAAATATAGCCTGATTCAATGATTTCATATATAGGAATAGTCCTTGAGATAGTGCAGTTCTGAGGTATGCACGAAAACAGATATTGAAAAAAACAAAACAATTGAATCCAAATCTTTCTTCCTCAATGACAATAACGGGAAAAAGGATATCTACACAGCAGTGACACGTATAAGAATTAAAATCTGAGGAGCAGAAGTCATAATATAATATGTCTACATCAAAATGAAGTGAATGTATGTTATGTGTTTCTTGTCTGTGCGTGTGCGTGCGTGCTTTACGGAGCCATATTCGTGGAAAACTTCTTTCTCTATTTAGTTATCGTGCGACGGATAATGTGAAACATGACGAGATCTCACTGTTTGTTTTACTGATCAAAGCCCGTCGCATTGACAGCAAACTGTGAAAACCGTCACATACTGTGTACAGTGGAGACAAGACCCGAGATCCATGCAGGCAGTGACGTCATCAAGGAACAGTCCCGTCAGTGAAAATTCTTCACATGTTCATCCCACACCTCTTCATCCCCCTTTTCACCCAATTCCGAGCTGAATGCTTTTGTTATTGTTTTTTTTTCTATATTTCGTTTCCTTTTCCCTTTCTTGTTCTTTTTTTTTTCTCTTCTTCGCTTCCTCCTTTTTTCGGATCGTCCAAATTTTGTTTGCAAGGTCTTTGTTGATTTTGTTTTTTTGTCCCCTACTACCTGAATATCAATCATGATCACTCTCGTAGTCATAATGAAGATGATGATCAATGATACGACGACTACGATTGCTAATTGGTAGTACTTTTAGAGTCATCAGTAGTAGTACAGTTATAGCAGTTATTTTCTTGTTTTTAGTATCATTATAGTGTCGCTCTTGTCACAGTTATACCTTCAACCTAATATTGTGATACTTATTACATTTGCATATGCAAAACGTTACAGTCACTTGTAGCATCTGCGCAAAAAGCTCAATGCAACATCTTCAAGCTTGTCGTATCGTTGGTGAGCGTGTGCTGAAGACTACTTTGTAATGTACAACCCACCGAATATAGCAAATGATCACGAATCGTCTGTGCTATACTGACATGACTGTAGTATTACTTCAGAAAACTCGAGAAATCGATGCCATGGACGCTATACGTGGTAAAACTACATCGTTTAGTAAGCTAATTGTACCTCAAGCAATTACAGATATCGATCATCGAGGGTCCACAGAGCGATACTTTTACATTGCGCCCCCGCGTGAAGTTTTTCTTTTCTTTTCTTGAAAATCCACCTCCGACAACCAACGAACCGTTGGTGCTACCTCGGAAAATTTAAAGCGGCCAAAAGGGGACGGTACCGACCTAAAAAGAAAATAGGAGGGGCAAAGCAAGCCATTATCTAAAATCCGCAGGTTTGCATTCCGATGCTCAGACAGGCGAGCTATAATCGATAAACTCTTGAGATCAAGGTATGACGGGGCTAGGCCACTGACAGACGAAAGGGGCAAGAATCGTCTTGGTTCGGCGAAGAATGAACGGGATGATGCACGCCTTATTCCGGGCGACCAAACAATGAAGTAGATTTAGGGCACTATATGTAGGGTTGAGTTTATCGTTAGCCAAGAATAGATTTTAAATGAAGAAGAAGAGAAAACCACGGAGTAACTTGTTCTTCGGTAGTCTTTTTTAGAAAATTCTCCTGTAATAAGAGCAACCAAAACAATGAAAAAGAAAGAAAGAAAGAAGGAGAAAATGAAACTTCTCAGTAATATGCCAATGCCAATCCTCTCGTTCTGTCATAGTGAACTCTACTTCATTCCACTCCACAGTGCAATACGGTTTAATTAGATAAAGACTGCTATGGTATGCCACTAATACGAGAGAAGAAAAAACATTTACCTACACGCGTATGCTGATGCTACAACTGGATTTAAATACGACTATAATTTATCGCGAATTTATCTGACCGCATTTGTCAAAAATCGGAGAAGCAAACACGATAAAGTTGCCAGCAGTGCGTTCGGTATTGCTGTTCGCCTATGACCTTGTACATGCTAGAGGAGTTCGATCAAGATAAACGCCGACCAACTGTCATACCACTACATGTGTGTTTAACTCCATAAGCACACCGAGCACAATCGTCAGTACATGGCATTTAATTTGAGCATTTGCACTTGAAAAAGCCCGTTGACCTCAACTTGTTGTAAGTGCATGTTCATCATCTAATCATGAATGCTGAAACGGCTCAAATTTCCATGTGATAATTCGTCAGGGAGACATTCCTTCTCAGTGGAGGTACAATGTTCGTGTCTCATGTAACATTTTTGTCACATGTACCAAATCGAAGAAGGCGGCTTTCTTTTTCTACCATAATTCAATTTACAGGTACGCATCTCCCCAAAGTTTTAGACATGGTGTTGACAACCACATACACGTAGCCACACACACTCACGCGCCCGCGTGCGCATGCACACACACACACACACACGCACACACACACGCACACACAAAACTTTGCCTGAAAATGTCATAACGATAAGATACGTAGCACATCTTGTGCCTACCAATATTGTACCATCTTTCCTCTGATTCCGCGGGTGCTGTTCGTTATTCCGAAGGTTCGATATTCCGAAGGTTCGTTATTCCGATGGTTCGTTAATCCGAAACACGCAAATTCCCTATACCTAGAGGTTCATTAATCCTAAAATGAAAAAGGGTTCGTTAATCCGAACATTTGTGGCGTTATTCCGAAGGTTCGTTATTCCGAAGATTTGTTCATCTTAAAATGAAATTCGGAAAAACGAACCTTAGGAATAACGAATCTTCGGACTGACGAGCCTTCGGAATAACGAACCTTCGGAATAACGAGCTGTAACCGATTCCGCATGATATGCGTTGAGAATTCATACTGATATACCCATTGATTTTATGAGATATGCACCTACTATAGGTACTCGTATATCTAGATCTTTAAAATGATGCAGGACTGAGTAGTACACAAAGAATGATTTTTTTTTTTCTGCAATTAAATTCAGCCTGGTTTAACTCTCACAGGACAAACATATTAAAATGTCATCGACATCCTGTACCAATAGGTTTCCAGTGGCAATGGCATGTTTAAATGTTTGGTTAGAAATTCTACTTTCAACACTACAGATAATTTTCAAACAATGATCCTGATATTAACGGATATTGTGAAACGAATTTTAATCGTTAAAATTCAAGCAGGAGGTTTTGATATTATTGATCACTATTCTTCTAACGACCACCGCCCATTATGACTACATGACTGTTTTACGCTGATCTTGATAAGCGTGGTGTCCTAATTCTTTCAGGAAATAATACTATCAGTACCCCGGAGCGAAACCAACCTCGTTAAAAGTACAACATTCACTGTACAGGTCAAAACGCACCGAGTGGAAATAACCTCATTTCCGGCGGGGTTTACATCATTAGTTTGTTCAGCGTTGTACTCTTCTATGATGATAGCATTTTTTTTTTCAATCCATGTTATTCTACACATGGAGATATTAAAACCGTGCACACCCGCTATACGCAAATACTCACGCAAACACAAACGCACACACACACACACACACACACACGCACACACGCACACACGCATTTATATATTTACCATACTATTACAGAAATACTTGAGATAGAGATAGAGATGACTTTTCTGCATCCATTCCGGTCGATTTTTCTGCTTTGTTTCATATATATACATATATATATATATATATATATATATATATATGAAACAAATAATAATAATGATTATTATTATTACATGTACATATATATTTTTTTTTAACATTTGCCCCATGTTGATGTCATTCGATGGTTATACATAGACAACTCAGAATGGGCTGAAGTGAAGCACCGCCTGTTGGGAAGACTATACGGAGATTATCATCCGTGGGCAAAATGGAGGCGAAGATTCCATCCCCAAATTATCACAGCGATTCCTAACAACGATGATTTCTCCCCGCTGCGAAAAATGCAAAGCGACCCGCCATCACCGACGAATTATAACGATATTATGATGGGATACCGTGGAGGCGAGTAACAGCTGACTTCTCGCTGTCTACATCTCCTTTGCGCTTCTCTCGCTGCATCTTCCTAAACTCGTCTTCTATGTCTCTTCAGCTCATTACTCTCCTTCTCCTCCTAATTCTTCGTTTTTTTCCTTATCATTTCTTCTTTTTTTCTCTTCATAGCTTTATTCTACTCTTTCATGTCCTCAACATCAATCGTAGCTGTATCAACACCTCCGCAACAAAAGGGCCGAGTCTGCAACATAGTATCTTCTTTTTTTCAAACCTATGCGCATGCTCACCGCTTCTCACAATGTTCTCCTATGTTCTATGACCAGACACCACTGGGGGAAGGGTTCAATCACTAGAATGGTGTCAAAGAATCCGCCTAAAAACAAGGTTGGGAAATGATAGATTTTGAAGGCTCACAGAAATACAGGCACATTGAGCTCGGACGACGTTGAATGGCAATACCTGTCATGCGTGGGCAACTGGATGAGAGCATTAGCCTTCATCTGCCTAGTCTGATGATCTTCAATCGGCTTATTGTAGCCGCAAATGATGAGTGATCGGCTTAGGACAGCATCGTCGGGATAAGAATGAGAAGACGACAATCGGGGTGGCAATTTGGGAATCAAACGCAAATATCCCATGCATTGGGCACGTTGGTTTTACCCCTCTTCTTGGCAACGTGTGTGTGCTACGATTATATTGACTGTCGTTCACGTGCTTGAAGTCATGTCTATGGATGATGGTGTATCCCGTGATGGTGGAAATGGGCGGTCCTGAAACCTGACAGGATCACTTATGTCCCTTCGTGACGATGCGATCACTCCGTGAGTGTACGGACAGATCCTGAGTCCTACCATGACACACACATCACACAGACGTCCATGAAAATGAAACATTTATCATCATGGCACAGTCACGGTGTTATACCTCGTGAGACAAACAAACACGCACAACGAGTCTTACTTGGATGAATCAATGGAATGGAAGAGTTCATTGCCATCACGAGTTCTGCGTATTAAAGAGAAGAGAAACCTGGAGCCGTGTTTCTTTCGCAAACACACCGTGACCCCACACAGCTGCCTGAGGTAACGGAGAAGCAACGCTCACTCGAATCGCCTTCTGTTTCGTGAACTGGGAGATGAGTTGGTGATGCGGAGTCGGATGGAAGTTTGGTATCATCAGGGAGGTGGATAACTTCCACCTCTCATGGTATCATCGATCCGATGGCACCCATGCTAATATTGCAACCTGGAACTCATCCGCGATCTCAACTCTGGGATTAATTATGCACACCAATCTCACGAATACACATCGTTCTTTACAGAAACAAATAATTCCTCTATGTCGAAGATGGACAATCATACTATACGTAGCGTGAATGTCACCCGAGGATTGTTTCTATGACAAATAACTTTTCACCTGTTACAGAGTGTTTACAGGTTCATTATCATTGTCGTTTATCAATTACGGGTCATTTGTTCCTGCAAGCATTTTAGTAAAAAAAAAAAGTTCAGTTGCGCACGTAATTGAAGTTATCAATATCATTTTGATGTGTGTGATTTGATTTATGACAAGTGTGGGTCTTTGGCTCAAGACACTGGTGGGCGAGATTAGAGTAGCAGATTATGACACCTGCTGTCGCGGATATATGCAGGTGACTTATCTCGTACAAACAGATTTCGATCAGGAGCGGTGTTCATATATAGTCCATCATCGTGTGATTATAGAGTCCCTTACCCTCAAACATCCGCAGGTGAGAGGAAAGACGACCATTTCGCACTTTGCAGTGTCTCATTTAATTATTCCCTCTTCCTTCCGTGCCAGACACACCGAATACGGAATCCAAATACAACGAATGACATCGAATTCAGCTGAGGAAGCCATAGACAAAAGTCTACGAGTCACGGAAAAATGGCACAAATCTTTAGCTCGCCTGCCACCTCTATAATGTCCGAAGCGAGCTGTTTTGATAGAGACACGATATTGTTTGTCATGATTACTGCGGCTGAATTCACTAGGAAATACAGAAAGGTACATAATCATGACAAAGATAGCTAGAGAGTTGTAACTATTTGTTTTGTTGTCTTTTATATGTGATTTAGTGCATCCATGACACCTAACCATGCCCTAGCCATCATCAGGATACAGAGAGGTCGTACCCCGGTTTCTGCATCGTCACTCCTTGATCGGGACATCTCGACATGAGACATCAAAGATTGATTATCCTTTGAGAACTTGTGTCTCTTATTAAGCAACTAGGAAAAACGAAAAATAGAAACCAAAACAGGAAGAAAATCTCATCACCGTATCTGGAATTCCTGACATCTTTTGTGATGGAATAATTCATACTTAAGTAGATTAATTAGTTCTGACACTGATTTAGTGATCATCCACAACTATAATACACTCGATTGGCACGGACAACTATTTCCCACCAGCACTATAGATGCACCTGCTTGCACCTCGATGATCTCGGGGAAGTGTTAACCTACCCTTTCTCAGAATCAGCATCTGCAGAGCGATTGTGAATCGCTCATGATGAGGCAAGTGGTACGAAGGGTTAAACCTCTGGGAACTTGAACCCCTTTACCTTGCGCATCGCCAGTTTCCATCAGCCGTCGGGAATGAGGCGGATCACGATTAAGAGGAGGTCGTGTCCCGCTCCATCTTTCTGGACTGATTCCGACGGTCTCCCAGGGGAAATCGGCGACGACCGTCGACAGGAAAGACACGTAAAGCGAGAAAATTCGGTCGCAACTATACGTGCCAGTTCTCTCTCGTTGCGCCATTCCTCTTTTTAACATCACGATGACGAATGTAAACCTCAAAAATGAAGAAGTCTGACATCAGGAGCATCTAATTCCCGAGAAGTGACCCCAGAGTGTTTTGAACGACTGGAGTCAAGCGTGTGCAGAATAATAAATAATAGGAACATCTGAGCGAAATTGGTGTGAAAATCATAAAAACAATATCATGAAAGTGAAATCAAGATTGTTAATATCTCGGAACATAATGTGTGTACACTGGCATCTCAAAATAATTAATGTCTTAATTTGTACGGTGACTTTATAGGTGATTCAACTCGATAAAGCATGTCGTCGTAAATGTTACCAAAAATATATAGCTCACGATTTGTACTCACCAAGCCTGAAGGAAGTTAATTTCCTGGTATGCATTGGACGCTATCTTACATGACTTGTCAACATTCAGATTGTTAAGACTTTCTTATCTTGTAATCATCAGGCAATAATAACTTTCGTAATGGTGTGTCAGATATTTCAATCAGCTTATACTTGGGTCGCGCTGTTTCGAGAATGCAACCCCATTAAGATCAAGTGATGTAAGTTCTGATTCATCCATATAACGTGCGATACAGCAGAAAATTATATCACTGCATTTGGACTTTACTGTTCTAATTCCGAGAACGGTTTCATGTCCGATCCTGGACGTTTCATCAGCTCGTTTTCCCGCCACCAAATCAGACGAGCTGATGAAGCAGCCAGGATTGGACTTGAAACCACCCTCAAAATTACAACACTTAGTCCAGATACAGTGACCTAACTTCGTGCTTTAACCCCATTAAGAGTTATGGAACCTCATATTTCATGAGATTTCTAGAGAGAAAATCGAAGATGCTTTGGTACCCTTTTTGTTGTTATGGTATCTTAGCTTATCATACTCTACATTACTCCTCACATGTATTCATCCAGCGTCAGTCTATAATTCTTATATCAAGCGCATACAGATTTTGCTATAGGCATGACCTAGAGCTACCGTAATCTGACTATTTCTGTTATCAGTTTCTCGATTTCGCCATCGATAGCAGTGGAGTGTTATCTCAATTTCACCGCTCTGATTCTACATCACTGATACTATTCTTTCATTATATGGGGTGAATTATTGGGGCAAATCTTCTGTAGTTTCTCTTTGACTGTAGCGGGTAATCATGCTCCTTATAACTGGTTCGAACTTTTGCTTGTTTCGAAACGATCTTGAGCTTGCGTGAGAGATAGATTGTAATTATGCGATTTTCAGTTGTTGGGTCAACATGATCGAAACAGATTTCATCTTCGAATAAATCTCACTCACTAGGTCTTTGCTACCAGAGAGAGGGGGGGGGGGGTGGACAGACAGAGACAAACCGACAGACAGAGAGATAGAGAATGGGAGAGAGATAAATACAATGTATTACCTCGTAATTCGTCCTCAATCTCGAGTCTCCTTCAGTTTAAGAGCCTGACAGTAAAGTTAGCAAATCTATGCAAGCCACTACCTCCTATCTCTTCAGTTGAATGCTGTATCAGAGAAATCCTGACATAATCTATAATATGTCATGAAAATTGACAGCTGATTGTTCACTTCATTTTCAAGAATGTAAATTGTATTGACTCGCTCTGTTGCATAATCAAATCTCACGGCAGACGAGTATAGCAGGACCAGAATTGCTTCACCTCTGTTTATCTTCCGCACAGCTGAAATCACATTTTGCCTTTTTTTTCCGGCAATCATGACAAGAACGTCAGCGTCGTGAGACGAGTCAAACAAAGCAGTGGAGCAGTAAAGGGAACACAGAGGCGTAAAATGCAGCAAAATATCTTATATAGTTAACCTTTCCTTATTCAAAAAGAGTCCCTCGATTGTTTTTTTACCGAGGTTATACATTGGAGGCACGTTTTCAACATGTTCCTGAATAATTCCCTCGGACAAGCCTCGTGTTTACGAATTATATTCAAAGATGAGTAGGGACACCAACTGACTTCAAACTTACTGTAATGAGAGTTAAAGAATACTACGAGGTAAAGGTACGTGTTTTGTGTGACTAGGCAAGAGTATGACAGTGAAGCGGTATCATGTAAGAGAGGCTGCAGTCTTTCTAATATTGCGCTTCATTTTTTATTTGTGCTCACCTAAACCTACGAAACAGCAAAAACTATATACGCGAAGGGTCTACCTCTGACTTAGCCCCAAGCAGGACGTGATCTTCGAGTTCCGATGTGCGGTTCTTTTCCAAGTGTCCGCGGCTTAATCTGACTTCAAAAAAACAGAAAATGATTCGACTATGCAGCTACGTATAACTCTATGATTTAACCCTTGCTCTTTTCAAATCAACTGTTGACTGTCAGATCTCTCACGCACGATTGATGCACCAGATTTACAAGTCTGACAGGCTATAGGTAAAAACACCTGCGCGCACCCATTTGTACCCCATCTATTCAACGATTTGTCTGGCACTTGCTTTACAGAGAAAAATAATGTTCGTAAAGGGGCTGTTAGGAAGGTCATCAGATTAATGGTCACGCTATCATTAATATATGCAAATAAATGGTGAATAGACGGATAATACTGTCCGATGATCTATTTCGCATAGATAGCTATAACAAGACAGGTCAGATAAGACATGACATTTGACACATTGAATGGCTATAATACATAAAAAACGAAGACATAAAATATATCAACAGATACGCAGTCACACCGAACCAAAGAAAACATCTCGTCAGAAACAGGATGATAGTTTAAGCAAAAATCATAATAAATTTTTAAAAATGTATCAAGTAGATTGTGTCTTAACTGTAAAAAATGAATATACAACTAAAATAGATATTACACTACATTTGTCTTTTTCTCGTAAATTTAGATCTGAAAGTATTTCTTACTGATTTCTCTTCCCCTTCCATAGAACAAACAGACAAACAATATAAAACAATACAATATAATACAAGACAAGACAAGACCACACAGGTAAAGTCATGAGCCTTAAGCTAACTGATCTACGTACATTGAGCATTGTATCAAAGGAACCCTGAGAGAGTTAACGTTAGTAATGTGTTATAACCCCTCTGTCGTCTTAGCCATCACCTCCACACTCGCGACAAGCCTCGACAAGGCAATGAGGTACTTCAACCCCTAAATTAATGTGCGTCGATCTTCATGAACACGTTCAATGACTCATAAAAAAACTCGAGACTATTTTTGGGAAAGCACCGGGCGGCACATCTATAAGGATATCGAAAGGTGTGTATAAACACACTCCCCGCATTTTCCCCAGGTCCCGCCGTGGCCGTGACGGGAGTCCGTCTGCGGGTGATGTGTGTTGAGGGGAAAAAAAGTGATCCTGAAGGATCATCGACGGAGTTGAGTACAGTAAAACAAGAATTAGAGGTCTACAATTTCAACCGGAACAAGAACGCGTTGTTGCTATAATTGGGTCTACACGTACAGATGTAAAGTAACAGGAACATTAATGCTTTAGGCAATAAGGACTACTATAGTGTATAAAGTGTAACGCAAATGTAGCGACGTAATATATACACGTCGACTTTCCGTGCTGATTATAATGGCGTCGGTTCCAAGATACTTCCAGGGTGCTTCACCTTGTGACTTTCAAAATGTCTTCATCAGAAACCGTTTCGTCAATTTATTCTGTCATTACGATTTCAATCAATGGAGTTCGGTAATAAAACAATCAAGCACTTTCTTCAAAATCTGTCTCATATTTCAATTATCACGACATAGAAGGGGGGGGGGGGTTAGAGAGAGGAGGAGAGAGGGAGATGGAGGGGGTAGTGAATGAAAAAGGAGAAAGAGGAGAAGAACTCGCTTGACAATGGCGAAGTCGTTTTTTTTTCCAGACAGCATTTTTTTCCTGCCGCTATTTAGTTTCAAGAGTTCCCCTTCTTTCTCTGGTCCTTTTTGCTCAAACTCTGCCTGTTTCTTTCTTCGTCAGTATGTCTGTCTGTGTGTCTGTGTGCCTGTCTGTTTGTCTGTCTGTCTGTCTTTCTCTTTCTCTCTCTCCATCTCTGCCAAAATGACACTTGCACCACTTTCTCTTGCATCGAGAAAATCCCAAGAGTATGCAGAAATCGAATCAACGCTCGTTCGCGCAGTCATATTTCCGTGACCTACAAGCATTGGCTGATGCTGAGATGCGCCTTTAGCCCTGACTTTTTAACAAAGTCCTCTTCTTCTACTCGCGCTGCGTGCCGTTTTGATGACTTTATTCTGATCTTATTCATTCCCAGAATGCTCGTTGGCTCTAATTGTGTCCTCGCTTTCGTTGTGACTGCTACGAATGGTTTTTGCTGTCTCTTGCTAAAGGTTATGAATTCCGGGGATTATAGTGTAAAGAAAGAAAGAAAGAAAGGGGGAGGGAATCTTTGCCGCTTCTGCCGTATTTCATGATCTGTATACTGCTTGATGAATAGGCTGCGCCACATACTAGCTCGGCACACAGTCACAATGGCGTCGTGCAATCCTTGTTTCGTGCAGGAGGAGCAAGATAATACGAAAGAAGCGCGATTGGGAGGGGGGGGGTAATGCACGTCTGTAGCTGTCTTTTCAGATATCAATAGTAATATCATGTAATGTCAAAAAGCCTCCACTATAGAAGAATGCACAAAGGTATGATTGAAAGCACACAATTATCTCTTTCTGAAGCTGTCAGAATGCGCGTAACATTTTCGTATCGCCAACCACCATATTACAGGATGATTGATGTCTCAATATTCCCGGACGGTGGAAGAAACATGTTCTCCAAGTATAAAGAGCAATATCATACCTCATATAAAATAACTACAATGTTCTACAATGTAGGACGCTTCGCGTGTCCGTTAAGTTTCGTGTAAATCGATACAGGAGGTTAAATCAAACAAGGGGAAAAATGAAAGCTGCAACTGACGAAAGTAAGGAAGGACAAATAGTGATGCGATAATCGTCAGTCAGTGTGTCAAATGGTTGGCAACATAACATGCGAGATGAACAGAACTGCTCAGGTGATTGGTCCTTAATGACTTAACTCTGGGGATAGGCACGTTATGTCATGGATTTTTTTTTTCTCCTCAAAGCAATGAGATAACTGCTCAATATTCACGCGAACAATATGATGTTTATTTGCAGAGCTCCCTGACACAGCATCATGCTTCAATGGTTGCCAACACATTATATTGTACAGTGGCGATGAAATCAATAATTGAACATCACAATAATTCCAAGTGTTTGATGTGTTTATGAGGATGGAATATATTTTGGGCCAGTCGTTGTATGCGTGCTGCGAATGATGGACTAACGTTTCATGCGACGAATGTCATATTATACTCGTGGTAATAATATTCCCCAGCAAGCGTGCTGGAAGAAATAAAATGTTCTTGTTCCTTGGGAGGATCGTCATAATCTATATTCGTAATATAATCAATCCGGTGTAAAAGCGTGCATTGCTAAGGATTGGGGAAATGTAAGACGTCCGCCAGGAATCCATATAAAGAAGTGTCCTTAGGAAACGAAATAGAAGTGTATATTAGGTAGGTAGGTTGCCTGGAATAACTGCGATGTCCTCGCGACTATTTCCTTTGCTTACACCAACTGTCAAGCGCGATACACTCCTGTCATTGAACTGATTAGTATATACAGGCCTATATTATGTGTCATGCATTAGATACATAAAAAGTATCATGGCTTGAAGACCAATTGGCATACCATTTGTAAATTTCAATTTCATACTTATATCATACAATATGCACACTGACGGAGGAGGGAGAATGCGTGCACATGGGCCATACAGGTGTGAAGGTGTGTAGATACATCCATTATACATGACATGATATGAACATGATTACGTGTGTATGTTTTTAGCATACAGATATCTCTTAGAGGTGTTTTGTCACGTCATCAGGCTGCCCTCGATGTTGACTGATCGCATTGCCCTGTTCATCTTCGCCGTAAACAGAGCCTTGAGAGCGCATCGTTCATCATCCCGCAGAGTATACCTCCGAGATCGTCGTTTTAGCCTCTGACATTATCGATCGTGACGGGAGGGGAGGCACCGGGTAAGGAGGGGGTGGGGCGATCTCGACATAGTTTTCTGCTTCATTTTAGACGTAATTATGCACGTTGTGCTTCACAAAGTGTGCGCTTGTTATGTGATATTTGTTTGCTTGTGGGGGGGGGGGGGCGGGGTGGAGGGAGCATGCGAGTGGTGCTTTTTGTTGTTGCTGTTGTTGTTGCTGCTGTTGCGGTTTATCAAAGAAAGAGGAAAGAAACATACGAAACTTTTCTGCATTCCGTCGGTGTTGTTGGACGATCTACTTCCGCCTTCTTTGCTTTATTTTTTGTTGTTGTAAAGTATGAATTGTTTCATTAATGCATATACGTACAGTGTATGTATTTATCATTCATGCCGCGCGTTCTTTCTTTTCTTTTTTTTTTAGTCATAAATTAGTGTTATTTTCACTACTAGATTATAATGGAATAAACGCTTTTGTTACTAGATTTGATTTGTGTCTGGGAATCTTATTCAAAACGTTGTTGCGAAATCGCGTCTTTTCTTCAAATCGACAAGTTGAAGTACACTTTAATAGAGTCAACAGTCGAAGACAAAAACATAACCTCTACAGAACGTTTTCCGCTGGCAGAAATGGATGATTTTTTTTTTGCCAGCAAATCTAAGTTATTGAATCACATTGTGTAAAAAAACAGAAGTGCGTAACATGATCTCGAAAAATCGGACAACCTCAAGGTACAACTCATGTGCTGAAAAAACTGACTACCATCAGCAATGGTTTCCCCATGTTATTTTGCATCTACCCGAGGAGAAAAAAAAAGTTAAATCAAGCTACAGTTGTATAATAAAAGCAAGTCCGATTCTCGAATTTTGTGTTTCACTGCAAGTAAAGCAACGGACCGGTTCCGTGTGAGATTCGTATCAAGGGAAGTTAAAGATTAATCTGTTATGATATTATTACATAAGGCCGTGCATGCTCTATTTCCCTTCACTTATTCAGAAAGTAAGCTTGATTGGACGTGATCAATCGGTAAACAACCCCAACCTTCAAACAGTCGTGATAATGTGCAATTTATAGGGACATAAAAAAAGATATATGCTGGCTGTAATAACCCCTATGTTGACTTTGATGTGCAGAGAATTGTAATGCTTGAAAATTCAAAGTCTGAAGTGAAATTTCTCATATTTATATAGGGGCCTACATAGATTTTATTGCGGGGAGGGGTGGGTAGAAAATGCATCAGTAAAAGGATGAGTTACGGTGCGTGTATGACATGTACGGAGGTACAGTTCTTTTGTTTTAGTTGTTGTTGTTTGATTGTTGTTTCTTCAGAGGATTCTATATGGATTTGTTGGTATATAAATCTTGTGTTTGTAAACGTGTATGAGTGTATATTATGTACATCATTGCAGTGTGTGTTGATGTTCATGTGTAAATGTAGTTGTATGTTTATGGAATATGTACATAATGTGTGCGCATTATGCATGTACAATGAGTCATGCAACGTTTTGGCGAAGAGAATAAATGGTGTATGCAAACATGTCTGTGTCCGAATAAACATTACTGTGTCTGAAATAAGGTGAAAGCAAACTTTAAACAGATATCATTTTATATTATGTATTATGATAACATTTCTAATTCTATACGATAAAACGAGGAATGTTCGAGTGCATTTCAATTTCGAGAATTTCGCGAGTGCCAAAAGATTCGCGAAAATTTCATGCCGCGAAAATCTTGCTTTACAGTATATTCCATCACCCATTTTTGCGGAGGAAAAAAAACTTCCAGGTGCGAGACCTAGAGAGTCGAGTAGATAGGAGTATAGGCAGGTCAGGGAACGAGTACATTCCTTCTGCATTATGTCGGCATTAATGCTAATCCAAACACCTTGCCACTGAACCAGTTAATAGCAGAGTGAGAGCCAGAGGTTCGCCGAGGTGCAAACCAAATAAAAGTGGCGCGACACACAGGTCACGCCTCTCTTGTTGTACAAGGAGATGGGACATTATTTTGCAAGAGAGAGAGAGAAAGATAGGGAGATAGACAGATATGTATACATTATAGAACAGAAGTAGATGTGCGGTATATTATTGAGAGATACATAATATAGGTATAGACGATAGCGAATAGATTTGCCAGCTATATACGAGATATTATATATATATATATATATATATATATATATATATAAACAAGGATTGAAAAACTGACCAGAAACAATTGTAATAATAAATAGCGAAAACTTTGAGCAAAGAAAATGGGTTTTCCGATGAAAACCCATTTTCTTTGCTCAAAGTTTTCGCTATATATATATATATATATATATATATATATATGTATATATATATGCGTGTGTGTGTGTGTGTGTGTGCGCGCATGTGTATATGTGTATGTATATATATCTGTCTGTCTGTCTATCTATCTGTAATACACCAGTGTGTATGTATCTACACAGATAATATATATATATATATATATATATATATATATATATATATAAGTATGTGTGTAGATACATACACACTGGTGTATTACAGATAGATAGACAGACAGACAGATATATAGAGGAGAGATAGAAGAAAACATATAGGCAGGTAGATAAAAGAGAGAAAAAGAGAGAAGAGGAAGAGAGGGAGAGGGAGAGAAAGTAAAGGGAGGGGGAGACTAATAAGAAAGAAGTTTTCTTCGCGTCGAATTCTTTGACAACATTCTTCCTATCTTCTCCGACAAGAGATTGTCGAAAAGCAATCAGCGGGAATTCTAACCTCTGATTGGAGGAGTAGCAAGAGTCTTTGCCAAAAGTAGAAAGTCTTGACGTCACCAGCAGGGAGCGGCATTCGATCAGCGATTTCAGAGTACAGCATAGAAATGCACGGCAGAGAGGGAGTCGGCCATTACCATAGAAACACCCATCAAGAAAAACCGACCATGCCCGACAGTGGACTTGATGTAGATATCCAAAGATGCTGCGCAATGCAGCGAAATACATCTTTTGCGATCGGGGGAAATTCCATAGCGGGGTGTATTAGGTTTAGGGGGAGGAGGAGCGCGATTGTATGGCAAGATAGCTATCACTTGAGTTTCTTCCTTTCTCACAGCGCTTTCATTAATAGCTCTGTTGCCTAGCAACATAATAGTTCAGAGTATGGCTAGTATATGGTTGCAGAGGAGAAGACGTTCGAGGGGAACTGAATCGCGGGTGAAATAAAAATACATCAGAAAGTGGGCCGTATAAGGTGATAAGTCATCAATAAAGCACAAGCACGAATCGCACACACCGTATAGGACAGGTGTCAACATTTTGTCAAAATTGAGGAAGTCCAATTAAAGGTACACAGTCTAATCGGGCAAAAAAAAATGTCACGCTGGTGTGAGTTGCATTGACTTGTATCACTGACATAAGTACTTGGACGCCATTCTTTTTATACCTGTCATCTACTAGACTCTTTCGTCAGTCCACGCAGCATCGTTATCATTATTTTAGGTAAACTATTACACTTCCTGACGAAATTTAGATTTGTTTGCTTTTTACTCTCATAAAACAATTTGAAATTACCTGTGACCCTGACCTACACCAGAAGTGGAGAGTATATTTGGTTGCAATTCATTTTGAAAGCAGCTTTAAATCGTTTTACTCTCCGCTCCTCATTTCAGCAACTTTTTCTCAACTCAACCTCACGCGCATGCGCGTAAATGTCAAAACGCTAGCGAGCACAGGTAAACCTACCGACTTTTGACAGCAGGTTTTTTTTTTTTTCATTGCATGTATTACATTACATTCTTTTCCCTTTAACGGATTGACAGTTCATCAGAATGTGTTTATTGGTTGCATATGCGATGATAAAACTGAAAAAGTCCCGTTATAGGATTCCTTGTGTAAGAGGAAATTCAAAGATGGGGACATATGAAGAGATTCGGTGCTTCATTTGGGTACTATAGTTGCGTAATTCATCGTGGCTTTCTTGAAATGATATGTTTCAAATGATTAGGTATATGTTTCTGTTATTGTAAATAGAAAGGAGGAAAGCTAGTGTAAAAAACAAACAAACTGACAAACAAAAACAATGGTTTACCGAAGGCTCCCTTTGAAATTAACTCCGGCTTGTAAACATCTTAACAATCAACACATTTACCAAATAATCAGAAATATATCCTATCCAGATGTCAGTGCTTTAACCGCTTTTGGTCTGTCTTGTTTTTTTCACCGAATGGCCCAATTCAGGAAAGATGGACGATGCGTTGATTCTAAACATCTCCTGTTGACCGACTGTGCTTATCGCGGGCTGTAACCACTTTAAAAAGTCGACATTCTCACCCATGCACTGCAAATGGCTATCAAGAACAATGACCCCGTCGTCCTTATCATCTATTATCATACATCCACGCATTCCTTACATAAAAAAGCCTCACCATATACGTCTGGAATTACTTTCCGTGTTCGCGATAACATCCGCTGAATGTCTTCTGTGGTGTGACAACATCCTCATAACGTTGTCATCATGCCATGTTCTTTATACCTTGACACTAAACGACATGGTCAGATTCTGGATACCAACGCATAATTTCTCTTCAATAATGCTTTACTTTAAGATAAAAAAACAAAGTTTAAAAAATGAAAAGACATATCAGAGACTCGAGAAACAAAGAGAAACGGAAAGTGTGACGGAATAAAACATTTAATGTGGCTGAATAAGGATAGGAGGAAGAAGGGAAAAGTTAGAGAAAATGAACGAATAATGGACATGAGATAGAGACTTATATTGAAAATGAGATAAAAACCTGAGCGAACTCAAGAGAGAAATTAAAGAAAAGAAAATGAAAATGGACGGGGGGGGGGGAGAGGTTTAAAAGAATAAGTGAATTGTGAAGGACAAAGAAAAAGAGGAATGGCACGTCAGGGGTTACGAAATATAATGTCACCTTACCGAAAGTCAGTGAGAACTAAGTAGGCCTACGTGATTCTTTACATACTTTACAGATGAACATAGAGTTCCGAAACGCCTCTGTAGTCCTCGTTGACTGACTACGGAACAGATTCTACTGGCTGCGGGAATGGCAGGCGATTCCCTTCTCTCCCACGCAGCGCATATGGACAACGAATTGACCCCACTCGTGGCAGATGAAATTGATAAGGTAGATTGGTGTTTTTGCTCTCAGCTCATCTTCAATCATTTTCACATGTGTTTCAACTTGGCATCGAGTCGCTATGCATTTCGGTTTCTACTGATATCGCCCTGTTCGTCTGGCTGGCCCAATCTCTAAAAACTATGGAGCTATATAGTAGTATATGTAGCTCCGTGTTCGAACACTGCACATTCAATCCTCTGCACGAACTGCTCTGTGTCAACCCCAGAAAGAAAACCCAAGAAATTACTTTTTTTTCCTTCAATACCATTCAAAATACAGGGATTTGAAAAAAAAAAAAGATATGACATGGACGCATAAAGGACACAAAAAAATAAAAAAAAAAGAAATAAAAGACACAAAGGCCAATAAGTTATTAACAAGAAAGAAAAAAAATGTTCATTTCCACAATATGGATCATTACCCTGTACTTCGAGGAGCTATATGAAGCGTCACTTCTCTGTAAGGTAGTTTTGTTTGTTTGTTTGTTTGTTTGTTTGTTTGTTTGTTTGTTGTTTTTGCGAATGGCCTGGAGTCATTCTGTATTCTCCTCTGTACTCATTGGGTAAGGGGGGGGTTCGGATGGTACAAAGTTTAATGATAATGGCAAGCTACTTTCTGCTTTTTCGCATATTTTTTTTTTCTCCACGAAGTAAGCTATACGCTTGTTCGATTACGATCTATTTTCTCTCGCGCGAGTATGTCCATTGGTGATGTTCTATAAATTCATTACAGTTTGATAAGTGAGTTGAAGTGTAAAGAGCAATAGGAAATAAAGGTAAGTTGATATGATATTACTTAACTTTGATACACTGATCTGTTGTTTTGTATGGCATACTCTCTGTGATGTAAACTCTCATGGGTACACTTTAATGTCACTTCTCAGTAGAAAATCGTGATAAAGAACATTAATGTGTGTGCTGCCGAGGGTGCGATGTATGGGTGTTTGTGTTTGTAAAGAATTGCGCAGCGAGCCCTACCAGTCGAGGAGTCTGTATGTGCATTAAATCACTTCATGAATTCATCTCCAATTTGCTCGACAGATTATTAAAAGTCGCGCACGTATTGGATATCATAACTGTTCATAGATTGTTGGCATCAGCCATGTCTGCGCGGCAATTCCCCAGACAGATTCCCCGAGCAACAAGTCCCATAGATGCAGAATGTATATCAATTATTCCCGTGCCTCGACTTCTTGACTTGCAAACATAGGCATGAACTAGTTTCCAAAAGAATCCACTCCATTTCTTAGCAATTAAAGGAAGGTAAAGGAACAAACTGAGAGAGAAAGAAGAAAAATGAAGGACAGGGAAAGATCTCCACTTTGGACAAAAAAAAAGGGGGAGAAAGAAAACTGCAGAGATGAGTACTAGTAAGTAAATCTCAGAAAGCAGACATAGATCTTCATTCTCTGGGGTGGGGGTTCTTCTTCTTCTTCTTCTTCTTCTTCTTCTTCTTCTTCTTCTTTTTCTCTAGGGTATTCTGCCTCCTTCAGTACACGAAGTTTATTGCTCGCAAAGAAAGTAGCTCTTGTTGGTTTTAAAATTCTGTTCCACATTACATAAGGCAGTAAGACGGTTAACATTCATGATCAGAGCATTCCTTTCGAATGTGTAGTCACCTAGAATATCAACTTCGGTCTTTGCTGGACTTGTCCAATTTAAGATAAAAGAAAAACCTATTCAAAGTATCTTTTTCTGATTTCTCTTATGAAGATATATAGAAAATGGGGTCATAGATTAAAAAAGAATGATTTTCATAATTGAAAAGATTGTCTTTTCCTTTTTTTTCAAATTGCTAAAAATTATAAGTTACAATGTGTGGTTTGCAGTGTGTATTACTTTTTGTTTCGTGAAAAAAAAAGTATAATTTAATTAAATTGAATTGAAGATTTTGTACAATTTTGATGTGAAATGTATCTGTAATCGAAATCGGTGGAAATTGAGTGGATTAAAGGGACTCTTACACGTAGTAAAACGTGAGAGATTACATTTGAGATGAGATCGCAGGTACGTAATACCATGCTCAGTTGGGCTCGACAGTGTGAGGTACTGCCAATGAGCCGAAAAGGAGTACGCTTCGTTGGAAAATCAGAATGAGGAGATTTTTTATTTCGAAACTCTAATGAAGCAGAAAATATGTTTCTCCCCCACTTTGCAGCTTTTAAAATATCATTTCCTCACACTACGACTAAACCTAGTACGAATGAATTCAGGGGGTCGACTTGTGCACTGTATAATCTCTAAGGGTGCAACACGCGCATTAAGGCAGCAATGCTGATTACACAATATCAACAATCAGTATACTGTACCATCCAAAGTAAAACGATAACGCTGTCTGGACGGAGTGCATTAAATTCACCGATGAATGTGAAATTTTTCTCAGAGCGATTTAAGTCTAAGGATGCTATTGTTTGAATAGGCTGATGAAATTAACATCCCATACTTAGTGTTGTTCTTGTTGTTGTTTTTAAAAGGCATCAGCAGACGTGCTGGTTGGGTCTCGAACCCTAAATCCATCTTATTCATTGTCAAGTAGCCTACATTCCCCATCTAGACTGTGTCGTCTCCTTCGGTTGTTGTTGGGTTTTTTTCTGGCCCTTTTTGGACAAACATCCAGACAGACAAACAGTCCAGATTTCTGTTTTTCGTTCGATTTTTCCGGTAAACAGTTCCGCTGCGACAGGTTTCAAGTGTGCGCGAAGTTTATACCCCTGCTGCTCCATTATGCGTGAAAAAATTGAGTTACGAAGGAGACGGCGTATTCGTGACAGGAGTTAATACAGTTGGACAAGGGTTAAACCGCGTAGGTTGCTACCACCCGGTGTAGCGACAACTGCATCGATCCGGTTGCTACGTGCTAGGAACACCAATTCATGGCATCTATTTGGACGGAGAGTTTCATAATAATGCTATTAAATCATCTGGCGGTGTTATTTGCTTCGCATACGTCAAAATGTACGAAGGATATATCCCGAGTCGGTGAACAAATCTTTCACGTACCAGTGCACTCCTATACCTATCATTTCCAGCAATTTCCTGAGGAGCTGTTCATTGGACAGTTGCATTGGACTCGTTTACGATTCGAATCGATTCAAATGTCAAGTAAGCATGTTTATAATTGATGGAAACCGCTCTAACTCGATTTCTTCCATCTTTTCTATGCCCGCTCGGTATGCAAAACGGAGAAGCAATCAAACTTGGACGTTAGACGCAATATAACCCTGGTTCTTTTTGATCGTTCCAAAATATGATTTTTTTTTTCTTTTGCTCGGCCGTTCAACGAGGAAAAGGTTAGCCAAGGCAGTGATATTCAAGTTTTCTCTTTCCATATGCTACTCCCCGGAGTGGAATACTTACTGAGAAGAAGAAGAAAAGAAAGAAAGAAAGAAAGAAAAATCCTCTAATCTATACGAATGATGTGAATAGCCAAGAGCGCTTGCAACAGAGTGCAACTTTTGGGTAGACTGGTTACAAAATTGTAAAACATCACAACTAATGAATCAAAAGTGATCAATATCAGCCATCTTTCCTCCACAGCTTCGCAAAGTTACGAATTGCGCTCCCTATCGTGGCTTGAGGCAACAAAAGAAAGAAAGAGAGAAAGAACTAACTCCACCGGAAACAACATCAACCATGCAGAGTATGTATCCCCATGTGTCCGCAAAAGGGGTGAGAATTGTTCCAAAAGCACGTACTTTGTCACTTCAATGATTGCATTTAAGGGCTGGTTGGGAGAAAATTGCAATTTGTCGAGCAGAAGGTCCATGAATCAATTCATGATGGTATAGTGCACTAACGTCTTCGGGTGGTTTTTTTTTTCACTCCTCTACGAATAGAATGAGCTCAGACCTTCGTCTGAATGTAATGAAATGAAGACCCATATATATATATATATATATATATATATATTTTTTTTTTTTTTTTTTTTTTTTTTTTTGGGGGGGGGATAGAAATCTTTGAGCTACCCTCTGCCTTCGATTAAGAACTCCATTTCGGTATGATACAATCTGTGATGGCAAGTGTATTTCATGAGATGCATAATTATATAGAGGTTCTATACAAACACGAGATATTAATGACTTGTAATTTGCATGTGAATAGACTCTGATCTTGTTTAGGAAAAGTACATTAAATCGAAACCGATGCATTGTACGATGGAAACAAATCATGGCATTTTCTTTGAAAAAAACTAGGTCACTGACAATCAGTGCTACTTAATTGCGAAGAACTGTCCCTCACTTTAATCGTGCTATTCTGAATGCGTGATGGAAACAGGATGAAATACATTTTTCCCGTTCTTTTTCGGTTAAAGAAAAACGCGATCAAACAAAGCTTCCGTGAATCTCTCCTGAGTGGACGTGGTTTGATGATCAAAATTCACGAAATTGAGGTTAAAAAGGAAGTTCTGATGACAACAGAAGGGTCAGGTAGCTCGCGGCTTCATGAACGTCCAGCTAAGCTAATACGTGCATTGCGTGTTCATTTAATGGACTGTATTATGAGAAGGACGAGAAGCCAACATTTTATTGCTACCTAATCTGATGCCCATGTCGTGTAATACGGTAAAAACTCTGAAAACAAATCGCGTTATTTTCCCTGAGGTGAATGAATTCAACGTTGTGATTATGTACCCCACAATAGGTCTCCGTATCAACTGACATCGGCAGATTAGTTTTGCGACAAGCGATAAAAAGCAAGTCTTGGCTATTATAGGCTCATGCATGATTGCGTCTTTTTGACAGCATAGAATTCACGTTATCTTTCCAGTGGTCGATGACCTGGCTTCTGATCAAAGTTTTGATAAAAGTCTCGAAATTTAAACGATTAAAGACAGACTTTTGAAAGGTGTTGTATGTCCATCCTCCATGTGCAGCAGAAGCAGTGGACAAGAACAGTGTACTCCACAAAGCAATGCCAGCATTTTAAAGATTTTTTTTTTTTAATCTTCACATTCATTGTCTACGATAACGCGCGGCCTTATCAAGGCCTGAAGCCATTCTTCGAATAACACCAAGTAATATGAAGTTTATCCGGATATGATTTTATTTTTGTGCGGCTGACCTCGAGGGTTTTAATTTCTTATTCAAAGATACATTTTGCTGGTATATGAGTGCTTTGGTTCTTGGCTATTTAATCTACATTCACACAGACACACACACACATATTGTGTGTACACAAGGAACAGGGAAGATAAAGCAATATTATTTACAATAGAGATAATAGAGCCTGAATTTGTCTGACCTGTATGTGTGCCTCTGTGTTCACTTGTGTGTTTTTAGAACTATTCTTACATTACCATGATGAAGATATGCACTTGCATCTTTTTGTTCGTGAGTGAATCAAAGGAAAATGTCACTTAATGATAAAAACTGACTGGTAAATAGAGTGATAGCTACCATAATGTAACACTTGAAATGTCAGCATATTCAGATATTGAAAAAAGAAAGAAAGAATGTTTTGGGATTTTATTTGTTTAAAGTTTTACGAAACGATGATGCATCCGTTTCAACCATAACAGATTGCGTATTGATTATATGACGCTCTGACAATATTGCCTCACTCCCTTGTTCCTGGTTTGTACAGAAACGTCAAAATAATAATCATATTTTCATAAATAATTTGGCAACCATATGCCTCCCTTCAACCTCAAAAGAGATCTTAATCATACGTTCATACAACAGTACAATGAATTGATGAGATGGTTACAGTTTCTTATTTTTTATTTGACCGCAAAAATAAAATCTGGTGAATATTTGTGTTAAGGTCTTGGGCAACGATGACGTCACAACCCAACCAATTCGACATATAATTTTGATTAGTCTCTTCTTGACAACAGGTGAAATGTCAAAAACTTTCTCATTCTATGTTCAGTTTTAATAAAACGTCTGCCATTCTGACTGTTAATACTCAATCCATCCACGTCAAAACACATATCCTGACATTTCGACATATGAAGCGCTGTAACCATGCGGAAATGAAGAAAAAAAAATGAAGCCATATCTGTGTTTGAAATCCCTTCCCTTCTCACAGAAATTGGATTATTTTCCCATTGACGCAACAAAAAATAAAACTATATAGAAGCACTGCATGCACGAATAGGTTTATTTGCTAATGCTTTTTATGTGGGCAAAGCGGATATACCCTGTGGTTGGTACGAGTAGTTCAAAAATACTCAAAGGCTACACTTAGAAACTAAGAAGACAGACAGACAGACAGACAGACAAACAACAATTCATGTTCCTGCGCAAATAATCTTGATATTGCTTGACTACGGGGCAGGGGAGGGGATAATCTCGTCATGAGACATGACAATGACAAAACAACAAAACACAATTATGAGTGAACCTGACAAGTTTCATACGTTATACCGAAAAAAAAAGTGAAATGATTTGAAAAGATTGTCAAACTCACCACAGGTGTCCAGAAGGAGGTGGCCAGAACGGGAGTGGCTTGCAGCTTGTTCTGGTGGTGGTGATGGCCCTTGCCTCGCCATAGCTTCTTGGGGTTGAGTTTCTGACTGGGCGAGCCCGGCAACTTCATCCGGTGCATTACTGAGGGAGAAGAAGGAGAGATTGGACTATCAGAGGAGGGGTGTCTCGAGTGGCCAGTGGGGTGGGAGTGGAAGGGGCTGTCGTCGAACACCACGGCAACGTCACCCCCGCCACCGTTGGGACTGTCATTAGAAGGGCTCGGGGTGCTACCCGTGGATCCACTGTTGCTGTTGCTGTGGTGGTGACCCCCAACACGCATGGTGGCTGCAAGTTTCTGGAGGTAAGGAAACCTGCGCTTTGTCGTCGGAGACGGGCTGTAGCTATCGGGCGACTTCACGGAGCTCTCCGAATCGCTACTGGACTGCTTCACGAGGAGTGAAGTATCGAGAGAGCGCACTGCACGCAATTTCTGTTTGGTCTTTGGAGACTGGATTTCAAGGTTTGAGGTCTGATTGAGGACTGGTTGGGAACTGGAACCATTTGCACAACGGACAGACTGAGGACCCCCTTTGTGTTTGGCCGTCCTGCTATTTTTCACCGATTCTGAGTTGGACGTGGTAGTCGCTGGTTCCAAGCTCCGAGTCGACCTCAGCTTGAGGTGTTCTCGAGGAAGGGTCGGGGCAGCGCTCCGGTAAACCAGAACTTCCCGACGAAGGTCCAGCGTCTTTGGCCTTGAGACGCGGGTCTTCGCGTCGAGCGCGGAGACGGCTGACGTCAATGCCCCTTCGCTGTCCGGCGAATCGGACGACGAGCTATCGTCCGAGTCGATAATTTCTATATCCTTAACTGACATACCGAAGGTCTCGTCGAATTCGTCGTAAGCCAACGGCCAGTCCAGGGTCTGTGTGGCTGAAGTCGTGCATTGTCCACCATCGTGAATGCGATGTCGACGCGGACTTCGGAGCGACGTCGATGTCAGGTTGGTTGGCGGCTCGATAAAGAGGCCACCCAGGGTTCCTGGAGTGTGTCGTTGGGGGTTGAACTGCATGATGGCGACGTTAGTCACTTGATCTTGTTTTCGTTATAATCCACGTATAAGGTCCTAGTCGTTGAGGTCCAAGTGATCACTGCATTTCCCAGGGGACTGAAAGTGGTCGCCGAAACATCACGTTTGCAGTGAGTTGCGAAAAAAGACGAAAGGTATTGGCACGAACACACATTCTGCGAACACTGAAGAGAGCTGAAAGGTTTGACCGCAAAAAATACAGAAGTTGCTCCGAGCGCGTTAGCGAGCGAAACTCCGCACTCGGCTGTGTTGCCAGCGATATGTAGCACGGCGGAGCAGACGACAACTAGTGAAATATTAGTCACGCTTTCTGACAAGCAAAGCCACTCTATCAGCGCAGTTTCTAAAATGTTATTTCAGACCATGAATCGCTTCGATAAAAGATATGAATCGACGGAAGGAGTGTTTCTGGAGCAAAGCAAAGTACACAAATCGATTTGAATGATTTCAACAGTACGCGAGGAGTGTGTTGATGCGCGGGGCTTGGTTGGCACCGCTCGCGCTGACTTCCACACAGCGATTAAGCACGGGCAGAGTTGTGTACCCCGTCATATCTACAGGTATAGCTGGCCTGTCTTCACCGCGAGTATGCGTGTGCGTTGAGGCATGCGACGTGCGCAGTGGAGCTAAAAACCAAACGAGGAAATCCCACGGTTGTAATAGATGCGTGTATAACTGTTCCTTATATATAACTTAACTCGAAATTACAGAATTGCCACTATTGTGACACGACCATCATTTTTTAGTTTCCTTGCACATAATAATGACATGAAATGTCATGAAACCCCTGAAGAAATCTTTAAGGATTACAATTACGGACATTACTCTTAGGCCCATCAGTATTATCCTACATGGTAAATTTAGAAACCTCGGGCTAGTATTTCGCAGAAAAAAAAAACAAACAAACAAAACAGGACTGACGGAATACCTGAAAAACACGAGAGACGGTTTACTGGAGGCCAAAGTCGATTGTGTTGTTCATGCACGCAATTTTAGTTGGTTTAATGAAAGTTACCTCATACCACAACATGGCTATGGTGGCTTCAAGAATACCATAGGAGACAGACATCTGTGAGTAGGTGGCTTTAATAGCCTGGGGGAAAACCTGGTGAAAGTGGAATTAGTGGCAAACCTTAGCGACAACCATGAGATGGACTAGATGAAGAAAAATATACTTCTGTCATACCACACACTTTCTGTTTTTTGTCTATTTTGGCAAAAAAAAAAATCTTACCGAATTATCAGAGCAAAGTACGTGTATGCAGATTTCTTTTTCCTTTGTCAACAATCTTGTTTCCTGTTTTTGTTGCGGATCTTCTGGCATTCAGATATCATTGTTGAAGTCGTCTTTTTTGTATGGGGTTTAACAATTATTTCTGAGCATGTCTCATTCTGATCGTGTCCATACTACATCCTTCATTGGAATTGTTTTGTTTTGTTTTTCTTTTAACAGAACAAAGATGGAGACAGATATGTAACGATTTGTTGTTGTTCCATTGAAACAAATTGTTTTTTTGTACAGTGGACGATTGTATCACTTGAATTGTAACAATTGCTGGGTTTTATATGGCGCTACAACCAGTGACCAGTAATTATGTATGAATAGAAATGATTTTAATGATTTAACGAAAAAATAATTACTCTTGTAAAATGGTCGCAAGTCAGTCTACCGCCTTTGTGAAGATTATTAAAATCAAAATAAACGGTTTCATTACAACTCAATTCATACGAATGTATGGAAGATCAAAACCGCCATACAGACATAAGGAGTTTTGTTTTTGTTCTTGTCAATCAATTTTTTCTCAGAAATCAATGGAATAGCGCATCCTGATGATGATGAACGTGAAGAGCAGTTGAGAGCTTGGGAAAGATTAAAAAAAAGAAAAAAAGTGCACTGCTCCTGAACGTAGCTGGCGCTAAGCACAAGTTGAAGTCATATGCTATTGAATGACAAAGTAGAGCTCGCAGGGTGGATACACAGACAACGCCAACAAGGGATAAGTTCACACACGTCCAATGCAGTCACTCGTGAACAGAGTATGCGGACCTTAACCCCCCCCCCCCCCAAAAAAAAAAAATAATAATAATAATAAAAAGATAAATAAATAAATTAAAAAAATGAAAAAAGAAAGAAGAAATGGAAAATCTTATCATATTGATAAAACAATGATACTGCGTAATAATGGAATGTCATATTCATTCATATTAAGGGCACACTCGTCACAAGTTTTTATACATCGAGAGATGTGCCCCAGCATTGATCGTATGTTACTGGTACTTATGCATATTTTCATCAATGCAGGAAATAAATGTCATTGAATCTGAATCTGAATTTGAATCACTCACTTACATGGGATTACTTATTAACACCTTATATTCAATGGACTTGAAAGGGAATTTTATGCGGTTGCCAAGTTATTTTATCAAGTTATTTTGTCACAGTCAATTTTGTACACAGTCAATCAATCAAAACCGGGAATGCGTCTTTTACAAAATGAATGTGAAAGTAGCTGAATGTGAAAAAAAAAAAACTTTAAAAAAGTTTCCTTTAAACCAAATTTCATCTATGCAATAACAGAAGAGGGCAATCTCTATCCTGAATATGCTAATTCCACCAAAAAAAAAATCTTTGGAGTGATGGGAAATCATATTCATGTCTCAATTCAATATTAGATATGCTAGATTTTACTGAGCTTAGTCATAAACATGGTATTTGCCCCTATCATACCTGCTATTTTTTTGTTTACATGATTATCATTGTTAGTGGTATTATTTAAATGTTTTGATTGATGTTTGATTTTTCATTTCTTTCGTGTTTCATTATGGGGGAGGGCTACAAAAGTGATGGAAATTTCATGATATTGGTGCGAACGGGCCACTGAAAAAAGGGAAATTATTGTGTAGACTTGTTTATATGGATATATATATATATATATGTAAATATATATATGTATATATATGTATATTATGTATGTATAGAATATATATATATACATATGTATATATATATACATATATATATATATATATACACTCAGCAAAAAAAGAAAGTAAACACTTTTTCGAGTTCAAAATTTTCATAGAAGATTTTAATGAAAATCAATATATTTTATACCATATTAAAGGTAATCTAATTGGCTATCAATCTAGTAGGTCAATATAAAAGGAAACTTTACGCATGAGTGAACACATTTGTTTTTATCCTCCAAAGCACAAAAGTAAAAACTGCAAAAATTGACATATTGTCTTTCATTTGCAAATGCCATTAAGACAACAATAATAACAAAAGACCAGTTTAACACAATGAGAGACACAAAGAAATGGCAAAAATAAGTTTATATTCTCTAAATTTCTTTACAACCTCAAACAAAACAAAAGTGGGAAACTTCAGGGCGGAAATCAAGAATTTTTACTGAACTCAAACTTCAAGTGACATAGGGAGTAAGGGCACGAAGATGATTAAATGAACAGAATATCTTTATTTCATTCATTCAATTTAGTAATTTAAGAATTCATAAGACAATTTCAAGAACCAAATATAATTTACAATTTTCCTAATTTGAATAATCAATTCAAAATTCTACCATTTTTGTTAATGTTGCTTATTCTCTAATTTCATGTGAATTTGGATATGACAGAACATTCTTCATTTTCCTCCATTATTTTTAGCCTTTATTGATCTTTTGGGCTTTAAAGAATTTATAGAGATCATAGGTATATTTTTGCAACTGAATCCATGTTCATTATTGTCTCAAATTTGTCTTTTGTTCTTATTGTTACATGGAAGAGCATTTACGCATGAATGACAACTTGATCATTTTTGCAATTTTCACTTTTGTGCCTTGGAAGAGAAAAACAAAGGTGTTCACTCATGCGTAAAGTTTCCCTTTTTAGTGACTTATCAAGTTGATAGCCAATTAAATTACCTTTCATATGGTATACGATACGTTAATATTTCACCAAAAATTCTATGAGTAATATAAACTTGAAAAAGTGTTTACTTTCTTTTTTTGCTGAGTATATATATATATATATATATATATATATATATATGATAAAACATATCATTCGTGACACAGTCACAGATAATATAACAAAGGACTTTTTTTTTACAAATTTCATCAGTCCTGTGATTAGCCTATTAGTTCTTCATGGAGTTTTGCTAATGTTCATGACTCACCTTCATATCATGATATGACCATATACATTTTTGTTTAGTATGTTTTTTATATCTTCAATCAAAAGACATGGTTGTATATATTTTGTATTCTTGCTTGTTGTATTACTGTCAATCATTTTGAAATTTCATTGAGAAAGTGGAAATATGAAATAAATTTGAACTGAACTGAACTGAACTCATGATTCATGTATCGAGGGATGTGTGATACGACATTATCTCCTTGTAACTTTTACATTTATAGTGATTATGATCTATATTGATATAATGTCTGATACCACAGTCTGCCGTAGGAAAGAAAAATATCGTTGTCACCCTTTGAGAATGGATCCAATTTATCGAGACTAATATTGCCTGTTACACCATTGTCTCGTTTGTCATGGTGCCCATACATTGCCCGATACCATAGAAACAAATGCCTGTTATAACCAGTACACATTTTACATGTACTGCCAGCTGTTTGATGATATGCAGATCTGCTACGTTGTGGTTCATGCATATATCATGCCAACAAATGCAAAGTCATTTACATAAAAATTACATAAAGTTGTGAAATTCACCTGTGTATCCCAGTGTTTTTTGTTGTTGTTGTTGTTTTTTGTTCTATTTTGCCACTATAACAACGTCATAAGTGGAAGTATGTCAAGATACATGATGTTGCTGGCTCGAAGCCATAAATTGCATTTTCTCTAATGCTACATATCGCACGTTCATCACAGAAAATTCATAGAAAAGTAATATTGATAGATTTTTGTTTCTCCGGTGCAAAACGAGAGATATTTAATAGTCGTGAACGTTAACATGCTTCCGGTTGCACACCAACAACATAACTTCTCAGTATGCTACGTCCACAATTATTTCGGTCGTGGTTCACATATATAGTTAGATCTACTGAATTCAGTTGTGATATTTCTATTGGCGTGCATCATTTCTGTGAGTGTTACTTTTTCTTTATTGAGTTTTTTGTGTATCGTTTGAATATGTATACATACCATTATTGCCAAGATTAGCTGATTAGTGTGTTTTTATTAAGGCAGCGATGCCCATTTAGCGCGCATTGAAATCAATGTTATTAAAATCACGATCATGATCATTTCATTAAAAGTATAGAGCAATGCAGAGGTCAGTGCAAAAGTTTGACGCGTTTAATCACGAGACTGTACATTGAGACAATGCCTCTTTATATCGCGAAAAGTCTGTGGCACTTTCATAAAGACATCGTATCGTATTATTCACATACACACGTACATTCCTGCCTCACAAATTGTGTCAAAAATTATTAAATACTGTGTAGGGAAAATGTAATAGTACTAAGCTGAACTCATTATTATTACTTCAAAATTGTGCTATTCGCATCCTGGTTATACTAATTCAACATAATACTATGTCCTCACTCCCAGCCTCAATTTTATCTCCTAATACACTGTACTATAAACACTCCAAGAAATTCACATTCTACAAACAGACATAGGGCCTATTCAATAACAAGTACGCAACAAATACTTTACTTCTCTCACTGTTCCACAATCACACAATACGCCAGAGACTGTACAGTTCTTGTTGAGGTGAGGATTTAGCTTTTAACGTTTTGCGAGATATTCAGAAACCACTCTACGAGATGTCAAAGAGCATGTAATTCTAAGGGGAATCAAAAGTTGTTTTTTTTTTAACGAAAATCGGTTTTGAAATGGCTAGGATATCAAAAAACAAGGTGAAACAAAGAGATCCTATTAAACGGCGTAGCCTGTCGCCTTTTATTATCATCACTTTTTTTTTGATATCTCAGCCATTTGAAAACCAATTTTCATCAAATAAATGTTGAATCATTTTTAAAATCACATGCTCTTTCATATTTCATACACACTTGTCATAAGAGGTTTCTCATTATCTCACTTATAGGAATGTTATTAACCTGAATCCTCACCTCAACCAGTACTGTACAGTCCCTTTAAACTCAAATATCCACGCATATCCAATTCGCGGTTCGACAGACTATCACTCCGTGAACCCCAGAAATGTTTTAGCTCAAAAATCAAGCAGACATCACTGACCAGACGTATACATGGAACAACTTGCCTGATTATAGTAAAGCAGATTGCTTAAATTTTTCTCCTTAAAAATGACACATAAGAAAGTAATTTCAATCGAAACAATGAACCAAACTAACACTAGTGTCATTGCTATTTTTTGTAGTCTGGTCTCAGTTCTCAAGTATAGTAACATGTATATATTGTATGATTACGTCTTCACCTTATGAATGATTACAAAGTGGCAACTGTTTGCATATCACACCCATACAGGCTCAAACTTCAAACCGAAAAAAAGACAAAAACATGCGCATTAAGAATTCACACTGTCTTGCATCGTCGCATTTGCACACACATACATTCTCTCATGATGAAGTCAATGATACAGCAATTCCATCTAAACGACACAGCCCGAAACTTATCGCCACACACACGTAGTCAAGAAATAATCACCCGCATTCTGTCGCCTTTCCCTTACTATTTGGAATACATTGTACATGTAGGGTAAAACAGTGTGATAAATATGATACGGTAATCTTATAGCAATGCAAATTACATGGTCGGGGCCCTATCCAAGTCAAACTCTATATAGATGCTCATGATGTCGGTCGCCTGTATTGTCTATCTTCCCTGCTTACCTATGATTATAATCATGAAATGCAACGTCGCTATTTCCCCATATGTTACGTTATCAGAGACAATGTTGTTAATTGCCAATTCCTAGATCGTTTTGGGTATTTTACTTTGCCTCTGGGATTGAAAGCTCAGGCCCCTTTTGACTTCATTACACCTCACTGGCTCGCCACTATTGGATAAAGAATTTTCAGCAGCTAGTTCATTTTATCTACTTGTAGGCCTACTTTTTTTTATTTAGCACACTTTGTATCAATTTGCTACCGTACTTGGAGAATAAAAGAAATGCAGAATGAAAACCAAATCAAGGAACAACCACATACACTTCTCGTGCATACATTATGATTGCGTGTGTGTGTGTGTGTGTGTGTGTGTGTGTGTGTTTGCGTGTGTGCTTCCCCACGTGAGTGTATGAAAGTGTTACATGATTGCATGAGAGTACGTATAGACGCATCGTGTGCAAGGGGGAGCTTGTTTTTATACTGTGCTCTATATGTGTATAATGCAGTCAATATTGGACATCCGTTGCAAATTCACTCGATTTTCTTTCCAACTTCACCGTTAAAAGACAAAGGAAGAAGAAGAAAAAGAAGAAGAAGAAGAAAAAAAAAGAGCCGCCGAAGGAAGCCCTCCATATAGACGCCACAACCCAGCCGCGTGAATGAGTCGGGATATGCCAATATTGGCATGAACCGTTGTATAAACGGCAACGTCATACTGTCTTGGACGTTCAAGGAGCCGAGTACGAAGTCTAACTCAAGCAAGAATACCCGGAGAGAACTAAGTGTATATTGACGTCATGGATAGGGACTTTTTTTCCTCTCTCTCTCACCCTGTGGAAAGCAGCCTAAGGAGAAGGAAGAGCGAGCCGAACTAGAGAAGGGTCTCCCGGTTGCCATGGCAACTGATCAGTCATAATATCTTGAGACGTGTGCATAAGGCGGCTGTAGAGGTAGAGATCGCCAGATAACGCGTCTGTTATACATGTATCATGTGTCCTTAGATGCATTTCGAATGCAGGCAGTCACAGTATTAAAAGCGAGGGCATAAAACAGTGGATTCAGCTGTTGTTCTTGTTGTTTTTTGTGGTGGTGGTTGGTTCTGGGGTTTTTTTTTTCAGATTCTGAGAGCAAGATCGAGATTGTTTTCCTGCATAGCATATACTTGCCTGCAACTGTAAGTCGAAGCATGGGGCAAGCTCCACGTTTGAAGAGATACGCGTTGCGAGAACATGAAAATATTTCAACCTACATAGGGCATTCTGAAACCTTTGTATAAAGTGGTAGAAGTTTTTATCTGAATATTCCGTCATAATAATTGCCATGATGCACACCTATACTGACAAGATCAGTTTGAAGAAACTCGAGCTGATGACATTGTGTTTTAGATCGATTACATCATAATCCACGAGGCCAATACTAGTCTCGTTTGGAAACGATTTAATATGAAATAGTAGATTTGGTCGCTCTCAAAATATTACAATATTCATTATTTTTTTAAAATCAAAGCTAATGACCAGTGTATAAAAATGCTTTAGAATTGCAAGGAGATCATGAGTGCTTGCAGCTGTCGCTGGTACAAGTATAAGCAGGGCCCAGGTTCTTTCGCCAATAAAACGCTGTTTTGTAACAGCAAAACCAAAACATACCAACGTGATAAAAGAAAGATGTGCTTCTTTTGGGTTGTTTTATATGTAGCACCATAGATATAATCGTCTCTTACACAATAACCGAAAGAAAAAAAAGTTTCATATTGCAGTAGATTGTATCGCAGTTAATGATTGACTTTAGAGAGAAGATGACCCATCGACAATGTACTCGAAATGAGAATTATATATCCTTCCATTCCATCTCAGCATTTTTGAATCATTAACCAGTAAGTCTGCATATTGCCGTATCTAGAGAACCGACCTGCTGCTAATCTAGATATTAATGGATAGTAATGTTTGTATCCCCAGTGTTCTAAGAATCATTAATCTTTATTATATGCGCCGTGAGCACCGAAAGGTGAACCTGAGCGCTATACAAATAGCCACTATTATTATTATTATATGGAAATGGCAGTCCCTGTAAAACGTCGTCAACTACGTTTGTATTCTTGGTTATCCCTGCTCCGATTCTTCAATGGCAGCTTGTAGGCATTATACAGTATGTCCCCCCCCCCCCCAAAAAAAAAAAAATACAATACAATAAAATTTTCGCATTGAAAACACCCAAAATGATTAACTGCCTAGATGCAACTTCAGGGTCTTAAAATGTAACATCTTTGCTCTACTTTGCAGAAAACCCCATTCAATTTGGTTAAGCGGTCACAGAGAAATATAGAATGTTGGAAAGCATGTCATGAGTCTGATTCTTCCAAGTTTAGCACTTCGATGCTTTTGTGTGTGAATACAATAGACAGAACTTCGAGGGAAGAGATTCTTGACATCCTCTACAAAATTCCTCATTTCTCTTTGACCACAGAGGCAAATCGAATGGGGTTTTCTGTAAGATATGGACAATGAGTTATAGTTTCATACCCTGAATTTGTATTTAGATTGATTCACTATTTTTAAAGATATCATTGCGGAGGGTCCCGTTGTAATTTTTGTTGGGACATACTGTACAGTCATGTTTTGTCCTTGTGATTTTGTATTTGCGTGTGTTTTTTATGTATGTTTGTTCTTTTTGTGCTGATGTCTGTCTGGTTCAGAATGAATAAAATTATATGTATGAAGTTGAACTTTGAACTTGAACTTTGTGTTTCATTAAAAGAAAAAAAAAACATATCATATGTACAATGACAAACTGAGGACAGGAAACGAGTACGTGAACATGCATACATAACATAATACCAATAACTATAAATGAAACATGGAAACTACAAAAGACCAGAGTCTTGTCAGGGTAGTTCCCAACATGAAGAATAAGTGGAAACAACATTACTTTATGATCAAGACATGGGACAGGGGAAAATATTACAAAAAAAAAAGACAAACACACACAAAAATATATTTTCATTATAAAATCAAGTAATAGTGATTAGTCATATCAACCCCTAGAAAACAAAAACCACAAAATTATCTATAATCATCGTGCATTTGATAATGACAACTCTAACTATCTAGCAAATGTCTTTTCAGATTCTTCTTAAAAACATTTGTAACTGGAGAATTTGTAACTGTATCTGGAAAAGAATTCCATAATGAAGGTCCGGTGTGTCTGAGTGTGTGTATTACATACATCTTATCTACCCTAAATAAATGATATTTACTAATATTTCGAGTGTTATAACTATGAATTTGATCATTAGATTTGAACATATCAGAAAACATCTCAGGTAACAAATTCATCTTATGTTTGAACATATACAAAAGAATATTAAACTTATTCAATTGATATAATATTTAGAACATTCATTTTCAGAAACAAAGGCACTGACGACGCTTTATAATGCGAATTTGTACAGAATCGAATTGCTCTTTTTTGAAGGATAAATGTGTCGTATAATTAATTTGATTGGTGAGTACATATATATAGTTGTTGTGTAAGTTTTTGAGTCGATTGTATGAGTGGACCACAATTTACATGCTTTTTAGTGTGGACTCCTCCTTTTTTTTCTTTCCTCAGATCATGGATAATGTAGAATGTAACAAGGTTGATTTGTGTTCCATGCTTTAAATTCATGATTACCTCTAATTTTGATGGTTCAGTCAACTCGTATATACTCAAGATCATTAGATTTTGTAATTTTCTCTATTGTGTTTTGTGGAAGAAGAAAATGAAATAAATTGAATTGAAATTGAGGCCTTCAACGTTCTTAAAATTTAGTCCGTATTACAATCTGTTGTCATCAATTACTTTTGCTATATTGCTATTCATCCACTGCAATTAACACAATGAATATAATATAATTATATCTTTGAAATTATAAACAGCATGACGTGTCAAGACTGCAAAATTTCAATGTTTTATGTCAAATTTTCTATTTGTTTTTTTTTTATATTTAATTCCGTGTGGTTGACATTGATACATTATGATTATGGCAATGATATTTTATACAGTCCTTCATAGAAGTCCTTCATAAGTAATAATCATGAATATAATTATTATGTTTATATTACATACTGTATTTTTCAGATCCATAGGCTTTGTGTATACACGAATATAGTGAAACCCATTACATTTTTACAATATTACATATAAGATTTTATATTTCAACATATTTATGTACAGTACACTCATTATTAATCATAACAATTGAATATCCCATCAATGACTTTCTAATGTTTCAGGTTGCATCCTCAAGCATATTTTATCCAATATGTACTCCGTATAATGATCATTGTAATTCTGGTTTCAGGGGCTTCTATATCCATGTCCTCCCCCTCGCCTTCCCCCCTCTATATCTCTCTTAGTCTCTGTTTCAGCCTGTAAAACTTTGATCATTCCAGCGATGACATCCCGAAGTCACGTATAGGCTCTGTACTCGCCCAGCCCAAAACATACCACTTTCAGTTGTTTTTTTTTCCAGTGTTCTTGTTGTTTTTAAATGCCAAGCAAAATGTGATGTCTCTCCTGTTGTACCGGACATATAACTTCGTTTACGGTAATGAGCAAAATTATTGTACAGTGTACGCAGTTTTTGTTAACTTTGCCAAGTACATAATAACTGACTGAATCTTGAAGTACATGATTATATCAGTGCTCCCCCCCCCCCACTTGAAAAAAAAAACACTTGGAGAAAGGTGCTCATTTAGTAATTACATCATAATAATGTACGTTATTCCTCGAATATAATTGAAATCTATGGTTCTGAGAAAAGACGACAGCGGTAGTACCAATCCCAGGAACCAAGAGAACAACAGAATCAAAGATCGATATATTTGTTGTAGTTTTTATTCAGGTCAATCAATACTTGAAAAAAAAAACTATTTCGTTAAGAAATTAATGAAGACTTTTCTCTTATCTCTATAGGGGCAATAATCAGTACATGACCTAACTTGTCGTGTATAAGTTCTTGTACTTGTTGTTGTTGTTGTTGTTTTGTTTTTTGTTGTTGTTTTTTTTTTGGTGGGGGCGAGAAACTACGTTGGTACTAGCAACATTTTATTTGCTCCAAGATGAACCTATGCAAGTGGGTATTTACATGCCAAGACTATCTTTGCAACTGATAATCTTTGGGCGCATTTTGGTTGAGACAGTATGTAAAAAAAAAAAATGAAGTTGAAACTATCCTTGACTCCGCTATTGAGTTAAAGACTGTTAGTATTTATATCTCTGAGACTACCATTAAAAAAAAGTATGAAATCATGCGATTGTATGTGGGAAGAAGCAATTCCTTTTTTTTTTTCGCTTCCAAGGTCATACACTATATAGAATGCGTGCAGTTTTCTTACCCAGCTGCGGCAAGGTCGTGTTAAGGTTATGCAGCAAATGGTATATTCACACAGCTTGCTGTAGGATCGACAGGGGAAGTGGCGCTATACACTTGTGTAGAATACGGCTGTGGGTTTGCATGGTGGTGCGTGCGTTGGGGTTACGGCGCGAAGAGCAAAACAACATTTCTTGCAAGGTTCAACCTGAAAATTTCGTAGGCACTGTGTAATGCCGTGTGACATGATTTTGATCTCAAACAAGGAGTGTATTTGGAGTCAGTCATGCGGATAGCACTGCTATGTAGTGATCGAAGGCTGCGAATCAAAATGGGGAAAAATAGGGAAAAAGGAAAGAAAGGATGAAATGCCGTAATTGTCATTGACAGATTGAGGCATCAAGGTTCCCTCTAATCTCTGCACCGTTCGTGAAGAATTGCAAGGATTACATAGATATCAAAATGTGAAATCATAGCGAAACTCGTTTAGGAGATGCGGTTTGTTGACATCAGCATCAAACGTAATGCGAAAGTAATCTGGAGATACTGAGACTTTGACACGTGATCATGGGGCCATTAGTAAAGTTATTAGATATCACAAAGGAAACATGGAAATGGGAAAGACATCAGGACATTTCTAGTGATAAGACATAAAAAAACAACCCCATTAGAATTGTCTGAGAGACGAGAGGCAATTGCATGCGACATAAAACAGTGAGCTCCACAGTGGGCGCACCCTACATGCATAATGTATAATGGCGTACGTTTACTCATATGGGATTTACAGACAGAAATTTATGAGTCTGGAAGTCGGGACCAAGAAAAAAGATAAGAGAGACAAAAATTTAATATAAGATATATATATATATATATATATATATATATATATATATATATGTGTGTGTGTGTGTGTGTGTGTGTGTGTGTGTGTGTGTGTGTGTCAGAGAGAGAGAGAGAGAGAGAGAGAGAGAGGAGTTGGATTTGGATGGGGAATGCAATGCTCGCTTGATGTGGCATTCTGCAGTTATTGGTGAAATCTGCTGAAGATCGTAAAACATTTCTTGTCACACACATATCTCGCTGCCGCCAGGGAGAACTTTGTGTCTATGTCGACAGTTGAGTAAACACTGCTTTCCAGCATGTCAGTCTTCCCACCGAATTTATGTCACGACTGAACAAAGAGAAAGAGAGATGGGGGGGGGGAGAGGGTGGGGGATGGGAGAAGATGTTACTCGCTTTAGCCTTGCCGGATGCACGCCATAAAAACAGCATGCCGAAATGGTCTGCAGCGGGGAATCAATGACGGGAGAATGGCGAATTTGTTACGCGCGGGAACCTCGGCTGGATCAGATCGACGGCATTCCTATTAGTAGCACCATATGGATATTTTCAAGCTGCCTGTTGTTATTTAGCGCGGCCATCGCCATTAGGGGGGAAACCTCCAAACGGTGTATGCGCATCAACGCTTTATTGACTGACACTACATTGACTTGGTCCATGCGAGTGTGTGTGTGTGTGTGTGTGTGTGTGTGTGTGTGTGTGTGTGTGTGTGTGTGTGTGTGTGTTTGTATGTATGGGGTGGGGTGGGAATGGTGTATGGTGTTTTGACAACCCGGTATCTCCGCCCACGCCTCCGCTCCCGCCACATTCACAATGCCTGTTGATTATATAAATTAGGTGGTTATTCCTATTATGGGCACAGGCGATTAGCTCACGGGATTGGAGGAGTAGGGGCGAAGGGAAGGGGTGGGCAATTTTCACACTAACCGCCATGACATGATTTGAGGGGAGCTTTTCCATGGAAGCTATTACCTTTTTCAAGGCATAGCTATAGATGAAATACATTAATTAGATCGCCCTGGTAACTTGGAAACATAATATCCTTTAAATGCTAGACAACCGTTTGAAATGGTGTCCCAATGGGTATCTCAAATGGTCGCCTTGGGCATACGCATAATAGTCCTATCGTTATGACGTCACTGGGGCATGCATTAAAAAGAGCACACTTCGTTGCTGCATTTTCGCATTGCCTTGCTTTAATGAGATAGATTTTATTTATAGTGACCATAGTTCATACGACAAGAAGATATACATAATCATAATCAGAGTGTCATAGTAAATTTGCGTGGGTGGCGTGAGTGCGCAAAAGTGTGTGTTCGTATATATGTATATAATGTTTGATCAATTATTGAAGTGCGCGAATCTCCTCGCATAACGTATGAATAATAAATCGTGCCATCAAAAACATATTGAAGAAAAACTACGTATCAAGAGTCGGACCCCCTCCCAATATTTCACTCAGAGAGTCTGATAATTCTCAGATGATAAGAACCACGTACCGCCTATGAATAATACGCCAAGTGTTGTTTCCCTCGCAAACAATGCGAATATCACCAAAGGAAGAAACCCTTGATATTCACGAAGAATATTTCAAAAAAATATTGTACGTTCAATTTGTTGAGTGGCCCACTTTTCAACAAAATTGCCTTTTACGTTGGCCTGTTTTCTAGTTACACACTTATTTTGAACAAGTAGTTTCATACGTCATATACATTGTTGTAAATACATTGTACGTTTTTGTTTTCCTTGAACTTGTGTCGGCAAGAAAAGTGTGCTATTTGAAATTGAATTTCATTTGAATTGAATCGAATTTGAACCTCTCCAACATTGACTGCGGCGCGCAAAACGCACTCCATAATGTATTGCAACACCATGGCCAATGGCGCTCTTTAGTTTATCTCACTTACATGAATATGTTCTCAAGCTCACTCGGTTGTTCTATTGTACTGTTGTACAAACCTTCTCAGCTACACCTCCCTCTTACACAGCTTATGAAAAATATACACCAAAAACAAAGTAATCACTCAATCAAATTTTCATTGCATCATTGAGTACCATTTTCATCGTCAAGATAAGGTAGGAAAAATTACGAGGATGACGAGATAAGATAAAAGTGAGGTATAGTGTCGAGCAAAAAGAGCTTAAAAGCAAAGATGAAATGAAGAAGAAGAAGATGAGAAATCGGATTTTCCGAGGGCATGAGCATGTGCGGATAAATTTGATTAATGGCTGTCGTAGCAGAGGGAGAATGACGAACGAATGTCGGCCTTGAAAAGTCGTTTGGACCGCACGACACTCGGCTTTTACGCGTGTTTATTGTCAAAGCAGGGCTCGTACAGAGCGCTCCGTACAACTTCGTTGGATATCGTTGAAGTGAAATCATAATAACTCCATGGAAACGCTGAACATCATTTTCTGTCAAACAAATATGATGTCATCTCAGCATGTAAGGGAGCATGTACCAACCCACTAACATTGTATTTGTTCAACGAGCTAGATTAGGGACAGTGCACTCGGTTTAGACTGCACGTCCTTCTGTGTTTGTTAAAATGACAAGTTATTGACTATAATGATAACGAATTACATATGATATATTATAAATTCGTCACTGTTTTCGTCATCCGCGTTGGTAGTGTGCTCGCGACATGAATCATTCAAATGGGACGAAAATATATTTCTATAGAAAGAATTAAACTTTATGATAACAATAAAAAATTGTATCACTCGTTTATAATCTCAGTAAGATTGACTCACACCAATGCAACCAAAATTTGGAAGCAATCGTGCTGTTAGCGCCTAGTCATATCATGAATTCTTTATGAAATAGAACATAAAAACTATATCCAAACGATTACAGTATTACTTTTATAATGATAAATTCTATTATGATTTGCGTCATCAGGCTGCGTCCAGATTTGTCATCCCGTACTAGACATGCTAGAGTTGTCAGAATGATAAACATTTCATAGTACACTTCATGCGGTGTGCTCCAAAAAACGTATGTTAGATTGTCAAATGAATGTCACTACCGAAATGTCAAAGGCATTAACGTAATCGCAACATCCAGATAACAAAGGAGAGATGGATGTGTGTATCATAGTATTGCGGGGGTAGTATTATACATGCGTCCGTGATGATGAATGAGAGGACAAGTCAAGTAGAGGAACATTTTACGTAAAATGGGGCATGTCCAGTGACGTCTTGAAATTATTAGATATTTTTGTCTGCCATTATGGCATCATGTAAATCAAATTCCTACGAGGGAACAGTCAACTGTAAATCGTGTTGTTGATGTGCACACATTATAGTTTCATGTTTTGAAATCGATGGATGTTTCGGAAGCGATGACTGTCTTGTAGCTCTTACATTCTTATTGTGTGTGTATGTGTGTGTGTGTGTAAGGGTACTATGTTCGTATGTGCGTTTTTGATTTCACCTATAAATTCCTTGATTTCGTTATTCATTAAATCAAACCACAGCAACCTCGTGCGTAAAAGTTTATGGTTGCCTTAGATGATATTGAAATTGTATATAGGTTTACTGTGAAACAAAATTAATGAATGGCAGTTTGGACACTGTTGATAACTAAAATTAATGTCCTTTTGTTATCTTTTACTGGTTTAGGATTCTGAAGAAAAAAGAAAGACACATAAAGTGCATAATGCACGGAGACAGGGTGGTTATTCAAACACGTACGAATTGCTTATGTCAGCGCGAAGTGATTTTTCGTATATAACGTTCCTGGTATTACGCATTAAGTCAAAACAATTCGATTAATCAATCGAATAATAAAGTCATTTATATAACAGTTTGCTTTAATCATATTTTCATGTTCCTCTCAATTTAATCCGATTATTCATGTGTTTAACAAATGCATTTCAGTATAACAAGTGTGAAATTGAAAATAATTCCCCCCCCCCCTCTCTCTCTCTCATAACTGCCGAAACTTAATTCAAATTCTGTTTCGGAAACCTGTATATCGATAGGCTAAGATTGAACATTAATAGACACAATAATATCAGTGTGGCTACGTATCAGAACAATTATCCCCTGAGGAAATTATCCCCTCCCCCCCCCCCCCCCGGCTAAATACTGATTTAAGTGACAAGGCTTTTTAGCAGTCCCCTCCATTTCCGACTTTTTCTTTGTTATGATTCAGTCACATTTTGTCCATGTATTTCTTCATCTAAAGTATGTTTGTTGTTTCATTGTAAACAAATGACGTGCATTTAAATCTCATTTGGAATATGCAAAAGTTACATTGTATTTTACTTGTTTATATGTAATTGTCACATTGTGTACTTCGTCGGAAATGAAATAAGATTGAAATGAAATGAAAATGAAGGTTACAGTAAAGATTAAAGTTAGTGTTAGGTTTAGAATTAGAGCTTGGGTTAGGGGTAGGATTAGGTTCAAGATTAGGATTAGGATTAGGGCGAGGGGAAGGGGAAGGGTCCGGGTCCGGCGTAATTGCTCAGGGGGTAATTGCCCTTGACCCTTGTGGCTAATATGACGTTGTCAGGTGCTATTGTAGTTGGCATAATTACCCTTATCTTGACATAATTTTTTTTTCCGACAAAAGATTAGGAATCTCCTGACGCAAAGCGGGTTGTCAACGACAACCGTCAAAATTTGCGTCAGGTTCCTTTATGGAAGCCTTTTATGTCCAAGGGCATTTCTGTAGCTTGAGGCTGTGCGTCATTAACAACTGCTGAGCGTCAGCATGGTTTATATACGCCAATCAGTGGCGTATCTAGGGAGGGGCAAGGGGGGCACGTGCCCCGGGCGCCACTCCTTGGGGGCGCAAAAAACGAAAAAACGAAAAAAAAGAAGAAGAAGAAGAAGAAGAAAAAGAAAGAAAAAAAGAAGAGGAAGAAGAAGGACAAAAAAAAACCTCGCCCGGACGGGATAAAAACAAAACATGATGATGACGCGGACAAATAACAATGTTTATTGTGTTCACACAAGAATTCCGAATTCCATGTTTTGTAAGCTGAAATACAAACATTTTCGGCTCGCTCGCCATATTTTAACAAAAAAAGAAGAAGATAAGAACAAAACGTGATGATGACGCAGAAATATAAAAATTTCGGCTCACTCGCGCATACTAATTTAGAGTATTTCTCAAGTCCTCAGTTTGTTGGTATGAATCGTTATCAATCAGGCCGTCACTATTATCTTGATTAGAATTGTAAGATTTAATAAGCAAAAAAAAGACATGTTTTGTAAGCTGAAATACAAAAACTTTCGGCTCGCTCGCTGCGCTCGCTTGCCAAAATTTATCAAAAAAAAAGAAGCTAAGAACAAAACGTGATGATGACGCGGACAAATAACAATGTTTATTGTGTTCACACAAGAATTCCGAATTCCATGTTTTGTAAGATGAAATACAAACATTTTCGGCTCGCTCGCCAAATTTTAACAAAAAAAAAGATAAGAACAAAACGTGATGATGACGCAGAAATATACAAATTTCAGCTCACTCGCGCATACTAATTTAGAGTATTTCTCAAGTCCGTAGTTTGTTGTTATAAATTGTTATCTATAAGGCCGTCACTATATCTTGATTAAAATTGTAAGATTTAATAAGCAAAAAATGACAAGAATCCCATGTTTTGTCAGCTGAAATACAAAATTTTTCGGCTCGCTCGCTGCGCTCGCTCGCCAAAATTTAGCAAAAAAAAAAGAACAAAACGTGATGATGACGCAGAAATATACAAATTTCCGCTCACTCGTGCATACTAATTGAGAGTATTTTTTTCAAGTCCTTAGTTCGTTGGTATAAATCGTTATCTATAAGGCCGTCACTATATCTTGATTGGAATTGTAGGATTTAATAAGCAAAAAATGACAAGAATCCCATGTTTTGCAAACTGAAATACACAAATTTTCGGCTCGCTCGCTGCGCTCGCTCGCCAAAATTCATCAAAATTTATTTAATTTAAACCACCCTCAAAAGACCCCTTTTAGGTGCTTGAAAAAGCATATCATGTGGACTTTTTTTAAAAGTCCCTACCGGGATGGGGTTGGGGTTGAACACTTTTTTCAGAATTTAGGGGGGGAATTTTCGCGCTTGCCCCGGGCGCCGTTTTCCCTAGATACGCCACGCCAATGCATACCAGATGACGTTTATGTCGTGACGAGAATAGGCAAGTAAAACACGCGTTAAAACTTGCATTACTCACGTTCACTCTTGCATCCATTTATCATTCATTCATTCATTAGGGGCCTCGTTTCAGCAGGTCAGTCATGATCTTTCCATCCTACACTTTTCTTCTTCTTCTTTTAATTTGTACAAACCTTAAGGACTAAAAAAGAAAAAAAAACGTAAATCTTGTTGTCGTGATATCTATGTTTTTTTGAAGGATTTTTGTGTTTTTGGAAGACGTACAAATGAAACTTTTGAACCATGCAGTTCATTGAAGAATTGACAAAAAAAAACAAACAAATCCAACGTAAGTGTAATGCGCAATCCATTTCAAACACTGAATAAATACAAGCGTTTGATAGGGCAGAAATTCAATTCAATTTCTTTACATGTTTACATGTATGTCAATGCTTTCACAGGTAATATTAAATCTTTCCGGCATGAGAACTTGGCTAAATGTGATGTCTTTAAACGCTCTAAACCATCAATAAAATTGAGAAAGCCATCATTAATACCACAGCCCATATAGCTGTCAACAGTGATGCTGTACCTACACTTGCACGCTTGCACGCCAGCATATTTATATTGCTTCCACGTTTACTTTCAACAAGTGAAATTTCCAGCATGCAGCTACGGACGCTATACCGCAAGTAAATGCGAGCTGCGAATGTTTCGAGACGCTTCCGTCAGTAATTCACTGCGGGAAAATCCTCAAAAAAGATATTATAAATAGCATTCAAGAAAGAAAAATTCTGCTCTCGATTCCTTTAGAGTGCTTCATTTTATGTGTAGACTTATGTATGTACATGTGTGTATAATTTATGAATAACAGTAATTGGTTGTGCATATATATATATATATATATATATATATATACATATATAATATATATGTGTGTGTGTGTGTGTCTGTGTGTCTGTGTTTGTTTGTGTGTGTCTGTGTGTGTGTCTGTGTGTGTGTGTGACAGACGTCTGTTTCAGGAACGGATTCTAAGGTTTAACATCAATATTGCATCCTTGTCGGTGATGAAGAATGCGATTTCTAACCAAGAATAAATTATGTTCTTTTGTTTCAATAAAAACATGCGCTTCTCCAGCAGGATGTAGCGTGTCTATGCCATTTTAGGTTTTTATCACAATTATATTTTAAGTATTAGTACAGGTAAAGGGAACTATAGCAAAGTAAGTCTACATCGAAGACCCATCTGAGTGCCGCTGCCATCGACGAGGACGAGAACGTGAAAGTTCGGCCCGTCACCACGCCGGATTACAACCGGGTTTTAAAGCGCGCGTCTAAAAATAGACGCAATCATAATATTGACATTTACAGCCGAAGCCGAAATCGCCGTAATGCATGCAGAAAGCTACGAATTCCGGCCTCCCTCTTCGTGCGTTTCCACGAGTCTCTGCTTTGCGCAGTATGTATGTATACGGAGAGAGATAAGCGAGTCGTCATCCCTTACCACGTCCTTGCAGCTCCTTTCAAGAGTTAAGTATGTCGGCTGTGACGCGGTGGCTTGCGTAGACAGGGCGAGATTACGGTTGAAAGTCATGAATAGATGAATATCGTATTCTTCTGTGTTGAATCCTTCATTTTGTATCAATTCAGGTTTGACTTCAGCTTTTTTTTTCTTCGCTTAAAGCCAGTGTTTAAAATTATCAACGTTTTTAGAAAGTAAATTAGTAATAGAGCCAAAAAAGCAGCATGTAATTCTTCTTATGGGAGGTTATTTTTTCTCCGATATCAATAATGTTACTTCAGCAAGCCTCCGTAAAGTCTACTTGCTATATTTGTTATCTATCAGATAACATTGTTGCTTTTCCTTTTTTTTTTTGAGCTCGTAAAAAGCAACGGAGAAGGGGTTTAGACGATTCTACAAGTTGAATTTCACTTTGAAACTTCACCAAGGGCATATGTATGTAGCCAAAATGTTTTCTTATGTCAACAGTACTTTGAAACACAAACATCCGCATTTGTATTGTAATTACAATTGATTATGCGTAATTATGTATGATCCTATACCTTCACACACGCATATATATCTTTTCATGTGTATTCCTTAGTGGATGATAAATCTACTTAATAGAAATGAAGTTTAAATTATCCTACTTTGTCTCGCAACGTGATTGCAAAAAAAAGAAATGTATGTCGGGTATATGTTTACGTTGAATTCATTGGACTTTCACAGCCCTATCATATCTTTACGGCATAAACGTGAATTCTATTCTCTTGACTATTCGTTAGACAGTAAAAAATAAGCAAAGGAATTAAAATGTTACTTTCTGAGATGCCTGTTATGAGATATTACCTATGACAGCCAAACTATTCATGGATCCGTTGCTCTGCTATTCATAAACGATATTCCCTCTCACATTTGGAAGTTTCCTTGGCTTTTGAGTTAATATAGGCTTATCATCCTCAGGGAATACGTCGAAACAGACTTAATTGTTGCTATGTTGGGTAAGTTCAAGTTCGCAACCTATAGGCATTTCTGAAATAATGGTAGGGCCTACCCTGTATCTAAATGATGTTACGTAGTGCTTGTATGTATGACAAGGCAGGGTTACAAACTAACTTTGAAATACATGTATATAGGCCTATATACACTCAGCAAAAAATAAGAAGAAAGTCAACAAATTTTCGAGTTCATATTTTTCATATAATGAATGAAATTGATGAAAATCAGTGTATTTCATATCATGTTAAATGTAATCTAATTGGCTATCGAGCTAGTAGGTTAATACAAAGGGAGACTTTACCCATGAGTGAACGCATTGGTTATGAATAAGTTTGTGTTTTCTTTATCAATTTTTAAAACCTAAAAACAAAAATGTTAAAATAAAGGGGGAAAGTAAGAATTTTCTGTCAGCTCAAGCATCAAATGACATAGGGAGTAATGGCACAAAGATGATGAAATAATGAATTTCTTTATTTCATTCTCTTTATGTTAGTGATTTAAGAATTCATGAGACAAATTCAAGAATCGAATATTATCTATAATTTTCCTAAGTTGAAAAAACAATTCAAATTTCTACAATTTTTTTTTTGATATTGCTTCTCACTTGTTTCATGTAAATTTGGATTTGACGGAAGATTCCCCATTTTCCTCCATTAATTTTAGTCGTCATTGATCTTTTGGGCTTCAAAGATATTATAGAGATCAAAGGTTTATTTTTGAAACTTAATTGATGTTTCTTATTGTGTTAAATTTGTCCTTTTTTTTCTTATCGTTACATGAAGAGCACTTACGCACGAATGACAACTTGTTCTTTTTTGCAGTTTTTACTTTTTGGCTTGGAAGAGAAAAATGAATGTGTTCAGTCATGCATAAAGTTTTCCCTTTTATTGACCTACCAGTTTGACTACCAACTAAATTGCCTTCTACATGGTATATGATACATTAAGTTATAGCCAAATATTCTATTTATATATAATATAGATGTTAAAATATACATATATTTAGATTTCACACTTTCCGTTATTTTACATGCACGAAAGGAAAGCTTACTTTCCCGAAGATAAAAATTAAAAAGAAAATAATCCAAGCAGCAAAAGGCCTTTTTATGCCATTTGAGGATCTTGAATCTCGGGGTATACAAGAGCTGCGATTTATTATTTGAATAGGAATATTACGTTGTGAATAATTTCTGCACGAGTAATTAATCATCAATACCACTTGAAATGTCATGACACATGTACATAGTCATACACAATATTATGTAATAAACATTATGCAACACATATACATAGATATTTTGCGCATAGATATTCTCATCCAAACTTCAAAACCAAACACAGAAAGTAAGTAAAATAAAAAAGAAATAATTAAATCTACAGTATGTGATAGGCTAAATGAGCAAAGCTTTTTCGTGATCAAAAAAAGGCAACTGGAAGGAACATTGTTTTTTTACTTGCATACGCAGCTGATGTGCACGGTGTTTGTTTCATAATCTCCATTATTAAAGAGTAGTTTTCCTATTACGTCGTGATTAGCACGTCATGCAAGGGTCACTTGAATGTGATTTTCGTATCAAAGAGGAATAAAACAGAGTGGCAGGCCTTGTGATGTTTGTTTTTATTATAGCCATCTCCAAACATGTTAAAATGTATTTTCTATTTTTTTTATATGAAAGGCTGAAAAGGAGGGAGCCTTGGTTCTGAATTCCAAAATTTTGATGACTATATAGATATTGATTAATTCTTGAACAAGATGTTTATTTTTTTAAATTGATCATACTAGAATATTTATAGAAGACTATAATGAGATCCAAATCCCCGGTGCTAAGAGGGAGGAGACAGTAGCAGAGGGGAAAACACAAACCACGCATGAAATGGAATGACGTAGTTTAAATTTTATTACAAATGCATGTACTACGTGCACTTGACGTGTCAGCTGTCAACAACAATGATTTTTTCCTATTACTATTCCCCCCCCCCTTTTTTTCCCGATCAGGTCCTGATCGTTATTGTTTTTAATAATCTGAGCTGAGTCAGCATGTGATTGCTCGGCATAGTGCATAATACACATCATGTTCGCATAATGTGTCATTCCACCGCCATAATATCTCGATCCATTAAATGTTCTCTCAGCTCAGTTATCTGCTCCTTGGCTGGCTCTGGCACCGAGACGGCTGGTACCGAATGCTGCTCCGGGCAGTCAACTGCCCATGCAGCACTGTCTCGGCTCCTTACTGCCTTACCCACGGTACAAATTTATAGTCGGACGGTGCAGTATTTGTTGCTTCCGGGACTACTTGTAAGCGATCACACAAGCCTCGCCTTTTTGGCTCATAATGAATTTTCAATGTTAACAAATTCTACACATAACTGACTCATGTTTGAGAATAGATATTTCTATCCGTCATTTAACGATCAAAGTTTTAGTTGCCCGATCGGACAAGTAGACTTTACCATTCCTTTATTTTTACTTACCCAACACAATTTACATGCCCCGGGCAAGCATACAAGCGCTGGTGTGTAGCTCGCTCCCTCATCCCTCCTACACGATAAAGTAAACCAATGGAATCTTCAGAAAATAATCTTGATGCATATTACATCAAAGGGTTTTATGATAATAGGGTAGCAAAATGCTCTTTCCTATACTGTCATACGAATTATACGCTCACTATAAGCAGTCCTTCTAAGGACTTTGAATGCGTGTACAAGACCTTCTGTATATCAATGAACTTACTATTTGCTATGATACATTGATGCCATTATTCATTGCCAATTATTCTTAGGCCATAGACTATACCTGAATGGATAACTTGATTATTGCTTCTTACAGTAAACCAAAACTTCGAATTTTGAGTTACCTTCTTCTCCGAAAGACATCTCTGAACTGACCAGCGAAGCTTCCTCTTCACTTGCACTAACATTCTTCATGCTGTGGGCCTTGTTACAAGCTATTGATGACCCGACTAGTGGACTACTTTCACTTGCCTCAGCTTTCAAGACTTTAAAGACAACACGTTCTCTCCCTCCCCCCCCCCCCCTCTCTCCAATATCCTTGGCCATGATAGAGATCCGTAAGCTCACTTGTTCTCAAGGAGAAATAAAGAGTACATTTCTAGTGAAGGGATAAACGTGCAGGATGCACAATAGGCCAAGGATTTGTAACTCTGTAGAGAATCATAGAAGGTTAGAAAGAAGAGAAAAATATTAACGAAAAGCAAACAACATCAAGTAAATAAGAGAGAGAGGGGAAAAACGAGAAGTTATGGTCACGTAAAAGATTCCATATCATTCATGTATTCCGGGGTAATTGATACCATAACGATTAATCTGCTGGCATTATCACACCATAGTTTTGATTGGCACATATCCCAAATGAAAATTGAGTAATTCTAAACCCCTATTAACTTCAGGGGAATACGTAGCTTTACCTCAGAGTTGTTATTGAGACAAGAAAGAAAACCTCTGAGTATTTGGAACGACTCTAACTTGTAATTTCCTACCCGCAAATGTGACAGAGCGTTTTAGCATCTATCCTACTCAGCTTTTTTTTTATTGCTTTAAAGTCATTATTTACCATTTACAGATGAAATGAAAATCCAGCTTTAGTGCTTCAAAACAGTTCTGAAATATTAGTTAGGGATAGAAACAACCTACGTAAAAATGTTAGTCAGTATAATCAATATTAAGTATTGTTAAACATACAAAATTTGAACAATAGTTATAATAAATTTGTTCCTAGAATAAACCATCTTCTGTTATGGTGTAATGAGAAAATAGTGATAATTCCTTGTATTTTGGGCTTTATCGATGCTTTGTGATACAACTGACCTAAACACATCACCAAATGTGATAGTTCAAACATTTTTCAAATCATTAATCCTAAATGGTAAACAATACCTTTAATGCCCATCAGAATCTGACGAGGCTAGATAATGTACTAATGATGTTATTTAAAATCAGAACAAAATTTAAGCAAGGCCATTACGTACAAAGAGAACGAGGAATATGGACTGTTGCCTATGACGATAAGTAAGCACGTACGAACTTATACACACACCCCAACATGTAGACCTACCCCCCCCCCCCCACACACACACATACACTTTCATACACATACCCATACATGTATGTATGTATGTATGTTCTAGTTGATATACATGTATTATATTCACCATAATGTCTTCAAACAAATCTCTTGACAAAGGCTAACCTGGACGAAAGCTTGGAGAGAAAAAAAGATCAAAGATCAGAATATCAACGTTGCGCTAGTATCTATCGATTTTTCCTGCATTAAAAATATAATGTATCGACATGATCGAACTGAATTGAATGATGCTACCACGCAGGAGTTACTCGTTACAAAATATATATATTATATCATAATATACAATAACTTCCAATTCGTCGTCTTGTTTGCCTACAAATCAAGGGATTTCGTTCTTCACATATGCCAAAATCTGACAAGGCATATAGCGCACGCACCACAACTGTCAGATGTTGAAAATCAGGTTAAGCTCCTTCGTAATCCCCGGTCACGCTCTTGTGTCAACCTGCACGACGTTAGCAACCAAACATTGGAGAATGGATTGAGAGTTTCAACACAGTTCAGATAACCAATCAACTGTCGAAGTTGTCACTAGTGAAGCCCTCAAGTTGACTTTCGACTCGAGAGGAATAATCTTAGAGTTTTTGTTAACCATCCAATCCACTTTGTATACTTGAGTTTGTCAAAATACGTGTTTTTTATCCCAACAATACTAGTTAGTATGATAACATTATGATATAATATGATATGATATAATATAATGTAATGCAATATAATGTTATGTAATGTTATGTAATATGATATAACATAATATCGTGTAATATAATATAACATGATATAGTATAATATAATATAACATGATATAATATAATATGATATATATAATATAATATAATATAATATCCGAGTTGTATCGCCTGGGTACTGTTAAAATCGTGGATGAGAATCTACATACCATCAACAATATGTTAATATTGATGATGGAAAATATCACATGTCCCTCATTACTTGGCGATATCCACAGGGTTCTGTTCTGGGTCCAATATCATTTTTTATACGAATTAATATCATAGTTAATTTTTCTCCCACTTTGTCATTCATTTTATTCCCCGACGTGACCGATGACACCAGCAATTTGTGATCTCTCAAGAACTGAAGATAATTGGTCAGCATTATCAATTCAGTATTCAATTCAATTCAGTTCAATTTCATTCAAATGATTTTATTTCCATATAAAAACACAAAGCTATATACATAACGCTTATATGAGTACATAATATTTTAGGAACTTTGAATCACATAAGTTTTAACAAAACATGGATACAATATTATGACAATATCAACTTTGGTTTTTAGATAAATAAACAGGTAAGCGATACCATCTTATTTTGTAACTCGATATGAAAAAGAGGAATTCACAAGAGAAGCATAGCTTGTAAATTGTATGAATTACTCTAGGAGATGAGGGCATCTAAAGATCCGTCAAGGACTCCATGTATGAAAATTTTGATATAATGACAAAATATATATAAAATTGATATTAATATAATGGCGAAACAAACAGAAAGAGAGCACTATGACAAGGACAGAACGAAAGCAGGGACGGAACAGGCAGGAAAACAATTGAACTGAACAACTTTTCATTATTGATTAAATGTAATAGATTATCTTTAAACATAAGTAAAATGAATGTTTTCCATTTCACACTTCTTTTAGAAGTTTTAATTTACAATTGATGATCTCACTTTAGATGAAGAGGAATCTGCAAAATATCTTGGCATCACAAAAGACAAGCATCTGTCATACCGGGCAACACGGTTCTAAATAATGTATCTCCCTTAAAAGCCAAAGAAATTTTACTATTGAATATATTACATAATGTTCTGCCAAAGCATTCTCTTCTTACCAAAAAAAATCAAAAAATCATTGATTTTGCCACATTATTATTGTAACATATGGGGTAATTGTCATGGACCAAACTAGAACATGATACCAGCTTATCCTACGAAAGAAAGGTATTACAGGATTAGCACAAAATCGTCGTTTGTCTTACAAACTGAACATCTAATGAATTGTTTAAAAGATTTCAAAAGACGTGATCTAAATACCCTACAAATAGGTATATTCAAGTTTAAATATAATTTGAAATGTTTCTCTCGGTTTTATTGAATTTCTGTTCATACAACTTTCATTCATACCGGAAACGTACATGCAGTGGTATCCAATTAAATAATCTTGTATATTCATTCATTCACTTTTCTATCTCCAGAAAACTTATGAATACATTTTTTAATGAGATATAAATACACACACACACGCACACACACACACACAAATACAAATATATATATATATATATATATATATATATATATATACATATATATATATATATACATACATATATATATATATATATACTATATATATATATATCTTTGATATCTATATATATTAACATGAGGAACTGATGTTTATGAAAAATAGAATTTATGGATATACAATATCGATAGGGAAAGAAACACCGCAAAAAGCATTCCGAAGTTTAGAAAATGCAGGAGATGGGAGGAATGCTTATATGGAGGAACGTTATTGCTAGCACATGAAGGCTTCGGATATCATGGACATGACATATTGAATGCATTACCGAAAATCAACGCAGAGAATTATGACAAATTACATATATCTTCGATCTTTTTATTGTATTTTGGGTAATTGGATTTAATTCTTATATTTTCTATGTCTAAGCCTGATATCAAGATCCAAAACACATTTTAAGGACCAAACTAATGAAATAATACAAACAAGTTCGAATTTGTAGACATGTTGTTTTACCCCCAGTGACCCTATAGAGTGAAATAAATGGCAGAAATTTCTGAGAGGGCAAAGGGAACACTGGAGAGGCGCTATCCTCACCAATATGCTCACCAGGGGAGACTATATTTATTAATTATTATTATTGTTATTATTATTATTATTATTATTATTATCATTATTATCATCATCATCATGAAAATGATCACTTTAATGCCATGTTATTACTAATATTATTGATAAACTTACCATTTATATCATCAATATTCACAACATCACACAGCTTGATTATAAATAAATTACCTCTACAAATTTTCAGAATAAAATCAAAAGTAAATCTTTTCGATTGGATATCGACAGGTTGCAAAATCAAATAAACGTCGGTCGATCATTCAGAACATGGCTGTTTTCCACATGGTCTTTACAAACTTTTGTCATTATCATTATTGGCATTGCTATTGGTATTATCGATCTAATTATCATCAACATCATGATAGATATGACAATCATCGTAGATAATCATTGCTACTTGTAGTCATCTCTTGCAGGCCACATAATTTACAAGTCGAAGTTCTCTGTAATCCACATAACGTTATGTTGGACTGGGCTTACCTCAGAAAAACTCCAGGGTTATCGTTCTTGTCTGAAAAGGGTATAGATATTAGTAAAATGAGGATACAGTATGTACACGAATTGTCTCGTGGTGCAGCAATCTATGAAATGTATTCAATAAGGCATTCACGTGTCTGGATCCATGTAGCCCGTATTTGGGAGAGCTCATTCTCTGAGTATTGCAACTCACTTTTGCTGAGGGATTCGGCTTGTATGCATTAGTGTTAAACGGATGGCTAGGACATGGCTAAACGTCAAACCATGCTCTTTTGACATAAATCATTTATATGTGAAGGAACTGTGCATAAGATTTGAATTACGAAAGCAGCCCATTCTGTAGAGTTCCGCCAGATATAATACGTCGCCTTAAAAATACATTTGAAATTTATTCACTTTTTTTAAATTGATTTACCTTTATCAACTACAACAAAAGAATATCGTTGTTGATTCCAAGAAAGCTTGTCCAAGGCTATCCTAGCAGAAAAACATCTAATGCACATACATCAGATTACAAATATTGAAATTTATTCAATAGTTATATAGAAACAGAAACATTGTGTAGCCAAGTAACTCGTGACTAAGATCCCACGGGTAAGAATACATACATTTAAATACGTCAGAAGACCGACCAATTAATGTTCGAAATAGGCTCGATAAAGTAGTTAGAATTGAAAGTGAAAAACTAGATTGCCAATCATCTGGACTTCGTGGAAAATGAATCGACACGCGCTGGTAAATCTTATATCTGTCAGAAATGAAATTGCTACTGGGCAAATGTCAACACGCTATTGACATTTACGACGTGATAAATATGTTATACCAGATTTCAGACTTAATCTTCTTGAGAGGGAGAAAATAGTTTGTCATTAACTGTTAAGAAAAAGTTAATATTTCACTCTCATTGATGATTCACTCCCTGTAATGATCATCATCATGCTTTGCTTGACCTTTATAGCAAATAGTTTCTTCTGTTCTGATAATAATAGCTCGCGCATATGCACCAGCATAATTAAGGTTTCTACATACTTTCTTCCGAGTTAATCATTCATTCACAAACTTCGTTTCCTTTCATATTTCATATTCAGTAATTTCTTCATTGTTGTGTGATTTGTTCATTCATTCATTCGTTCATTCATTCATTCATTCATTCATTCATTCATTTAATGTTATTCATTTATTAATGCATTAATTTTAGTCAATATCGAAGAAAAAGTCTTACCATAAGGCCAAGGTGCCGAATTTACTATCCGGGAAAATGCATTTTTTAATATCAAAATTTACGTGATAAACTTTTTTCATTTTTATTTGGATTTATAGAATAGCCGTTGTTAGGAAAATAAATATCTTCTCAATGTTTAATGATGGTGCAGTCATGATATTTAGCGATTGGCTGGTTATTGAAATGTTGTGCTTAACGACCTCTGATGGTGGAACCAGCGGGAAAAGGATGTGCTAGCCCTCCGACTTATATTCTTATATACATAGAATGATGTCACTTATGATAGTTTTGGCTTTGGGTGTGGTAGAGTTAAATCCAAATGACGTTAATCCCAGATTTGGTGTGAAGTGCGAGGATGACAGCAGAACGATTAACTCAAGCGATGTGAGATTCCATGAATACGACAACACCCACACAGCGGTGGCCAAATCAGGCTGCGATTCCTGAAGGCCGTCCAATCCATACACCGATTTCATATGCATTTTTGTTTTCGACCACGAGCCACTCGTCAATATGTGGGGATGGGGAAAAAACGTACGCTCTGTGTTCTGAACGGGAATATCGACCGGATGGCCGTTGATTTGCTGTATACAAAAAAGATGGGAAGGCATGTATATATAACCCTTGCACAAGTAGCCATATATGAGTAATATACTAGGCGAGCAACTGCACCGTAGGTATTGCGAATTGAAGTTCAGCCCATCCGGACCATGGCCATAAAATTTCTATCGACGTCTGACGGTAGTCAAAGAGTTAAAGAGAATTAAAGCTGAATCTTAGAACATATCGGATAGATCCTTGCAGTGTGATACAATGGTATGGATGATATATTGAAAAGCTTATACGTTGTGCCTTCCACTATATATCAAAATCAACACATAAGGCAGGACGGGGCACTGCTTTTTGGCACAATGGTGTTCAATGGCTTCCACGTTTTGACCTGAGAGAACTCAACAATACAAACAAATTAGGGTGAAATTTCGTTCAAACGGAGCCAATAAATCTGTTAAAATGCATGAAGGCTACATGTAAGAAAAATAGGCAAAAAAGGACTTAACTGTTACTCGTTTCGATAGTCATATGAAACGATAAATCTCTGTAGATTAAAGTGATGCCTATTAAATCTACTAATACAATCTGTAAGATATACTGATTATCCTAAAAAAATACATAAACAAACAAACATAAAATAATCAAAATAAAGTAAAACGTTAAAAGTATAGTAGTTATCCCTGGATCACGACTCACCATGTTTACCCCATGAGTTTGTATATTAAAGAGAAAATCCACCCCAAAAAATGAATAAACTTTAAAAGAAAGAGAAAAATATTCCTTACAGAAGGATACAGAAAGGACAAAAAGCGCATAAGACATAAGGAAGATATGACATTTTTCGGAGAACATTTCTTGACCAGTCCTTATGAATATTCAAATGAGCAAGTTGACGATGTCATGCTCTCACAATTTCTTATTCATTTTATATACAGAAATGACAAATATTTCATATTTCATAGTCAGTATAGATATAAAACTTGCGTTATAACCACCCAAAATAAATGAAAAAAAAAAGAACTTGATGTTAACTCTGATATATCTTGGTACGAGAACTTGCCTTTACTTGTAATAGCTATTTTTTTTCTAAATTTCATAAATAACATATCATATGAAAAATTGTGAGGTATGACATCATCAACTCGCTCATTTGAATATTCATAAGGACTGGTCAAGAAATGTCTTCCGAAAAAAATGTGAAATTTCAAAATGTCATATCTTCCTTATTTCTTATCCGATTTTTGTCCTTTTTGTATGGATCTGTAGGGAATATTTTTCTTTTTCTTTTGAAGTTTATTCATTTTTTTTTTTTGGTGGGTTTCTTCTTTAATGCTGAAACCTATTCCCGACGAACACATTGGCATACACGCATCTGTCTTTATGTGTCTACATTGAGACAGAAAATTCATGGCGGTTGACTATTTTTGGTTGCTGAATTTGTTTGTTACTTTTCTTTTTTTGGGGGGGGGGATTTCTAAGTGATATTTGAGTTGAGAACATACATGGGTTTTGTCTGTTAATAAAGATAACCAAATGAATAATTTTGACCGCAAGCTGCTTTATATCTCATAAGTACTGAATTCTTGAGCTTAATGAACTAATCGTATCACTGAGTAACCTACACATTCAATATTGTATGGCCCGCACTGAAGCATTATTAATAAACAGGATTATTCAGAAAATGCTCTGTAAATAGTGGTTAAATGTATTCATATCTAGATGAGATAGTCAAATATAAATGTATCAACCATATTTTAGTAAGCATTCTTGAAAAAAAAATGTTAAAACGAAATCGTTTAAATCGACGATCTCGAATATTGTAGAGCTAACCTTTTCTTACAAGTTCTGGTTTTAAATTTGTATATTCGGATATCAGAACTCACTCAAGGAGTATATACGGTACGTGTCCCGTCAAAATGTATTTGATGGCGTTTTTTTTTTCCCCCTTTTGAGCGGATGTGTGTATGTGTGTGTGTGTGTACATGTGTATGTGCGTAAGGCGGTCGTCTGTTGGTCGCTTGTGCGTGATGTTATTTTGTAGCAGAGAAAATGTTTTCAGTGTGTGTGTGTGTGTGTGTGTGTGTGTGTGTGTATGTATGTGTGTGTTTTCGTACATGTACGTGAAAGTGTATGTCTGCATAGACCTTTATATGTTCGCATGTGAGAGAAAGAGAGAAAGAGATAGAGAGATGGAGGGAGAAAGAGAAGAGAGAGCCGCTCCGGAACTGTTATTTGATATTCACTAGTGTCTGAACGTGGCCTCTGCACTCGATTTATCAAAACACATTATCGCCCTCCAAAAATGGATTCCGGCGCCACCGCCTCGGCATTATACTGACAGTGAGATAGGAACGGGCAAACGTGCATTGCTTCAGAAGGAGAGGCTTGACCAACCTCCGTGACTTCGTGACTTCAAAAAAAAAATAAGACTCAGAAAAAAAGAAATAATATATTTATACATTATAATTCACTGTCTGTCTGAATGCTTCACATCTGTATGTTACTCACCTCAAGTTGGAGTAGGAGGAGACATAAAGACGCAAACAGGTCCCAATCGTTGTCAGGGGACAAGGAAAAACACGTTCCGATAAACAGTCCGATGTATATATCCCATTATTCCACGAATTCCATGTTGTCCGAAATGATCTGGATGGCGAGATCGACTACGATTCTGGTAGATGGCATTTCCTCTGCGTTCGGTCATGCCATTGCATTGTTTAACGAACTCGTCGCATGCAGTAACGGTAGCTGTCCCGTAGTAGTTGGCATCTTAACTCTACACGAGCTATCAATAAACAACCGGTAATACGACTGTCATTTTTCCACCGTTCGTTCGAACGCAGGCGACCTAGAACTGGGAGCTGTTGTCGAGTGCGATGGGAGAGTAGGTAATGATAATCAACAAAAATTGACCTTCTGATTATTCGTGTCGCTCACCTCTCTTTCTCCTTCCTCTTGAGAGATGGCTGAGTAAGTCCCGAGACCACTTTCGAGGCACCAGCTCGCTGAGAAGAGGGATTAAAAAAGAGGAGTTTCCCCCGCTTGCTTGCTTGCTGCTTTCAGATGTTTCGGCGAAACCGGCGCCGGCATAGCATGCATTGAGACCGTACTCATCAGTACGCATACGTATCTTTGGGTAACCCTGCGCACGCCACTTCAATTCCCCATCATGTCCACACACGGTATTTTTATGCAGACTTTATAATGCCCACATAACACACGGCTTCGATCCCTTTCCTCCTCTCTCTTTCTCTCTTCTTCTCTCTCTCCCTGTCCCTCCATCCCCTTTTCCCTCTCTCCCTCTCTTCCTAGCTCTCTGGCAGACACACACACTCAACATCGCATCAGCCACGGAGCTGACATAGGGAACACTAACTTCTCTGCTGCACGTTCGAACAATCAAAGTAGACTGTCTATCGCCTATACAGTATGAAAATTTAGATCCGCGCCGTTTCCCTCATTTGCAGGTTAAATAAATAATGATGTTTCTGTGAATATACATAAGGATTTTAATGGGGAACTATGAGAGGAGGCTGCTAGATTGAAAATGCCTGTAAATATTCTTGTAACAGTGTCGCTGATTAACAAAAAGAGGCGGTTTAAGAACTAGGAGTTTCGATTTTCCAAACAGAATGGAATGATTGATATTAACCTACATTAACGTGCCAAAACTGATATTCATGTTCTTACTTGATTTTGATTGGCCTAAATAAGTACACTGTGAGCAAAATTATGTTCAAAGTGCTCTCCAAAAGATGCACACGTAATTCCTTTCATTCATTTTATTTATTCATTTTCATTATCACCGAAAAATTTAAGCGAATAAAACATGTCATGCTAAAAAAGTAACATACATATTCTGATTATACCGAAATATAGTATAATCAAATAATAGCTTATGAAGGTAAGATGACTGATATTTACTAAACAATGTTGAGAATGGAGGGGAAACTAAAAAGCAGACTTGTAATTATACATTCCCCTCAAAGTCATATCAATGAGGAACAGAAAATAATGGTACTCCATGTAGTGGTTCATGTTAAACAAAAGTTCAATGAACGCACTTAAATCAAAATTTTGATAATTAATGTATTATATAGGTTTTTGGCTTTTCAGTACATTTCTTAGTCAGACGGTTCCACAGTATATTTGTATTCAAAATTACTTTTTATAGATCGAGAAGTTTTTGTCTTAATTGAGTCATTGACGTCTTCAAAATGCATTATAGCACGGACAGTTGATGATCATACGCACGGCCGTTGTCCTTGTTGTCATTGTTCGTTTCTTTGCTACCTACATATACCTTTATCGTTCATCTTTGAAATTTGAAGCTTGTAAATGTAATGCAACCTGCGTATTAAAAGCGTGATGCGTGCATGGTTCGATACACCGCTGACAAAACGCCTTAGAAATCCAAGCGTTGCCATTGTCGTCCGTAAGCTGCCAATGAGGGTGCGTGTTACACTACAACGTTACACCAAATTAGCTTATTCTTCTAATGCACACGCATGAACATACACTCCCGTGCACAAGTACGCACATTTTGCACAATAACGACATGGAAACACACAGACAGAAAGAAACAGTGAAATATGAAAATACAAATACAGTGAGCTCCTTTGTGGAGACGTACATTATGAGCTCCCTTGTGGAGACGATATGAGCTCCCTTGTGGAGACTTGGTATATTTAATATTCTTGTTCATATCTCTAAGATTTATAATGTTTTGGTATATGTTAGTGTTGTCTGGGGCAAATTATTTGTATAGGACCCCAATTTTCTCTATCTCTTCTTTCTTCCTTTAAAATAACAACAACAAAAATACAACTTGCATTTCCCTTGCTTCTACTTACCATGGTGTACAAAAAGAAAAAAAAAACCGAAAAACGAAACAAGAAAGAAAATCATCTGGTCACTTACAGATGATGGTACAGATCATTGTTTGCAGTTTCTCTCTCTCTCTCTATCTCTCTCATACTTTTTTACCGTAAAACATCAAGTTTAAAGGGTGTGTACAGTTCTGGTTGAGGTGAGGATTTAGCTTTTAACGTTTTGCGAGATATTCAGAAACCACTCTATGAGATGTCAAAGAGCATGCAATTCCAAGGGGTATCAAAAGTTTATTTGATGAAAATCGGTTTTGAAATGGCTGAGATATCCAAAAACAAGATGAAACAAAGAGATCCTGATAAAAGGCGTGGCCTGTCGTATTTTATTATTATCACTTTTTGGAATATCTCAGCCATTTGAAAACCAATTTTCATCAAATAAACGTTGAATCCTTCTAAAAATTACATGCTCTTTCATATTTCATAAGAGGTTTCTCATTATCTCACTTATGAATGTTCAAAACATGAATCCCCACCTCAACCAGTACTGTACAGTCCCTTTAAAGTCGATGTTCAGTTTTGACAAACTTTAACGTCATCCTTTAATATCATCCTTGTATATATTTCATATTGGTATAGAGTTACAAATATAGGAACAAAGGCAATATTCTACTATGATGTACATAGTATCGCAAAATATGAATAATCCCCTATAATAGGAGAGTGATCTTTATCTTTTAATTGAAATTGTCTGGCGATGTCTGTTTAATTTGAGGTGATATTCATAATTCCACAGTTGCTACATTTGTCCAAGTATGTGGGACCGCCTAATTATTATCTTTTACTTTCTCTCGTGCGGGTTGCAAAACCATCTTGTCTCTGGAATTACAAATTGTGGGTTTTTCTTGCAAATTATGATTGTATCACATAGATATGAGAAAAAAAAAAGCAATGTTAATTGGAGTGAAGTATATCATGTTTGCTTTCATGCAATTCGTCGCGCTTACTTTTGTCAATAACTCAGTATTAAAAAATAGACTGTTAACAATATATTTTGTTACCTGTACCTTTCTTTTAATTATTTGCATTCTTTGCATTCTTGTATTCTTGTAACTTTAAGACAGGTAAGGATTAAAAAGAAATTGATAAATGATTTAATCATCATACATGACATCAAGACGTATCATCAGAAAGCAATGCTGAACTATAGCATTTAACTCTCAATGATATACATTGTACGATAATAATCGCCGTTGTGTCAAGGGTAAATAGAATCTGTTCTGGTAAGATAATCGTCACAGGTGTTCCTGATAATAGAAACATTTAATTGTTAAATCAAAAACAATTATACACATAATTATATTATCATTTAATTGTTTTCCAGGTAATTTTTGTTACATCAGTGCCTTCAATAGAATTAATGAACAAACAACAAAGATTCATCAATCGAATTGAGATGTATATCAGACAAGACAGTTATCCTTCTATCTAATCATTGCTAGTATACCGTATTTTACTTTCTATATGAAATAATTGTATCTTCTCCATTGGTCCGTTTGTGCATCATTCTATTCCTTGAACTTTTAATGGAAGTCTTCAAAATGATGATGGTTACTGCGTCTGCAATTGCTATCGCAAATGAGAATAACCGCTGTTTATGTACGATATATACTGGACATGAATTAAAAGTAACCTTTTAATGGACAACAATGAAAGTTACCAACACCGCTTAATATTTGCGGAGTCCGATAGAGTTCTGTTGTGGAAAAATTCTTGTATTTGATATGCTTAATGATATTGTTAACTTTTCTCCCATTTTGTTGTTAATCTCATTTGCTGATTAGATCAGTATTTTTGATATTCCAATGAACTTGAGAGAATTAATCAATATGATAAATTAAGAATTAAAAATTGTGTCGTTATGATTCAAATGCACTGCCATCTTTAAATATTTTAAGTTAAACACATGGTATGCGTTTCCAAACTACACGTAGAAAAGTTAATTTACCACAAAATACTACGATTGATAGCCTCCCCTTTGACACAGTAGACAGGGATCTGTCGTGGGGCCAGCACGTAAGCAATTTCATTCATTCATTCATTCATTCATTTTCCCGTTTCCAGCAGAAACATATCAATATTTTACAGAATTTTAATTCATGAATTACATTACAATGTGCTATAAAAGAATTTGTCAGGTTATTGTATATATCAAGACATTTCCACTCACAGGTTTCTGTTCTCACGGTAAATAATGCGTTGAATTTACCAGATATCAATTATCATTAAATTATTTTGAAGAATTTAAGACTGTAGGCTAGATCATGTTGTCATTATGATAAAAAAAAAAATGATGAAATGTGCACAAAATCGTCATATCACTTACACAAAAGTCCTCTTAAAAATCTATTTGAAAATTGTTAAGATGAATGCTGAAATACTCTACAAATAGCAATTTAATTTTTACGTCAGTTAGAAATGCTTTCCCCAGTGTTTTCTTTTCATTTTCAAAAGAAATATTAAAGAAGTGCTGTGAAATGTTTATATAACGAATTGAAAATATTTCGGATATTATTCTTTTGTTTATGTTCTTTCTTTTCTTTCTTGTTGTTTATTGTGAAATCGTAATTCTCTTTCACGTATTCCGTGCCTTAACCGATAGAATATTAGAATTCAAAACACATTTTACCTGCCCAGTACCCCTTCCCCGTCGCGTTCCCAACCCCTCATGCCCATGCCCCTCCACCTTTTGTATCCAAAAAGTAAATAAAGTTTACATTTTCCCAGGGTTCTGACGTTTTCAATCTTTGCTTTCTGTATCTACCCCTTGAACCCCATGAACCATTCTCTATATTGAATAGAAAATACAAATTATGTTATTCATTAGCTATGTGATAAGCATTATTATCAGATAAGATCAGAATTATTTCATATCACGAAATCAACATGTACTCTGAGTTTTCATCATATTTTGGGTATGTATAGTATTTAAAAAGAGAGCGCGTAAATTTTGTTCATGAACACACACAAAAAGGTTGAAGAAACCAAAGGAAACGATAATGAAACGAAAAAATGAAAAAGAAATAAACTGAAATAAACAAAAAGCGTGTTTATGATTTTTTTCCATACACTAAAACTTGTTTATATATTATATTACATGATACGTGAAAGACGTACACATTCACGCAGACCTGTATTATGATCAACACACACACACGCACACACACACACACATAAACGTGTTTTTGAAATTGCTGCATGTGTATTTGTTGAGAGTGAAATAAATGTATTTTCAATGTAGAATTTCATTCGCAATTTGTTGAGCGTTATTTCACATCAACCAATCATTAAAAGTTTCATCCATTCATCTAATGGTATCGACAAATATATACATGTATCTACGACATGAATGTATCTTTCGTGCTATTCTTTATCATCTATCTTTTAGTGTATTTAGTTCTCGAAACGTGTCCATAGTTCTTGCACATCTCCTCCAAAACACACACACACACACACACACACCTTACAATAAAGCAACCTATAAAATATCCCAAACATCAGAATCTTCGAAAACATGTCAGTATGAAATCAATTCTAACTGATAAAATGTATGGAAAACATTGTTGCGCTTCGTTTTGCCTCAGGACGAACACTACATAGACCTGTCAACCAACGCGGCGGAAGAAGCAACACGTATGGCGTGAATCGCGGTGAAAGGTCATGGGGAAGTAGGCAACGTTTCCAACTTTGTATGTAGGCTAATATATTTCAGGTACGGACACGGTTACGGGGCTGTGTACAAGACAAGGATTATATTGGTATATATATTTAGGTCGTGCCGCCACGCACATCACAAGAGGACCTTAATGCAACCCGATGACTGCATTCCCTGAGGCTTGCCCAACATAGCAACCATAACAACGTCGGTGCTTTCTATGGTAATGCATTTATCAATGTGAATAGGAGGTATACTTACGCTTTCTCGTAACCATAAATACAGAGAGATATCTTCATAGATTTGAAGGTATTTTGAATCTAGCTCATCGGTTTGGTGTGTGATCCAACCACTCTTCGACAACAGGGACATTTTTGTTGCAATTTTAGAAATTCCTATAATACGCGTTCACAGAATTGAACACAGAAACATCGTATTCATTCGGCCAATCACCGGACGTATATGGAAAACGAAAATGTAACCACACTTTCCCCGATGTTGTGGATCATAGTTACATATAGATCCAAAGTGATATCAACAAATCAGCCAGTTAATGTCTTCAAACGGATAGGAAACCAAAATAAGACGTAAAACACACAGACAACATTTAGATCTGACCTGCTCATTAACTGGCTGCATAGCCATCATCGTTGAATAGACAAGACAAAATGACACCATTGTGTTTGTAATTTCAAAAGTGTCCGTAAAGACAAGCTTTCGACTCAACGATATTATACAGTATGATTTTTCTTCTTCAAACAGTCATGTCAGCATTCTGGTACTCCCGAACTCGACTTTCCATGCCAAATCTAGATTATTGTTTAAAATTAAGTTTCCTGTGCAGGTCATGGATCGGAGCTTCAATTTTCAAAAATGAGGCTTATGTAAATAATTTAGGTGTATGGGAAAATTGTTGCGAAAAAAAGTTAGTGCTTGGAGAAAGTTAAAAGGTCTTTAAAAAACCTCGTCCTTCTCAATATTACAGTGTTAATGCCTGCACCTATTAATTGCTGTATGAATCTTAATGCACACAAAATTCGAAAAAAAAAAGAAAAATAGAAAAAAACAACAACAAACATGACACCTAATTTGGTTCCCAGAAAGCGGATATTATATCTTTTATTGTAATTTTTGTAATTCATTGTTAGTGTTTCATAAGGTAGAATAACACATGTTAAAAGCTTTTTCGTAAGAACCCTATCTTGTTGGCTATTATCAACATACATGCCTATAACTGATTGTTTTGGTCGCACGAGTTATATAAACCTCTTTATAGCTCAAGTCGCAAGTGATTCTCACATTGGCAACACATTTTAGAAGATTTGATTTCTGCAAAAATGTGCTCCTGACTTCATGCAAATTTGATGTATTTAAACAGATTCCTTTTATCCTTCTCCAGTATAGGTTAGACAGTGAAATTCGGAGGTGCCAATCTGACGAGGGCATCTTATTTCTTATTGATAATTTCTTCGGAAATGTTTTCCACGAACTCAATGGGCAATATACCTCTTCACATTTTAGTCGTTTGTTCGAGATCCCTCTTCTTGCCCGTCCAACTTTCACGACACTGCAAGGAAGAGAAACAGAGTAGATACTTAGAGAGAACAGACACGCCTCGGGACTGTCACGCCACGGCCTCCTCCTATTTTGAACCCCCTGGAGAGAAAAATCCAATTCGAGATCGAATAACGGACTCATTTTGTCGGGCGATCATTTCGCCATTTGAAAGGTTATCATAAATTCAGAAGATAATGAGAGAATGAGCTGCAGAAAATTCATTAATCCATTACCATCCTCCACCCGTCTCTCGGAAGGCGTTGATTTCTAGGCAGTGTGGGAGTTCCCTATCAAGAAATTGAAAGGAAAGAAAATTAGGGGGCTTTTGAATTATTCAAATCGATATACAAAACAAATATCGTGCATGCATACAGGCGCTGGTGTGGAATAGATATGTAATGTTTCCTCATTTCGATTATTTTAACATCACTATAATCTTTTTAAGAATTTTAAAAATGTTTTTATGATTTTTCAATATTTTTCATAAATTGGCCATCATATTTGTCATCTAACTGAGGTGTTTTTTGGTTAATACAATTCGGTCATTCGCTGAAGATTTCAAAAATTTTAAAAGACGTCAATTACAAGTTAACTACACACTTGTTAAAATTTCAGTAACGTTAAGTTTAACTCGTGTGTAGTATTTTTTCTTTTATACGCGATTCCTTACGTCCTTTCTCGTTTCATCTGCATGCAGCCAAAACTATACAGGCCATTAAATATTTATGTAAGAACACAAGTGAAGCATATTTTCTTAGGCCTACTGCAGCTCAGATAAGTAAAGACAAAAAACTACAAAGGAAGAAGCAGAATACTTCCTGACACATACTGTAAGGTGGCATCGAGAGATAATTCTATAAGTGTACAAAACGACTGCATAGAGTGGAAAAGAATGGGACAGGATGTTGCTCTAATCGGTTGGCGCACATCCACGAATATGGCTCAAGCAGGCGAGTGGCAGGCATATGATTTGCATAGAGGCCGACCGCAGGGGTCAGGGGATAATCCTTGCTTCCATGCCATTGCAGACACGGTTGCTAGTCTCCGCTGCGTTGGCGGTTTTCTGACATCTCAATTTGAGAGTTAACTTCACCCGTACGTACATCAGCTGCAAAATAATGGTTTACTGCGCGGTATATTTATGTGAATACCTTATTAATTGTTGCTTTCAAGAAAATAGATGACAAAACTATAAAAAAAATGAGATAAAGCGATATTTTAGGACATTTACAAGCGTTGAAGAAACAGACAGCTATTTACAAAATTTACTCCTGACTTTAGAATTGATTCTCCAGAATGAGATGCAGGCATATCCTTGGAGACTAAACTCATGACGTCACAGCTTGGGTGGCGGTGCAGGTAAACTCTTTGACAAGGGTGATTGCGATGATGACGATGATGATGTCGGTGGTGACAACGGCGAGTGTGAGAGTTAATGGGGACATGCATGATTGCAAATATCGTGATTTAGCAGAGTGAGGAGTCGATGAAAAAAAAAGTATCGTTGAAAGTAAACCCTAGAAATTGTTTGAAATCGTGAGGATTGTATTTTTTTTTTCCGTCACGGCAAGGCCCTGGGTGTGATACCTATTGTGACGTAGACAGTTATACGCTGTACGTGCCATGGCAGAGTGGGGTGGTTTTAATGATATGGAGTTCGCGTTGGACAATTTCACTAACACTGACATAACATTCATGACAATGGTGATTGTTTAGATGCATTATAAGTCAACAATGTAAATTTCGTATGAAGATAACATAATTCTCACCAAGTTCAGACGGGGACTGATTGTCTGTATCATCACAACTATCATAATGAAATCACGGTCTTTACTCAGGATTACTACGTCAGTGGAATACCTTCTCCGAGAGGATATGTGGTTACAGTTCGTTATTCCAAAGGTTCATTGTTCCAAAGGTTCATTTTTCCGAAGATTCATGAATCAAAAATTGAAATAAGATTGGCTATTCCAAAATTTCGTTAGTACACACCTCTATTTCATTCTGATTAACGAACCTTATTTCATTTTCGGACTATTGAACCATCGGAATAACAAACCTTATTTCATTTTAGAACTTTTGAACCTTCGGAATAACGAACCTCATGTCTTTCTCGGACCATGGAACCTTCGAAATAATGAGCCTCATTTCATTTTCGCATAAACGAACCTTCGGAATAACGAACCTTATTTCATATCCGGATTATCGAACCTTCGAAATACCAAACATCACCAGAATCTGTCATCATTGTCGTACCATTAACACTCCTTTGACAAGAGCGGCAAAATTTGGTAAATCATGACAGCGTGTTCATTGAAGGATGAATAAGCCTTTCAGGATTCGAAACATGCATTGTTGATTTCATAGTTTATAAGTCCAGTTCTTATCCTCGATACCACGATTCTTAAATGTTCCAAAAGTTGCCGCGTGATTGTTTTCCTGCAAGTATATTTGAACAATATCTAACTCTGCTTACTCTCTAAAAAAATCTAGTGAAAATGTTCATCTAGTGAAAATGTTCATTTTCACTCGTTTTAGAGTGACGTCAGGGATCACTCCAAAATCTTCGAGTGATCCCTGAGGTCACTCCAAAATGAGTGAAAATGAACATTTTCACTCGAAATTCACTCCAATTTCACTCTAGATTCACTCATTTTTGTATTCACTCCTTCAAGAGTGAATATTTTCACTCGATTTTTTTTTTAGGGAGTAGGTTTGGCGAGATTCATCAACAGAGAGCAGAAATACACAATCAAGCACTTTTTTTTTCAAAACAAAATTATAAAGCCAACATCTGACAATGACACACCCTGGAAGACGGTGCTGATGAGAGTTAAACAGGGAGAGTACGCCTTGTACTGGTATCTAAATGATGAAAAAACACAAAACCTATCGAATCTTCTGTCCGAGAAAAAACAATCGCAGCTCTCGGGGGAAATTGCGACGATGTTTTTCTCGTAGTTGGTGTGACGGCATGCAAATCCTTCGAGTATGTCCTGTCTTGGTCTTCAGACTTCAGACGGAAGGGATGAGAACTGGTCGGCAGGAAGTCTCTGCCTCAAAATGAACAACATCAACGATTTGAGGTTGGGGCAAATAAATAGCAACTTAAGCATCCTCCTCTCACTTGTATGATCTTTACAGAGAAAGAGTGGTAGAAACAATATACCCAAGGTAACACGCACCCCTTCGTTCTTTCCCATTCACAAACATGAGGGTAATCAAACATGGAAGGCCTGTATATTGACCTAACCCTTTTTTTGTTGTTGTTCTATGTGTGTGTGTGTGAGCGTGTGTGAGTGTGTGTGTGTGTGTGTGTGTGTGTGTGTGTATGTGTGAGTAGGTGTGTGTGTGTGTGCGTGTGTGTTTGTGTGTATTGGGGAGAGGTGTTTCCCGATTAGTATTTTTTCACTAAACGTCACAAGCATAATAATATGTTTAATTGATTTACAAAAGACCATGCCTTGCTCCGTTCCATACTCGTCTAATTGAGATTACAATAACTTTCTTTCATAAACAGCACACGTGATTTCGGTCTGATTAGGGTTTCCAATAGTATGATACCTGTTCTCTTTCAACATGAGCAGAGTAAATTACCATGATTTATGGCCAAGATACAATACAATATACATTTTCTAGAACTTATTAAAAGAAAAAAAATAGTCAGTGATTATTGCGAAAAGAGTTTTTGAATGACAGATGTGGCTAAGAAGACAAAAAGCAATTATTTTAAATCTTTTCTAGAATTTTGGTCTCTTCTTTCTAGTCTCTTCTTTTCCTCTTACTTTCCTCCTACTTTTCCTTTTTCTTTTGCAAAAGAGCTGCCTCGTGTTAAAATTTTTATGTGTCTGTGTGTGTACTTCTTTTCTTGTCTTACTTTTCTTATTCTTTTTTTTTCAAGCAATATGCCTAGTTTTGTAAGTTTTGTAATCATACATTCTTTATGAGGGGGCTGCTAACTACAAGCCCAACTTTTTAGCAGTCCCCCAATTCCAACAAGTTTGTTCGTTTCATTGCATTGTTGTGTTATTATTATGTATTCAAATGTTATGATTATATTTGTTGGACATGAAATAAACGAAATCTAAAATCAATGGTCTAGAAGAATTGTGTCACATCAGAGAAGGTCGTCATTTATAGTATATATCCACAACATGATGATGAAGTCCGAAATTGACTTAGTCCCATACTGATTCAGGTCCCGGACTCTTCAAATATCAGTTTGAAATATACTGGCATAAAATGACGCACTCACAATCACAATGAGTTGCAAATTTCCATTATCACTTCAACTTGCAGGACTGGGTACTATATAGGGTTTAGAGATCGGATGTATTGTCCATATTGCGTTGTGTGAATTGCCCCCTTCCAAAAACGAACAAACAAACAAACGAACCAATAAAAAAGAACACGACACCAAATGTTTAAAAAAATAATGCATTTCGTTTCAATTGGGGCTTTCTGTCAGTCCTTAATTAATCGTGGGGCCACTTCAGTTCTTTCATTACAATACTAGTAATACAGACATGTAGCTTGGAGGTGAAACGTTACTCGTATACTTCTCGCAACAATTTCCAGCTGTTGATGCTGTGCTTTAAATCTTGATCTAGTCTCCGCATTTGAAGAGGCGGCACCGCGCTGTGTAAAAGTACGCCGAACATAACGCGATTCAATTAACATTACGATCATAACTCCCCTTCCACGGAGTTGCTCGTAATTACTCGCTCGACACTGCGAGTGTACACAGGGACGTGCGGGCGATGGAATATAACCCAGATGGCTATTCGGAGCCGATCAATAATTCGGTCAAACATGGCGCTCATTAAAGGTCCCTCCTGCACATTGTAAACTTTCCTTACGCAGGTAAAAAAAAAAGGGGGGCGGGAGAGAGAGAGAGAGAAGAGGAAAAGAGGATAAGAAACGCGCCAAAATTAATTAGTTGCCTCGAACAGCCCGCCAAACGCATTTTGGTGGGTCGGGAAACGTTCCATCAAAATCGTGATACATCAGTGTACAGCATTCACACAAGGCAGCTACTCCTGGTCGTTATTTGAGATGCCACCTCATACGTCATCATTAAGGGACGACACTTCAAAACACGTCAGGTGTACTTTAAATGCGTAATCATGCGCATGACAGTTAGCATCCGTATAACAAATTAGAGGTATACTAAATCCAGATCACACATGTCTTACACGGGTCGAACATTCAGCACCCTTTCTTTTCAAATTGACCCGTGCTTCCGATATTCAACGACCAGACTTTAAAACATTATTTTTTTTTGGTGCCATTCTTGTTCAGATATCAACTGAAAATACCCGCATCAGTTACTTAATATGGATCGTATTTTATGCCTCTCTGATTTGACTTAGGTTTTATCAGTAATCCCCCATCACCTTTCCGAAAAAGTGAGTGATGATAGATCAAAGGCTTTTTTTTTTTTCTCGAGATGAGTTATAGTTCGCTAAAAGTCTGCTTTCTTGCTTTTGAACTGTAAATAGACCCCAGTACATCTCCCAAGGAATGGTGATGTGATTGATATCGAATTCAAAACAAAATAATGAAAGCAATAACAAAAAAATTTATCTTGAATCATGGACTCCAAGGCCTTCGTGACAAGTAAAGTGAGGTTAACCTGGAGATTAAAAGCACTACACATAACCATAATAATGCATGTCTATGTAGGTTTTTAATCTGGCATGCTCACATGCTTGATTCCAGTGCCGTAACTATAAACATTGCCATAGACCCTACTGAGATCAACAATCAAAGAAGATTTAGCCTCACTTTCGTTTTAGTAAGTTGATCAGCCATTCTAAAATTTTGTGAGTCCTCTAATGCATATAGTATACTGATCGTTATGCAGGGGAAAAAAAATCGTGTGGAGAATAGGACGCCATCTACTGTCGATTATGACTAAAGTGGGCAGCGTATGTCTGACACGGAGAACCAAGAATGCCGCGAGATACGTAAGAGCGTACCTGCAATACTTCCTGAAAACAAATTATATATCTGTCTAATAAAAAGGAAAATGGCATAGTTACAAGCATGTAGCATTATTTAGGAATTACACCAACCAGAGATATAGAAGACACTGAAAACAAAAACAAAAAAATGCTTGTAAATTAGACAAGATGTTTTTATTTGAATATAGAGGCATTGCCAACACTTTCTACAGCATGCATCCTTTCGGAAATAACAAGAAAAGAGCAGAAATGATTATTGGGTATTATAACTCCACATAATTCCTTCTATCATTCACGCGCCAAAGATTTCACACACGGTTAATATCATTGCACAGTATAACTGAATGTCATCGATCACTTAAACTTTATCAAGGATTATGAATAAAATGAATCTTTTTAGCGATTATATTATACCATTTCGCAACAATTCAATATTCTTTATTGAAATCTTTTTCAACAGGATTTCTGCACTTACAGCCAATAGTTTGTGCCACATGTGAAGATAACCCGAGCGACAGTCATTGTCGTATAATGCTACAATCTAAATTGCATTATTAAAAAAAAAAATCACTTCCATAGCTTGTCTATGACCAAACCCAAAGGCCAGAAATCACGAAGGTGGTACAATTGAAAGCATGGTTTAAACCATGGACAAACTCATAGACCGTAGTTTTGTATGGGGCTCCATAAGTGTTGCATCTCTGGCTTATTTCGCTACGAAATCGGTCATTTCGTCGATTTCGTCGACAAAATGATCATTTCGTTTCGAAATGTTAACATTACGTCGACAAAATGATCATTTCGTTAACGAAATGGTCAGTTCGTCGACGAAATGACTGATTTCGTAACGAAATAGGGCATGCGACACTTGGCGCCTCATACAAAACTACGGTCTCTGTCTATGGTTTAAACCATGGTTTCAATAATTGTACCACCTTTATGAATTCGGGCCTTAATATTATAAGTTCCAATAATGAATTCCATTCACGTCAGTTGAGATATCATTTCTATAATCATTAGACTCCAATTACCACGTTATTGCATTCACACTCACACGACATTCTAATCTCGTATCGTACAAATAGATAACATTACACATTAAAAGTAATGTCTAAGCGGGCGGAGAACAGGTGTGGAAAAACTAGGGACAGGATATCAACAGATAATGTCTTAAATTAGAGTCTATTATTACAACAACAAAATGCAAGTTTATCATCAAAGACGACTTTATACAAAGAGCCGAATAATTTTGTCACTAGAGATGTGATGTGTGCAACAACGATGGCACAGCTTTTAAGGCAGTTTATCATCTCTAACATTTTCGAGTCGAGATTATTTCTTTCTTCAGAATCACGTTGAAGAAAATGTATATACACTACAAAGCTGAGACTAAATAACTATAATTCAGTTATGCTGATTGTAAAAATTTGTTTTAGTTTAACTTTCTCAGATTATTTCTGGGGGTAAATTCAAATGACAACGTTCACCGTGAATCCTCCAGCAATTGAAATTTGACCTGAGAACACTGTAATACGGTAACGGGCTGCATCAACTATTCTCATTTTCTGAGGCAATTATACTACTCAACTATAATAATGGTAAACAGTTGTGCTACATATTATATGTTAATTTTTCATTATGATGATAAATCATACATTGTGAGAGAGAGAGAACAAGGGATTTTGGAATTATTCAAATGCAGTGGATAAGAAATTAGGAGGGCATTGAAAAGAAAGCGCATTTCTTAAAGTTTGGTGAGAATATTCCTTTTCTCTTAATCTAATTGAACCACTAGTGAGAAATCAGATTATTTGGTTCAATTCACGAATCCGCGTGAACAATGAAAACAACGTGAACAACAATACAACATCCTATACAGAACTATTGATGTTAATGAATGACTTTTCGTCACTGACATCTCTGATACAAACTTAAGTAATTTTGTTCGAGCTCCATAGAAGTAATTTCTCACATACAATAAATTATGTTACAGAATAAAATTCAAATCACAGCAGCATGTTGATATTTAGTTCTTTCGGAAACATGAAGCGTATCCAATGTCGTCTTTTTGCAAGCAAAATATTTCACATCTTCTGCCAAATAAAAAATCAACAAAATTCACTTTTTTTTCCTCATTTTGTCAATATGAAGCAAGCAAAAAAGATTGATGAATACATGTTTCGTATCCCATATGTATCAGCTGGAATCAAATTCATATCATTGTTCGTGGCTGGCAGTCATATCTTGCATTCCGTATTGTGCATCATGTTAAATGAATTTCATCTGTACCTAAATGTTCGCATTTGAATAAACCTTTTTTTTCTATAAAAGGAGAGTAAAAGGGCAACGCAAAAACATGTGATGCCTTGCAATCTACTGTTGTCATTTAAAGAAAATAAATGCGCATGTTCGAGGGTGTGAGTTGAAGCGGGAAAAAAAAGGCACGCCAAAGCCTAAATCTATGATTTTGTCAGCCACAGAGTGATCTGTTTGATATCACAACACGTGTTACATTTTGATAGATTGCACACTTTTGAAAGCTCTCTTACTATTCAGGTCTTTAAATGTTACCTGTTCTACCCGGGATGGACAACGCCTATAATAAACACCACTACCTCAGTGTTTCAATTGCTTGTATATTCCCCGCGATGTGTACATAATGAGTATACACAGACTCACTATACAGTAACATTCCATTGCTTCATGAATGTATCAACCTTGTAAAAGGGGTAAATGACCCCAGCCCATTAGTGTTCATTCAAGTGTTACGTAACTCTGCACTAATGACCGGTCATAATGAGCTCTTTGCATGCAATGAATGTAACGATTCAATATGTATTTTATATCAACTATTTCGCCTTTCAATATTAAACAATGAAGTAATCAGTGGGGGAAAATCTACATTGTTTACTTGGAATATTGACAGTCGTGCAAAAGCTTACAATATTGTTTGCCTTACTGTTATTATATGGAGATTTGTGATTTACTGTTTTGTACAAATAAAAAACGAAAACATGTCGAAGGTGACCCGGCATTGATGTCGACAAAAAGAAAATTTAATCATGGAATTCTGGACAAAGTTATGTGTTATGGCTTCTGAAAGAGACGATTAGATTGCGCGCACTTGTTTTTTTTTTTTTTCGTTATTTTTTTATTTTTATTTTTATTTCTTGGTTTGTCGGTTTACCTTCGATACTTTTTACACTAATAAGCTGCCTTGTTCTCCCTTCTTTTAAAATCATTCCTCAGAAGTCTTTGCCTGAGATATTTTGATTGTCGTTCCCACTATCTCAGAACTTGACAGCTTTTACCTGCCCGGGTAATGTTGCAGTGAAATCAGTGTACTATTCGGAGTCTGTATGCATAACAAAAGCTTAAGATACATTTTCTTTGTTCGTTTTGTTCAGCTGCCATAATGCGCTAAATTAGTAAGACCATAATCTGGGTGAGTAAGCATGCAGCGTAACCTCTTGAGAAAGACTGCAGTAATGATAATCATCTTCACCAGGTCCAGGCTTCGCAGCGGAGATATTATATTTCTTCTTGGAGCCAATGCGTGAAATCTCAACATGTTTGGACCTATGATATTTGTGTATACATATATCATATCACAGGTCCAAACATAGGTATTATACATATACACATATCTTCAAATCTCCTGGTTGGTCTTGCTTATGTAGCTGTAAAGCAAGTAATGAGGCAGGTCTGAACCATATAGACTAAGAGGACGGCACGAGAGAAACTATTGCGAAGACCGAAAACATTATTACACTCCAGCTATGATCAGCCTCATGCAGCATTTGCACTTGTAGCGAAAGTGAACATCCGGGTCATTGTTTCCTTCTCGGATGTAGAACACTACATGGTCTTGACATCAGTCATTATAAGAAGGGGCAGGGGCCCCAACTATAAGAAATATTGGTTCATCCGCAGGCAGAAAAGTATTGAGGTATAGAGAAAATTGTACACAAAGGTCGTTATTTATGCACCATTCTAGTCGAACTCTCTTCTTTTTTTCTCAGTACAAAACCAGGAAGGAGTCTGGAGTTGTCAATGGTGCCAATGTACATCATTATGTACATAATAATGAGGGGGCTTCATGATTAGAATGTTTGCCTCTACAGCTGGCGTGAGGTTATGAAAGAAGGAAACTTTTGCGGAAACCAGTTTCAAAATCCTCTGTTCATCATTGCTCCTCTACAGAGGTCCAGACCAGGACGACATCCAGCTGAATTTAGGTATGGGCTTTGCAGTGTATGGGCGGTTGGGCGGCCGTCCCGCCAAGCGGGCTGCCTCGTCGGCCTCCGACTCTTCCGTGGGGGCGGGCTTCATCTGAAGTTTTCGCCTGATGGATTTTATTGCGTCACGATCTGGGAGACGCAAGGGGGAGGAGAAGACAAAGATAAGGGTGAAATGAATGGGGTAAATATCGAAAAACAGGAAAAGAAGCCAGAGATGAAGATAAAGAAAGGGAAAAATAATTACGTCATTAAGTACGTATAGGATTATCTGACGTTTGTTATTTATCGTCGAGGGTTGACGACATCTAACGCGTCATTACCGCCACAAGTCAAAAGCAGGATGGCCCAGATACTGAGCTTTCGTATGACTTCGTTTGAATTTTACTACGCCCATGCACTAACGCCATTCAAGTTTATCAGAGTGTATTTCCTCAATGACATACAGTCTTAGCTTGTCACAACTCATCTAGCTATTCATGCAAAAGTAGTAAGTTGATAATGACGAGATTGCTTTCTATATGGACAGTCTTCTACTGTTCTACTCTGTTGAATTTATAGTCTTTCCTGCAATTTTTGCAAACATTTTGACAAATTTGAATGCGAAAAAAACAATTTAACAAATAAAAACAAAAAGATGATACCGCAATGGCCAGTATTTGGTGGAGATGAAAATTGGGCTTTAACTTTTTGCGAGATACCAAGAAAACACTAATGAAATAGTACAGAGCATACCATTTTGAAAGGAATTCAAAGTTTATTTAATGAAAATCAGGTTTGGAATAGCTGAAACGTCCAAAAACAAAGTAAAACAAAAAGATCGTAATAAAGTGTGGGTCCCACACTTTTTTAGGATCACTCTATTTTGGATATCTCAGCCATTTCAAAATTAATTTTCATCAACTAAACATTGAAATCCTCATGGAATTACTAGTACATGCTCTTTCATATTTCATGAGAGGTTTCTCACTGTCTCACCAAAAATGATAAAAACCTAAAGTCTCGACCAAAACTATACGATCCCTTTAAGAACGATGATTGGAAGAAAAGTTGCTTTATCTTTTCTGCCCCACGAGTGACAGTGTGTGGCAGACATGGCGCATTAAAAGACTCCATTATTTTTATACATTATCATTATCTGCCAAGGGTAGAGAGGATGGGGTGGCAGAGGGAAGACTGGACGGGTGAGTTCAGGGGGAGGAGGAGTCCAGAATGATGTTAGCTTACCTTTTTCGTCTGCTAATCGCAGGAATTCCTCGAGTTTGCCCTTGGCGAGAGCCTTGCTGAGTTGTTCTGTACCCGGTTTGAAGGGTTTGTTGTAGAAGTGGTCGTAGCTCGTTGCTTTTCTGAGGTGCATCTCATGCCGCATTGTGTTGGGAACTGTAGACGAAAATCAGAACGAGAAACAACGCAAGTGAGGATTTTTAGTTGAGTCGTCATTCGAATAAGGAGAGCAATATCTAAACAAGTGAACTTTTATTTGTGTTATTCATCAGCGTAGTAACTTATTCCTCTGCATCAGATGCACACTTTTTTATAGTCTTGAGCGTGCATTCCCACCCTTGTCTTTAATTCTGCCAAAATTCATTCCTAATAATTGCCTACTTCTTTCAGGAAGCCCATTACAGTTCCGATATATACCATGAAGGTTGATTACTTTATAACATTTCCTAGGAATAATGCACCGTTATAGTGGCAAAATCGCCATGAATAATTTGTCATATTTATATAGTAAACTGTCGAGCCAGTTACAGTGTGAAAAAGCAACTGGAGAGAAACTAGAAACTGTGGCGAGGCAAAAAGGACATCTAAAACACCAGGCCGTCTTTTAAAATGAGCAATGAAACTCCGTTTTCCCAAATCATTTGACTGTATCATTAAGGGCACTGTCATAGTTGAAGAAAATTATATGATACATCATTTTCGTTTTTTAAGAATCTTATCTTTATCTTTTGCTCATTTAAAAGGAAAAACTGGAAGAAAAAACACATTGAAAGAAATATACTGTCCCTAGTGTTCATATCTGTATAGTACTTCCGCGGCATTTACCATTTATATTGTAGTGTAATGCTCGACTAATAGTCATTGCCTGTATAAACGATGTGACAGAAAATCAAATTTGTATGCCCGATATTATTAGCATCATGCCTCAGCAGTTTTGTTTTGGTTTTTTTTTTCTGAAAATGTGAACAATATTCCACTGCAAGATGAAACTAAATCAGTCATGATTTTTTCTTCTTCTTCGTTTCTGAACAATTTTGTTGCTCACGATCATTTTAGACTAAGATTGTCTACGGAAGCAGCTCTGTATTATACATTATACACGACACTTACCGATACCCGTGGCTGGCCTGTGTATATTCTTATTGCAACCGAATCGAGTGGTGTTGTTGCTTAGCTCCCTCTGTTGACGAGGTCCAGGAGCTTGGTATATCGCCCTCGACGTCGACTCGTGGCTGTACGGCACTTTCTCGCGCCAATCCACGTAACCCTCGAGAGCTGTGCGAACTTGATAACCTACAGGGTACAGGAAGTAAACAGGACGATCAAGTGACTATAATAAGAACATTACTGATTGAAAGAGTTTGCAGGATTATACAACTAAACACGTTATCCTTAACCGGCAATGTTCGGTAGTTTGCTGTATTCCCTTTCTTTTCTTTCTATGTTTCCTAGTGAACTTCTCCATGGGGGAAAAATACTAGATCGGTTTATTCATGATCAAAAAGTAGTGTACAAGCATTACAGAAAATACGACATGGTCACGTGAGTACCGCGTTATTTTCATGAGTAATGTGACATTATTTTGTAGTTATTATGTTGACATTAAATGGTCATAATTATCTACTATCTTCATGCATGGTGATCTTCCTCAGTCTGATTCCTTTTTTTTTCGTATATACACGATGAAAAAAATGCTTATCATTATGTCATTAATTTCTTTTTCTAAAGATGAACTCACTCTTAGAGTAAAATGTATTTTTCATTAACGGCGTGACCAATATCTGTGCGCTTGTGTTGTCGTTTTCAGTTGTCATATCACGTGTTTGTTTGTTCTTCTATTATTTAAACACGGATAAAAGAAAAATAATTGCAGTCAGCCATGAGGCTGTTTTTCAGCAAGAGCGTATATCTATTATACATACAATTATTGTACTGCAATGGACAGATTTACTGTTAAGCAAACATGAAAAAACACTGATAACAATATTCTACGCAAAACGACTAAAATAACAAATGGTGAGTCAAAATGGTTTCTTATTGTCAATGTTTATCTCGTTAGAATTATGATTACAAATTCAGCAAAATAGTGGAAAATAATCATAAGATAACTTGCAGTGAAACAGTGAAATGTTAAAAACAACAGCACAAATCAAATTATATCAAAGTCATGATACAGGAACATGCGATCAGTCATAATCTACGGACAAAATCAAAACTTCTTTTCGTTTTGAAGATTTAAAAAAAAGTGTTTTTTTTTTCTTTTCTGATTTTCTCTAGAAAATAGTTCTAAATATTGATCAACTACAAATTGGTCTTTTGTTTTTGTATTCTATTTCTATTTACAAAATTTCTTTGGGAATCATTAATTCGACTTTTAGGGTAAAATTGATGAATCATGGGTTAATAGCTTCATAATTATGTAATGCACTTATTAACAGGATGCTCTTAAATAGCAGTTTTGTTGTGTGTTTTTTTTTAACTGCCGAATTTTCATTTTTGAAGGCGTTTATGATGACATAATAAGTTATACTGACCAATAACTCTTTATTTTTACTTAATTCATATATTTATTCACAGAAGTTTAAGAACTTGTTCTCAGTTCACAGCTGTACTTTCAGCAAGTCACTTGAATACAAGGCATTTACAAATAAATAAAACACATAAAAGACGTTTTATACATAACGCATATACTTCAAAGCAAAGAAAAAAATGAAACACATGCAACGACATGCAATGGCAAGCAAAAGGTGAAATTACAAAGGTATCACAGAGAAACAATAATCGAATGTAAAACACCCACACACGACGCAGTAAAACGAACATCACTATGTTTAAACGTTACTTTAATCAGGACAACAACAACAACAACATTAACACATCAAAGGTGACCCCTCCCCCCCCCCAAAAAAAAAAAAAATAATAATAATAATAATAGCTCGAAGCATGTTGTTTACCCTGAGGAATGCCGAGGTAGTCCGTCTGGTAGGTAGAGAGACTTTTGTCTCGAAGAATCTCTTCCATCATTTGGTCAGTCAGGGGGTGTGGATATAACTTCTGATGGTCGTGGAGGGCGTCCTTTGGTAGCTTCCATACCATGAAAGACTACCAATGGGAAGAGAAAGACGAGATTGTGATTATTGGGGGTTGAATCTGATCTGTAGCGTTCGCATTTGTATAGGGATTAAAAAAAAACAGAGGAAAAAGAATGAAGTATAGTGGATGTGGTTTAAAAAGGTGACCTTGGCCGTTTTCAGGTCATCTAAAACTTGAGAATGAAATTAAGTTCAAATATTATAAAACTTCATTAATGCGATTGATTTCAACTTAACATTAAAAGCAAAGATCAATCTCCTAATTACTTTAAGATGATAATAATATTGTGACCAATTCGTATGAATTGTATTCAGTTGATATTGACACAAAAGGTATACCTAGCTTTGGTATCTTCTCCTAGTGACCTTGAAATTACTGTCATCTAAGTTTCGTGTATGAGCATATACAATTGGTTGAATATACAGGTGTAGTTTAAGAACCATTGGTGTACATTGTTTTCCTCATTTAGGATGGTTTCCATTATATGCCAGCAGTGAGGACTGCATAGCCTGCGAATACGATATTGATACGACTGCAGTTGTGACCTGGGGGGCGTTTCATCAACGAGTTCGTCGGAGTTTTCACCGACAAATTTGCTATCAGCCAATCAGACCAAGGATTTCATTAGCTTTTAACAGTTGTCAGTGTAAATCCTTGCGTCTGATTGGCTGATAGCAAATTCGTCGGTGAAAGCCTCCGACGAACTCGTTGATGAAACGCCCCCCTGGTGATCAGCAGACGGAGGCGTTGACCTTGCGTATGTTGTGTTGACAGGTTGTAATACATTGTATAGACATTGCACTAGGTATGTATTTTGTTGTTCCTGACATTCTAGTTAAACTTTAGCATTCAGGTACGTTCGGTAAAAAGACATGAGTAGGGGCAGATCCAGGAATTCCGTAAAGGAGAGGCGCTTTACAAAATTAAGGGGGGGGGGGGAGGCGCACGCCCACCCCATTTTTTCTTTTTATTTCTCTTGTTTTAACAAAAATATATATTTTTTTTTATTTATTTCACATATTTTGAAAGGGTTGCTTGCTCAGCAATGTCTGGTTTTCAGCAAGGCCCTTTTTAAAAACAACACATAAAATGTACGATACAGAAAATTAAAATTGCATGAATAATATACACATTTAGCTGTAAAATGTTACAGAATATATAAATCATTAAACAACAATTAAAATTAAATACAACAATTCAATGGACATTATTAGACATCATAGATGAACTGTAAAATCATCAATATATATATACATATGTAACTGCAATGAAATAACACAATTTCAATTCAATTAAAAAGACAAGTGAAATTACAAATCTGCGAATCCTATGGTAATGTACTGAAGAGTTACGATCATGTAGATGTTGTTTGTGTATGTGTGTGTATGTGTATATGTGTGCGTTGTATGTGTGTGTGTGTGTGTGTGTTTGTGTGTGTATGCGTGTATGTGTATGTAGGTTTGTAAGTACGATGAGTGTTTGAGTATGTAGGTGCATTGCGCGGCAAGAGCTTAAAAAAGGCAACATTATACAAGTACAAAATAAATGCAACGTAAAGGACATGACTGACGAGATTGTTACACTGAGCTGGGGTACATAATAGTTTTGTTTTGTTTTTTTTTAGTTTGACATTACAGTAGAGATGTAACACGACCGAACTCACTCTTAAATATGGTAAGCGAATTTGCATTTCGACATTCATCAGGAAGAGAGTTCCATAGTTCTCCTCCGATATTAATGAAGGTTTTTTGATAAAAATTTGTTTTACACAGTGGCTTCCTTAATAACTTTCTGTTTGAATTGCGGGTTATCCGCAGAGATACATTGTCGTTAAAGCAGAACCTTTCACACAATATTGATGGAGCAATGCTGTTCACACATTTGTACATCATAATGGCGATATTTTTCTCAAATAGTGTTTTGAGAGTACACCACCCGAGGTTTTGTAAGACTTGATCAGATGGGGTATCCCAAGTATATCCACTAACCATATAACCAGCACGTTTATGCAATTTGTTTATAGTAGTATGGTTAGATTCGGATCTTAAAGACCAAAGAATATAGAGGAGGCGCGCGCCCAGTGCGCCCCCCTCTGGATCCGCCACTGATGAGCAATGGTTATTATAGGCTTTGTGAAATGACAAGGTGGATTGATTGAAGTAAAAAAAAAATGTGTGAAATAAGCGTGGTTAAGTATCGTGAAATTATAGGATAATGCTAGTAATTGGTTTTAGAAACCGGAAGTTTCAGTTGAAATTACGTAGTGGCGTCAACCTTGGGTATAGATCTCATGTTTCATCTTCATATTCTTGCATACTGACAGATTTACACTGTACTAGTAATGTGTTTTGTTGTTGGCATTATTTAGTTAATTAGCAGTCCGTTAAAAATATGTACATGGTTAAGAGGACATGAACAATATTATTGCTAGGCTTTTAAGTTGATGAGGTGACAATACAATTAAGGAGGATTGATTGAATTCAGAGCAGGTGTAGAATAAGCTTGGCTGCTGATCGTGGAATAATCTATAGGATGATATACTGGTATTTAGTTTTATCATAGAAACCGGAAGCTTTGGTTTGAATTAAGTGATTAGGAGACAGAACGGCAGTTCGCATGATGATGCCTTATTATCAGACTCTTTACCAGATTGGAAGATCATTAGGGGATACAGTCCATTTTGATGACAATAGTTTTCAGCATAGTCCAGTTTATCACAAACAATAATGGAATCAATATTATTCACAGACAACATGTATATATAAGGATAAAGATCTATTCATTTCATTTTTAACGTATTTAATGTTTAAACTGCTTTGATTTAGTCTGGTTAAAAGTATCTCACTATGCAATGGAGCTCTGAATAATTGAAGCAGAACATTTGGATTGAGATACAATGTAAATAAATAGTTTAGTGGTTTGTGCATGTGCTAAACCCAACTGCACGTATTAATATTGTGTATATAACACTGACAATGTATAGTTACGATGATTGTTTTCATCTTTGCGTGGTTATTGCAGGTTCTTTTTTTTTTCCCTTTGTTAATTTTGGAATAAACACCTTACTGCAGCTAAACTGCCAAGCTCATTCATTTAAGGAGAGCCTACTCCCCTGGTATCATGACCTATTCATCCTAAAGATTTATACCTATTTAAACTGAAAATGAAATAAAATGTTACGCAAACAGCAAGGTAGGTGATTTTTAAAGCCCCTTTTAAAAAGTAAAAAAAAAATACATGTATCCAAATACATGTTTTCGCAACGCTTTCATGACAAATACCAAGTGGATATACAAAGAGCCAATCAATGACACTTAACGTTTTTATTATTGTGCAATTTCTAATTCAGTCCTGACGGTCACATGCGTTAATTCATACCCATCGTTATACCTCATTATTATTTCATAAAACTAACAATATCACAGGCCTTTAGTCATCTTCCCATGCACGAATGTGCAATACACTACGATTAGGTAAGAAAGTTTTCTGTGTTGTTTTCAGCTAAAGCATGACAATGGACGTTATTAGATAAGAGTAGTCCAATGACATTTTCATCCCTATGCTGCACGGAGTAGTCAATGCAAAATTCTTACACATACACAAAACGCAGATGAAACAATCATAGAAGCTACTATGATAAGTAGTGCCATGAATATTGAGATCGCTATGCCTGGCTTTAATAGCTTTGGCATTAGAGCAAAAATGACGATTTGTTTTACTTTATTTTTTTTTGTATTTATTTTTTTATTTTTTTATTTTTTTATTCATTTATCTATTTTGTTTTTTTTTTTAGTGTATTTTCCATTTTCTATTGCACAAACAGTTCCAACGGAAGAAAAAAAAAAAAGAAAAAAAAAGGAAAAAAGGGTAATCACGCTGCGAGCAGGGTTCGAACCTGCGCGGGAAGATCCCATTGGATTTCAAGTCCAACGCCTTAACCACTCGGCCATCACAGCTCCCGCCGACGTTCGGAGCGGCATTATTGTTTATAAAGAGTAGAGCACGTTTACTGCACACTTCAATGATTCCTAGATTGCATCGTGCGTTGTACGTGTTTGTGTGTGTATGCGAAATGCCGTACAGTCTACACGGATACTAGTATCTCGTCTATGGATGGCTCATTTCAGTACACATTCGCACTCTATAGAGTTTACACAATGCGGCGTGTGTGTGTGTGGGCGTGTGTATAATACACGACCATAGAGATGTATACTAAGAACACTAGAGGGCGGACTCCGTAAAATCCCTGTGACCGATAGAAGGAGGCGTTCGCCATTTTGGTCCGGGCAAATTTCGACTAGCGACCGTACCGATAACGTGCAGCGCTAGCGGAGCATGCAGGGAGATCGACGACGGGATGCAACGACAGTAGGCTAGCATCTATGCCAAGGTCTCCATCGGAGTTTGGAAATCGAAAAATGTTCTTAAATTCGCAAATTCTACTTAAAGTAGCATAGATCTATGTTGCAAAATGCCTGGTTCATGTGCTGCTTTTGGATGTAGAAACAGGAGAAAAGAAGGGGAGCGGAGTTTCCTTTCACAAGTAACTAAAATTACATTTATAGTGTGTGTTTACATAAACAGATTGATTCAAGGCAAAAAAAAAGAAGGAAAAAGAAAAGAAAAGGTCTTGCAAAATTCGTCAGGGGCACTCCGCCCTCCCTCAGCTATTCTCGATCTATTGCTACTATAATATAGATAGCTAATACAGTACATAACTATATGCAAGGTCGGCGGAACGGGGGAGGGGGCATTTGCCCCATTTCAAAACAAAAACAAAAACAAAAACTCCCCTTTTTAAGTTAAAAAAGTGCTCATTTCTAAGTGCCCTATTTGGCCCTTGAGCCCCCCCCCCCTCAAAAAAAAAAAAAAATCGTTCCTCCACCCTTTGCTATCCAGCAGTTAATTTCACTAAGATAGTGTGAGAAAAGCTCAGAATACGTAATATATGCCTGGTGACAGGACATATGCTCCGGCATTGATATCTTTCTGAAAATAGAATTACCATCATGGGTCTGATTGGGCTTTTGGTTCTTGTAAGAAAGGCAGGGTGAGGATTAGGATTAGGGTCACCGTGGGTGTTATGATTTGGGTTAGGGTTTATGTAAGCTTCAACATTAGCATTTCGAGCTTGAACATCAATATGTCATGTAACCAATATGCCTACACGTACTTATAAAAATGATTTATTTCATTTCCACCACCACCAGAAAAAAAAGAAAAAGAAATACAATGAAACACTCGTATACACAGATAGGACTATAGAATGCAGTCCCCTCATACAGAAAAAAAATATATAACTGCAAAAAAAAAAAAAAAAAATTGACGCAGTATACTGTATCACAAGGGGCATCCGGCAGTCTAGAGACCAAGAGAACCCTTTGTATTGCATGGACCATGGTCGTGTTGGTCGGCTTGAAAGTATTACCTCGTTGAGAATAAAGTAATTTTTTTTTCATTTTCTTTACCACTCATAATAAGAGATTGCTAGCAACTCAAATTGTTGAGTTGTTTCCTTCTCTCATCTCCGACCCCCTCATCTTTTTGCTGAAAGGCAATACGTGTTTGAGCGCTTGTTGTATACGTGTTCACGTGTCCACCACTACTGCGCTGCCCGGACGCGATGCTTGTTTTTGCCCGGACAAAGATGGCGCGCGGCCTCTTCATCTCGGCACACGAGCACTGCGTACGCGCCACACGCAGTCCGCGCTCTAGTATATTATTAGTATACATCTCTATGTACACGACATGCCTGCGCATATTTATCTGCGTGCGTGCGTGCGTGCGGGTACCATAGAGATGTATACTAATAATATACTAGAGCGCGGACTGCGTGTGGCGCGTACGCAGTGCTCGTGTGCCGAGATGAAGAGGCCGCGCGCCATCTTTGTCCGGGCAAAAACAAGCATCGGTCCGGGCAGCGCAGTAGTGGTGGACACGTGAACACGTATACAACAAGCGCTCAAACACGTATTGCTTTTCAGCAAAAAGATGAGGGGGTCGGAGATGAGAGAAGGAAACAACTCAAAAATTTAAGTTGCTAGCAATCTCTTATTATGAGTGGTAAAGAAAATGAAAATAAAAAAAAAATACTTTATTCTCAACGAGGTAATACTTTCAAGCCGACCAACACGACCATGGTCCATGCAATACAAAGGGTTCTCTTGGTCTCTAGACTGCCGGATGCCCCTTGTGATACAGTATACTGCGTCAATTTTTGTATTTTTTTTTTGCAGTTATATTTTTTTTTTCTGTATGAGGGGACTGCATTCTATAGTCCTATCTGTGTATACGAGTGTTTCATTGTATTTCTATTTTTTTTGGTGGTGGTGGTGGTGGAAATGAAATAAATCATTTTTATAAGTACGTGTAGGCATATTGGTTCCATGACATATTGATGTTCAAGCTCGAAATGCTAATGTTGAAGCTTACATAAAGCCTAACCCAAATCATAACACCCACGGTGACCCTTATCCTAATCCTCACCCTGCCTTTCTTACAAGAACCAAAAGCCCAATCAGACCCATGATGGTAATTCTACTTTCAGAAAGATATCAATGCCGGAGCATATGTCCTGTCACCAGGCATATATTACGTATTCTGAGCTTTTCTCACACTATCTTAGTGAAATTAACTGCTGGTATAGCAAAGGGTGGAGGAACGATTTTTTTTTTTTTTTTTTTTTTTTTGGGGGGGGGGGGGGGGGCTCAAGGGCCAAATAGGGCACTTAGAAATGAGCACTTTTTTAACTTAAAAAGGGGAGTTTTTGTTTTTTTGGTTTTTTTTTGAAATGGGGCAAATGCCCCCTCCCCCGTTCCGCCGACCTTGCATATAGTTACAGTATGTACTGTATTAGCTATCTATATTATAGTAGCAATAGATCGAGAATAGCTGAGGGAGGGCGGAGTGCCCCTGACGTATTTTGCAAGACCTTTTCTTTTCTTTTTCCTTCTTTTTTTGCCTTGAATCAATCTGTTTAACACACACTATAAATGTAATTTTAGTTACTTGTGAAAGGAATCTCCGCTCCCCTTCTTTTCTCCTGTTTCTACATCCAAAAGCAGCACATGAACCAGGCATTTTGCAACATAGATCTATGCTACTTGAAGTAGAATTTGCGAATTTAAGAACATTTTTCGATTTCCAAACTCCGATGGAGACCTTGGCATAGATGCCAGCCTACTGCCGTTGCATCCCGTCGTCGATCTCCCTGCATGCTCCGTAGTGCTACACGTTATCGGTACGGTCTCTAGTCGAAATTTGCCCGGACCAAAATGGCGAACGCCTCCTTCTATCGGTCACAGGGATTTTACGGAGTCCGCCCTCTAGTGTTCTTAGTATACATCTCTATGGCGGGTACACAACTCCATCGTGGCTTGTAGGGCTCATCACACGGGTAACTATTTCCCCTAGAGACGTGTGTTAAAATTGAGAATTCAAAAAATTCTGTAAAATAGCTGGGGTGCGAATGACTCCCCCTTGGGTCTGCTTGAACAAAATGTACATTCATTTTTTTTTAATCACACAACAGTGAAATGACATCATTTGGTTTTTGAGCTCACCTGAGCCAAACGCTCAAGTGGACTTTTGCGATCCTTCATCGTCCGGCGTGCGTCGTGCGTAAACTTTATAAATTTACATTTTCATCAGCTTTGAAGGAGCATCCCTCGGGGGATATGAACCCCAGTGATCAAATAGGCACCACATAAATACACCCACTTAAAGAAAGGAATCTTTGAAGACTTTTTTCACTGATCCAGAAGTGATAGAGCTAGGTTTACTGGTGTTATGAGTAAGTACATACATGTACACCTGCATGTACATTGATGACTGCAGTTTCAAGTTTGTTCATGGCGGATCTGGGGTGCCCCCTTGGGACCGCGGGGTCAAAATTGTGCATTTCCTTCAATTCTTCCTCTTGAAGATTTGCCGTCAAATTTTTACCATACTTCGCATGTATTATTGCTAAAGTGATAGCTTATTTATTTGCTCTCATGGGCACCATTTCCTACTGGGGGTCCCCAGGGATAATGCCCCCCCCCCCCCCGGGGGGGGGGGGGGGGGAGGAAGCCCCCAAATAAAGGAATCTTTATAGAATTTAATCTTCTGTCAAACCTCAAGTAATAAACTAGGTTAGAGCTACGAGTAAGTAGAATGGTGAATTTAGTTTCAAGTTATGTTCGTAGGAGATGGGGTGATGGGCCCGGGGAACGGAAATGGGGTCCAATTTTCACATTTTTATCTTCTTTCTCAAAACACACAGTCATATCTAGAATGCTATGAATAAGTTTATTGGTGTCTGTAGTTTAAAATTTGTTCATGGCAGAACCGGGGGCAGGGACGGGGACGGGACGAGGGAGGGGGGGGGGGGGGCAGGATAATTAATGAACTTTATTTCTTATTTTCATCTTCTTCTTGAAAACCACATGACTGATTTTCACCAAACTTGGCAGGTAGCATCCCCTGGGGGGGGGGGGGGTAGGATCTAAATTAATTCAAATGGGCTCCACACAATCCCCTGTTGACCCAGGGGCCCTCTTCTAAGTAATCCCTAAAAATCTTCTTCTCTATAGAACCACAAGTTATAGAGCCAAGTCATTTATGAGTACATGTATACATCGATTGCAGTTTTCAAGTTTGTTCGTGATAGATCGGGGGTGAGCCTGGGTGAAGTTGGGGCTCAATGTTCCCATTTTTATTTCCTTGTTCAAAACACATGGCCATATTTTCACCAACTTGGCAGGTATTATGGCCAGCATGATAGCATAAGTACTGTATGAATGAAGACTATACTCTACATTGCCCCCCCCCCCCCAAAAAAAGGGTTGTTTTCCCCTCTGGAATCAAAAGGTATTCAAGCCAAGTTAGTACCATAGGCGCCGGAAGTGGGGGGGGGGGGCAGGGGGGGCGGCCGCCCCCCCCCCCCCCAATCCAAAAAGTGGGGGGGGGGGGGACAAAACGCATTTTTGCCCCCCCCCAAAAAAAAAGCCTCCCCCCCCAACAAAAAAAAATAATAATAATAATAAGAATAAATAAATAAACAAAGAAAATAAAATAAATATGTATATATATATGAATAAAAGGGAAAAAAATATGGCTACAAACGGCAGCTTTTGGACTGTAAAATGTCAAAATTTTCAAGCTCGCTCGCTTCGCTCGCTCGCATCCAGCAGTTGAGCCCGGTGCGCCTCCCCCTTAATTTCTAAAGTGAAAAACATAGCTACGACGGCAGTTGTTGGACTCTAGAATGTCAAAATTTTCAAGCTCGCTCGCATTGAATCCTTATGCTATTCTCCTAATGTTGCTGACAGTAATTGCCAGTAGTTGCGCCCGATGCCCTACCCCTTAATTTCCAAAGCGAAAGATAAAATATAGCTACAAACGGGAGTTTTGGGACTGTAACATGTCAAAATTTTCAAGCTCGCTCGCTTCGCTCGCTCGCATTGAATCGTTATGCCACTCTCCTAACGTTGCTGCCAGTAATTGCCAGCAGTTGCGCCCGATGCCCCCCTTAATTTCCAAAGCGAAAGATATAGCTACAAACGGGAGTTTTTGGACTGTAACATGTCAAAATTTTCAAGCTCGTTCGCTTCGCTCGCTCGCATTGAATCGTTATGCCACTCTCCTAACGTTACTGCTAGTAATTGCCAGCAGTTGCGCCCGATGCCCCCCCCCCTTAATTTCCAAAGCGAAAGATATAGCTACAAACGGGAGTTTTTGGACTGTAAAATGTCAAAATTCTCAAGCTAGCTCGCTTTGCTCGCTCGCATTGAATCGTTATGCCATTCTCCTAATGTTGCTGCCAGTAATTGCCAGCAGTTGCGCCCGATGCGCCGCCCAATTAATTTCCAAAGTGAAAGATATATTTAGCTACAAACCCCTTTTTGGGACTGTAGAATGTCAAAATTTTCAAGCTTGCTCGCTTCGCTCGCTCGCATTGAATCGTTATGCCATTCTCCTAATGTTGCTGCCAATAATTGCCAGCAGTTGCGCCCGATGCGCTCCCATTTATTACCAAAACGAAATATATAGCTACAAAACTCCAGTTTTGGAACTGCAGAATATCAAAATTTTCAAGCTCGCTCGCTTCGCTCGCTCGCGTTTTATTGTTATGCCATTCACCTTATGTTGCTGACAGTATGTCGATCGTTTCACACCGTCATTCCAGAATCCATGTAAGGAAAATTTACAATGTTCCTCAATGACTGCGTTGTTGAATGTATCACATTCCGTAATGTATTGTAGTCCCATTATTGCTCACGCACACACGCACAAGCATACAGACCGTCAAAATTACTTTATGGTTCCCCCCATGTTTCGACCCACCGTACGCCACTTTACATATATATAATAGATGTGTGTGCGTGTGCGTGTGTGTGTGTGTGTATGTGTATATTGTGTAACATATGCATGGTCTAATCTTGAGCCCCCTCCAATGTTCCCCCCCCCCCCCCCAATCCAAAACTGCTTCCGGCGCGCCTGGTTAGTACTACTACTTAGTAGATTCATAACTCTAGTTTCAAGTGTGTTTATGGCAAGTCTGGGGGATTTGGGCCCAATTTTCATCTTTTTGAAAACATATGGTAAGATTTCACCTAACTTGGGACGCAGGTAATATCCCTAGAATATAAGATACATTAAATGGGCACCATTCCCAATCTGGGCCCCCATGGGTATACGAGCACCATTCCCCGCTTTGGGCCCCAAAGGGCACAAATGCCAAGGGAGTGGAGGAGGCAAAGTCCCAAATTCAAGGAATCTTTACAAATCTTCTTCTCTAGGACCAGATGTGACAAGCTAAGTTAATGCCATGGGTAAGTAGGTTGGTGACTGTAGTTTATGTTTATTCATGGCCAATCCGGAGACAGACCCGGGAGGGGGAGCAAATGGGCATATTCTCATATTTTCACCTCCTTCTTGAAAAAAAAAAGCATGGTCAAGATACTAGTAATTTTGTCACCAAATGGCAGGCATTAAAACTAGGGCAACAGAATGTACATTTGTACAAATGGGCAACATGCCCCCGTGCCTAGTGGACCCCAAAGAGGACCCCAGAACCCCTATATTAGAGACTCTAATGAATGGGTTAAAATGGATCTAAAAGCATACTTAGAAAACCAGAGATACTCTGAGTAAAATAATGAATAAGTGAATACACTCGCAAGGTATATACATGGTAAGATCCACTGGTTGATTTTATTTGATCTTATTTTTTGAAAAGCATGTTCAGAATTTCTACATACTTGGCAGACATAATTATCTACAGGTGTGATAGAACATATACGAATGGACACCATGAACCCTGCAGACCCTCAAAGCTGCCCCTCCCCCCCAAAGTTTTGAATGTCTGAATGAATGACTGAATGAATGACTGAATGAATGACGGAATGAATGAAATCACCAACTTGAAAATACAAATTACGTACGAATAAAAGGGGAAAATCCACACAATTCAATCTTTCTCTCTCTCTTTCTCTTTCTTACCTCGAATGGGTGCGGGTTATTTTTCCGAGCCCCCGATGCTGACCCGGTCCTCAAGTAAGGTTCGGCCCTGTTGTACCCCTTGTCGTTGTAATAATCCCCGTAATGGGTGGGGCCGATAGGGCCCCTTGGGTCGAATGACGTCCGATAGGCAGTATTCGTGGTGTTCGGTCTATTACCATTGGGGAAAGAAATTGCAACAAAAGTGTGACCAAATGTACTTTTATGTCTATTATTTTCTTGCAACTGGTTTGTTTGTTTGTTTGTTTGTATTTATTTCTGAATCATATAAAAACGCATACAAAAAAAGGACAAAATATCAAAATCGTGATGAAAATTATATACATCAAAGGTGGATGGTACTTGATATATACTCCGAGTAGGGATAAACTTGCCTAAGCTTCCTTTGGGAACGTGGAAAAAAATATTTTAAGTGTTTATAGAAAGCTAATTAATACACATAGGCCTACATGACGTTTTCTTTCGTAACACAGACACAGACACAGACAGACAGACAAACATACACACACACACACACACACACGGACTTACTCACATACACAATTATTTTCCCCATTAAGTTTCATAGCGCATGTAGATATAATCATTATTTTTTATGGCACAGTTTACGGATAAGCCCAATTTCCGATGTCGCTCCTCATATCACAATATTTGGGACGAAAGTATTATCGACGGCAGGAGCAACAGCGTATACATCGAACCACCGACACGGTTTCCATAGCAACACTGTAACAAGTCAAATTGAAGCCATTATGCCGGAGACAATTGCATGCCTAATCAAGGGCAAGTGGAGAAGGCTCTCGTCCTTGAAAGAAAAAAATGCAATGCATCGACATCAATTTGATCAATTTGTCATGAAGGCAAAATGCACACGTTATATAGGCCTACACAACTGTCAGAGGCTGCGTGCTACGAATAATGCCAGTCCGTTGCGTTTTCGACGTCTATTATGTCAGTGCGCCCTGTTCATAAATCTCCCGGTCTGAATTATTGAGTGCGACCTCAAGCTCGTAATAAAGTAATGTATATTGTCCTTGTTAACATTAATACTATGCTGAAGGTCCTGGTTGCCATAGGCAACAAATGCACCATTCAAGCTTAGCATCTCTATATCGGCTGGTTGGCTGTTTGCCGGGTGTTTCGATCAGGTCCGTTGCAACAAATGATAATGTTACAGTAGTTATCTTGCCTATCATTTCGAGAGGTTACAATGTATGTCCATCGAGAACTCCCTCCTCTCTCTCTCCTCCTAGCTTCACTGTCTTCTTTTACTTTTCTCTATAATTGATTATTATATACGTATACGATGTCGTACCTCGCAGTAGGCACATATTCAAATGACTTTTCGGGGAAGTCCCTCCGATACGACGTCATCGTTTTCTTGACCTTTGCTCCTGGTGTCCCCGGGCGCCCTTAAAGAGATAAGAAAACAAACAAAACAAATCATAAAAATCATTGCAGTTCCTTCTCACGGCGAATGATACCGTGCAAGAATGTATTATTATCAACAATCTAGTTGTTGATAGAGTGTTAATGTATAATCTCTGTCAAACACATTACGGGAAAAAAAAATACATTTCAGCACAAATACTGAGCAAACTTTAATATGAGAGTAAGAGTATAATTATAATTAAGTTGAAACCTATTGAGCCAAAGTAGTGATCATTAGCTTATCTATCATCCTTAAGGTATCTCAGAAACAAAGGCAGTAAAATCAATGTATTGCTATGTAACTGATGCATGCAGTTATTGCTTTTATACCTGTCTTTGCTGCATGTTACATGGTAATGGCTATGGTTATACACTATAAACGCTGATTCTCGTTTGTTGTCGGTAAAAAACAACCCAAAAATTACACGATAACCAAACAACAGGCAAGCAGAGAGACACAATGATCATCCACGCATAAGAGCAAAGATGACCTTGAAATGTATTAAGCAAAGTCAGAGTCGCAAATATACTATTGACATGTCGTGAGGCTTATGTTACAGATATGCACTCCTATTTACGATGCTCTTGAGATAAGGCTTGCTATAATACAAGCGATTCTCGATAGGTCTGCAAGCTGTAATTTACTGGTTTAGTTCCTCAGAAAGCTCGCTTGATTGGGGCCGACGCTTTCTTCGCGCCCCTATTTACCCCGCTTTTCCAACACAAAGAACGCTGAACAATCGGCGTAATCCCATTTTGTCCCTGGTGTCTTGGGCGGGGAGTAGCCTATATTCCCCAGCAGTCCTGTGCTAGCAATAGGATCAGCCTTCTTTTAAAAGATCCCTATGTCTTTTCCCAATCTCATCCCAATATACCCCACCCCCAAGCTGCACTGTGCCCCGGTAAATCAAACACTTAAAAGAAAACCTTTGTCATTCCTGGGCAAATAATAAAATGTTTGGCGAAGTTGTTAGGGCAACGAGACCAGTACGAGACGGCCGTCGACCCGATAGGCACAATGGCGAATTGTAAATCATAATCTCTACCTTAATATCATTCATGGCTGTCATTGTGTCACAATGTCAAAATGTTATTTGTGGTTGAGTTATGCATGACTTGTCGAGTCGGTGTCCGTCTACAATGCAAGAAGAAGGAACAGGACTGGTGATATTATGGGAGAGCACTGCACACATAGCTATATACTAGCTTCTTTCAAAGCAATGGGTACATTGATCGACTGGTTTGATTCTGATTCTATTCCTTACAACTCTGTCATATTCCCACATATCCAGCGTTGATACCGAAACTGATTTTTTTTTCTTCAAATGCATATGAAAGTATGAACGTGATGATATCTATACTGCATGTCGTATATTACATCAGTTTCACTATGTGGAGTCAATCCGTGATGAGGTGACTGTGTAATGAGTGGGCAAAATTGATGTCCTATAGATAAGGATGACAGATAATAGTAAATTGTGCATCTTACTGGGAAAAAAAGAGAAATGAATAAAGTTTCAAGCAAAAATCTGTCGCGAGTTACTTAAGTTCTTAACACTGAACAAATCTATCCCCTCTCAGTTCAGGTTTGACACACCTTTTATGGGGACCACTTTGTTTTACCGTGTTTGTGGACATCGCAGCCATTTCGAAATCGATTTTTGAAATTTGAAACTTAATGAACTTTTAGTTCCTCCCAAAATTGTAGGCTCTTTGAAATTATTCATACAAATAGTTTCCAATTATCTCCCAAAAAGTTAAAACCTGAATCTGCATCTCAACTAAAACTATACCATCCCTGGGTTTAATAGATATAGGGTCAAAAGATTTTGGACGAGTGATTCATTTTGGAGAACACCACCAATTCCGCGTTCCGTTCTTTGTGAGGTCTACTCACCATACGATGCCATGGCTGTCTTGGGTCTCTGCAGTAGCTTCTTCTTTTCCGTTTCCTTGGCAACGCGATGCGTCATCCGATCCGTGATCGTCATGGAGGAGAGGAGTTCGAGACATCGCTGCTTATCGGCATCGCTGGCGTGGGGATAGAACTGGGCCAAGTCGGCGGCGAAGTCGTCCGTCGCGATTCTTTCGTTGATCTACATCAAGATGTTTAAATTACAATCATTATGAATCCACTGTTTGTTTGTTTTTAATCTTTCCTTTCCAAATATGAGGAATGACACTAACACTTGTCAAGAGTGAGGCGTTCATTGCAATTAGTTGCAATGATCTATTTTGATATGTCGAGCTGCAACAAAATCATATAAATATATTCAATCTGCTATAGGGTTTTCCGGTAATTCATATGTTTCTCTGATATACATGAATATCATCCATACGTCATTCGTGAAACTAAAACTAAAATCTAATTTCTGTGATTGAAATGTAAGTCATCCTTTACTTAGTGCAAGGAGGAATACACATTAAAAAAATCATACTTTTATCTCATCCTCACGTTTGATATTTCCTGTCGTAATTGTCAGACCACTCATTTTATAGTGATATTGGATCATTTAAACAAAAAATCATAAGCGTCTCAAAAGTGTCTCCTTGTATAGGTTAAATTAGGTTTTGAATTAGTTCCTATTCACTGGTGGAGCTATATTATACATGAAATTTGAAGCAATTGCAAATTTGACAAACAAGATCAAACAGTCCGTTATTACATCGAAAGAGAATACTGCAGTGCAGATGGCGAGTTTTGGGGCTCAGACAGAAATACCCAATCCCGACTTATTTGCTCAGTTTAATTCTATTCAAAGCTTAGAGACACAGACAAGCGTGAACATACATAGTACACATATAGCCATGATTATCAAGAGAACATTCATTATACCGTGTTTGTACACATTATTGTATCTGTAGATAACTATAGTTGATACATATTATATTCTCATCCACCAACATCTCCACACACATAAACAAGCTTATGCATGACTGTAGTTGAGGACATACTAGTATATAAGAGAAAGAGGGGGCAAATATTCCACATTTATTTTTTCTGCAGAGACCATGTTTGCTCACTGAAATATGCGAGTAATATAAATTGTACCATGTTCAGTTTTATGTCACTTTATATGGAAAAGACCAAAGTTTCCATCCGTATGTGCAACAGAGAACCCTACTTCTAAATTAGGATTCTAAGCATCTGTGACTATTGCGTTTTCTTTCTTTTTTTAAAGATAATTATATTTTCTGTAACTTCTGTATCAAGACGGGTCAAGGTGGATAGGTGTTGTGAGTGAGATTTGTTTTTGCCTTTCTATACTGGCACTTTGTTTCCAGGTACCGCTAGAAAGAACGCCAATCTGGCACAAATTTCTCGAAAAATCTTGATATAATAATAGTCTTATCTGAGCCTTGCATTTCAGCACGCTTATCTAAAACGTGTGAACTATGTAAGCGTAATAATATACTGCAAGATAATGATGAAATTCATGACAATCATAACCGTCCAGTGTATGGTTAACATGTCAGTCTGCAGTAAAGATGAGTAGGTTCCTTCTTATCATGGAATACACACTTATCAGTGTCATATGCTTGGAACAAAGATCACGTTCCTTTATCTCCAGCAAGTATTAATATGACATTCAGCATTCACCAAGCGACCAAACCAATAAAGATATTAGGTTAAGTCTACTTGCTAATAGCAATATGTACACAAATATTGACTCTTCTCAATATTTCAAGATTAATCGCTCTCGGCTACCACCCACGATATGTTGTTTGTCATTTTATTTTCTAGTGTATTCCACCACATGGCATTATACCATCTTACCTGAAGGGCGTTTAATCAACCAGGCACTTCTACTACTACCGCCACTACCACTTTTTACACATATTCCACTATCACAGATGACTACCACCATTTCTATCACATTATAGTCATGAACCACGATAAATGATAATTATGACAGTACGATGATAACATTCAGAACAACGAAGAAAAAATGATGACATTAAATGTTATATAGCGATAATACCCATTGATGAATTTATTCAGGAGTTAATATCTTCATTTTCAATTCGATATCATCATTATATGGAGAAGGGTTGTTAGTATTCTATATTTTCTAAATTTAGTACAACAAGTTATTTTGCTGTATACGTCTATTAAATGACTAATGAGGCAGTACATTGTAGTTACAATCACAACACCAATCGCTTCTATATTGTGCTGCATTTTGTCACGGCTATACTTTTCATTATGATCATCATTATTAATACAGATACACTTGTATAATTATGTTCTACGTATGCCTGTTACCCAAACTCTGTGTGCTACGCATTGACACAAGGGCCTATGCCACTGCAAAGTATGGAAATACAACCCAACAGCTCTCGACATTAGTCATAATACAGATGAAGCAAATTTTTGGCTGTAGCCATACATACTTCCGTTATTCCACTCCCTTTCTTGGTTTATCCGTCTTCACACTGGTCACTGTAGAATGACCTCGTTATATTTACACTGTTTCAGATATTTGCAATCCCTGCACACGGGAAAGCAACAAATTCGATCGATCGATTTGTATACCCAAGGGCGTTAGACAATAGATATCAGGAAAAGATAGGCAGTATAACAGTTCGACACAAATGTTTACATGTCTCTATTAACAGAACGTTCATTGGTATATACGGCAGAGTAGGGTTGCTACAGATACTATCTTGAAAGCAGACGAGATGTAGTGTGTTTACACTAAAACAAATCACTACTCACCTCCGTGACATATTGCCTGGTTGGGGTCACGCTGTCCGCCCGTGTCCCCCGCGGGTACATGGTTACGTCCGTAGACATGATCTCAGCCGGTATTTCTTCCTCCAGAAGAAGAATTTTCCAAGGTGATCAATGAATTCCAAAATATGCTCTCGTCAAGGCATCAATTAATGTGACAGAGGCATAATATGTACTGACACAATAATGTGACATGTCCCTAATCAGTCACTGCGAAGAGACGTGAGTCAGTCACTCGGCAGAAGAGACACAAGAAAAGCGTGTAATCTCCGTGTTGGATATACACCTCACACTCGGCTATACGTGGGACTTGAGCGAGTTCATTCAGGCGGCGTTCACCGTCAGCGGAGCGTGCCGAGTCGTCTGCCAAGCACGTTGCTAAGGGAAGCCGGTATGTTGCTACCCCATGTCAAGCGTACGCTGAACTACCCTCAACGTAGATGGCGCTCTTTGTCATTGGCTTTTAGGGCTTTCTTGGCTTTGTGTGTTTATAGTCCGGGAGCCAGCGGGGGTCAGCCTAGCTGAAAAGGTTACCAATTTTTATGTGTATAGCAATTTAGTACATATGCCCCTGAGTATGGAAATGCACGTCTGGCTGGTCATCGGTGGTGGGTGTGGCCAGGAGAGCCACAAAAAGGACCCCCCAAAATTAGGCTAGCCTAGCTGGAAAAGTAACCCCATGAAAACAACTGGAACTTGTTCGTTACACTTACAGGATAAACGAATGACCATTGCCAGACGTTTTAAGTGGTGGGGGGTAGCCGCCAGACGCTCTTAAAGGCCCAACTCCAGCTAGGCTAGCCTAGCTGAAAAAGTAACCTCATGAAAACCACTGGAACTTGTTCGTTACACTTACAGGATAAATGAATGACCATTGCCAGACGTTTTAAGTGGTGGGGGGTAGCCGCCAGACGCCCTTAAAGACCCAAATTTTTCCAGCTAGGCTAGCCTAGCTGAAAAAGTAACCTCATGAAACCCACTGGAACCTGTTCGTTACACTTACAGGATAAATGAATGACCATTGCCAGACGTTTTAAGTGGTGGGGGGTAGCCGCCAGACGCCTTTAAAGACCCAAATTTTTCCAGCTAGGCTAGCCTAGCTGAAAAAGTAACCTAATGTAACCCACTGGAACTTGTTCGTTACACTTACAGGATAAATGAATGACCATTGCCAGACGTTTTAAGTGGTGGGGGGTAGCCGCCAGACGCCCTTATAGACCAAACTTTTTCCAGCTAGACTAGCCTATATATAGCTGGAAAAATAACCTCCTGAAACCCACTGGAACTTGTTCTTGTGATACACTCAAAGGATAATTGAATGATTGTTGCCAGACAATAGCCGCCAGACGCCCCAAAGACCAAACTCTTACCAGCTAGGCTATAGCCTAGCTGAAAATTAGGAAAGTAACCCCATGAAACCCACTGGAACTTGTTCTTACACTTACAGAATAAATGCATGACCGTTGCCAGACGTTTTAAATGGTGGTGGTGGGGGGGGGGGGGGGGGTAGCCGCCAGACGCCCTCGAAGACCCAATTTTACCAGCTAGACTAGCCTATATATAGCTGGAAAAATAACCTCCTGAAACCCACTGGAACTTGTTCTTGTGATACACTCAAAGGATAATTGAATGATTGTTGCCAGACAATAGCCGCCAGACGCCCCAAAGACCAAACTCTTACCAGCTAGGCTATAGCCTAGCTGAAAATTAGGAAAGTAACCCCATGAAACCCACTGGAACTTGTTCTTACACTTACAGAATAAATGCATGACCGTTGCCAGACGTTTTAAATGGTGGTGGTGGGGGGGGGGGGGGGGGGTAGCCGCCAGACGCCCTCGAAGACCCAATTTTACCAGCTAGACTAGCCTATATATAGCTGGAAAAATAACCTCCTGAAACCCACTGGAACTTGTTCTTGTGATACACTCAAAGGATAATTGAATGATTGTTGCCAGACAATAGCCGCCAGACGCCCCAAAGACCAAACTCTTACCAGCTAGGCTATAGCCTAGCTGAAAATTAGGAAAGTAACCCCATGAAACCCACTGGAACTTGTTCTTACACTTACAGAATAAATGCATGACCGTTGCCAGACGCTTTAAGTGGTGGGGCGTAGCCCCCAGACGCTCTCAAAGACCCAATTTTACCAGCTATAAGGTTCACATATTTCAGAAATGATAGCAGTGTAATTCCATAACAATACCGCTTGCTTGCAAGTTCACCTGTCTATAATCTATGCATGCCTTATTCTTTTGTTCTGCTTCCTTGAGCCCCAACTCATGCATTCTTATGGCGACTCTCCCATGTCATCATCCTTGTTCATTGCAATTTGTTCTATTTTTTGAACATATTCTTATTCTTCATCCCAATCATCACAAACTCTGAAACTCTGTCCTCAGTATAACTAATTCATAGTTGTACAAATGTAAAAATCTGAGAATCACCCGGAGGTCTCCTTTAATGGGGGAGTTTCTTGAGCGCAAAGGGAAACATGCTTTGAAATATCAATAGGGCAAGTGTTGAGACGAAATACTGTAGAAATATGAGAATATACAGTGCTGTGGTTTTTGTAGAAGAAATAGGGTGTCTGTATTTGTCCTCAGTGATAACCAAAAAACTTATTTGGGAAGGATAATAGACATCAAAAAATTTAACACCACGGGTGTTAAATCTAACACCGATCTAACACCGATCAAACTTCAATAAAGGACCACACCCACAGGTGTTGAAAATGCACTGTGATGGTGTTGAAAAGTGTTCACCTGACACTTCGTGGTGTTAATTTGACACTGTACCTGGTGTTATTTTGACACTGTACTGGTGTTAATTCAAAAATGACACCACATGGTGTTGATTTGATATTTGTTGGTGTTAATATCAATGGTTTAACACCCGTCCAGCTTCAATAAGAGACCACACCAGCTGGTGTTACTTTGGTGTCAATTTATTTTCACATTTTTTCAAAAATCTAGTATTTTAATGTAAAATTCTTGATCGTCTTGTTTAAATTAAAAATCAACAAGAAGTGCAGTTACTAAGAAACTCTTCAAAAAACAGTTTAAAATTTGGAAATGACACCCGGAGGTGTTAATTTAACACCATAAATGAGCACCGAAAATTCAACACCAGCTCGGTGTTCACTATTTAACACCGGACTTTTTGCAGTGAAGTTTCTTTCCTCTATGACCATGATAAAACAAACATCTGATGATTAAAACAAAAGACAATCAAAATTGGCAAATGAACTCTTTGGACATTAGCAAAACCCATTAACAGTTTTTGCAAACACTTTATACAATTGTCTAATACTCCATCAAGCTCATAAAAAATACAATTCTACTGCAACAAGAAATCCATTCAGTAAGACTCGTCCTCGGTGTACAAAGCTTAAAATGCCAACTTTTTTGAAAATAATGCCCCAGCTCTTAAATTTACTTTAAAAAGGGGAAGTAAAGCTCAACACCTTTGGCCTATGACTTTTTAGGTACCGTATCACCTTACGGTTGAGGAGATGGGTAAAGAAAAATTATTAACAAAATAAAACTTATAGGAACATGCTTCACATGACCTCATCGTTTTCTTCTCTTAAGAAAGAAACGAAATCTGAAAATTGTTCAAGAGTGTTTTTGAACATAGTACATTGCAAAAGCAGAAAAAATCAGTGTTTTTAAGAAACATAACTCACAACAACAAGGAATTCCTGTCGTGTCTAGTATTGCACGTTTTTGGTTTGGAGGGTTTTGGATGCTAATATTTCAAGACAAGTTTATGCTCCGGCACTTCAATGAACTTAAATGTAAAGTAATGATCAACCTCTCTTGCCAATAAACTCAACATTTGCTGTTCTTCAGTAAAGCATATGACAGAAACATATGAGAAACATGTCTAAAATTCATATGAATAAGCTCACAGCAACAACAAAAATATTATGTTATCTATAAACTAATACTGCATGTACTTAGTTTCGAGGGATTAAGATGCAAAATGTTATGACAAAAGCCCCTACGTGGCTACCAGCAATTAAACATCCTTCAAATTCTTTAGCAAATGAGCTCATGTGTACCATCTTCTTGTTGAGAAGACGAAGATGAGTAATGATAAAATAACCAAACTATCAACTTTCCTTAACATGTTTTACATGAAATCATTATTGCCTTCTCGTAACGAAATTGAAAAAACCAGAACATCTGAAATTGTTCAAAATCGCTTCGTGATAACGATGAAAGCAAAGGAAACTTAGTATTTGTAACCACTATGACACGTGTCTACAGATCTGTCATGCTCATAAGAAACGTAACTCACAGGAATATAATTTTATACAGTGAGTACTTGGTTTGGAGGACATTTAGATGCCAACTTTTCAAGAATAATACACCAGCACTGACATTAACTGGTGAAAAAAAAGGAATGCTCAGCTTCTTTATCCAATTAGCTCGTAGGTAATTCCTTGTAGTTGAAAAAAAAAACGAGTACACATAAAGATATAGACTTCCCGTAACATGTATCACAGGTCATGATCTCCACATTTGCTCCTCTTAACTTAAAAGAAATAAATATATATTTAAATTTGTTTTAAATGACCTTTAAACAATCTGAAGAAAAAAATTATGTGTCTGCAAAGGCTTGACACGTGTCTAATACTGGGTCACGCTCATATTAAACGTAGCTCACAGGAACAAGGAATTCACGTGTGTATAAAATGATACTGCAGAGAGGGTGCAAAGTTGAACCCTTTATTGAGGGTGCGAAAATGTTCCCTTGGGTACATCTTCCCACCCACACTAAGTGGTGCTAGATTGCACCTCTTCTTGAGGGTGCATCTTTCCACCCACACCAAGTGGTGCTAAGTTGCACCTTTCTTGAGGGTGCGATCTTGCACCCTTTACCTTTCGGCGCACCTTTGCACCCCGTGTAGCCTTTACATCCTTTCGTGAGGGTGCAAAGAAACACCCAAAGTTCCAAGATTGTGCCTTGTTTTGAGGGTGCAATCTTGGAACTTTGGGTGCTACTTTGTACCCGCAAGAAAGGATGAAAGTTACACCCTCGGGAGCAACTTTGCCCCCTTGAAAAAGGCGCAACCTCGTACCTTTAGGTGCAACTTTATGCCCGAAGGATGCAAGAATGTACCCTCTCTTGAGGGTGCAATCTTGTGCCTTATTGGTATGATGTTGCACCTATGTGGTGCTTATTTGCTCCATGACTGCTGCAAAATTGCTCCTTTAAAGGAGCAAGTCAGTGTCACTGCCCGCTCCTTTATAGGGGCAATATTGCCCATCATCTCAAGGTGCAACTTAGCATCACATAATCGGGTACGATTTAGTTCCTAGCAACTACTCTAAACCTTGAATTATAGTGCGAACTGATGTAAGCCTATTTGCTCAGTATATAACTTATGTTGTTGTTGCACTCTGCAAAGTAAATAGGATTAGTGTTACTTGGATCTTGTGAATCATGAAATGTGTGTGCGTGTGGAATTTGTGAGTTGTGAAAATGTTAATGTAAAAGTTAACTTAGTTGTGTTTGAATAATATACTGAAACCAAAAATTTGCCCAATTACCTTTTCAATAAGGTGAGCACTATATCTATCAAACAGTTAACCTTCTCGGCAAGAGTATACATCTGCATGAATTAAAAGGAAGAGGTGAAAATATGATATGCAGTTGTCTGGATACGTTTTATTCAAATCGTCCTTGAATGCGTACTTATTCACATAATCTATAAGAATAACATATGCTTCTTACCAGTACTCAAAGCCTCTAAAACAAGAGCATGCTTCTTACACTTCTAAATATACGCCATATCTTAAAAACAAAATGTAAGAGGATTTAAGAAGCTGTTTGTATGCATTCAAACGAATCCATATTTCTATCTGAAATCTAAAACGTGTCTTGTAAAAGGGGAATTCGTTTTATAATGACGATGCCAATTGTCTTAAAGTCCTTATCACGACATGTCTTGGAGTTCACGCTTATTGGAAACATGAGATTCTTGGCACGTATCACTATGATTTAAAGAGTTAACTGAGATACGCATACCGTATACGGGCATTTCGATGAAAACATTTAAATGCAAGGTACTGTAAATAATATGAAAATCAAACTTGATACCAGCCCTTATCGGCAACCAATAGAGACTATGGAGGACTGCAGTTATAATTGTGTTCAGATATTGTTTTGGGTGATACACGCATGCCGACTGATTTGGGATCAATCCGAGTCCCTCGAGCTGAGATTCCGGAACTGCAATGAGCAAACCATCATTATGCATAACAAAGTGACTGAGAATAATGTATGCACCAGTTTCTGTTTCGTTGTTCTATACACAGAAAGTTGTTTCGTTTTCCAATCCTGTGCAGGCACACAGATTTACAGAATTCAATCATATTTGGCTATAACGCCATGGTCGCGTGCAAAATTAATGCAGCTTATCTAACTTAACCTGTAGTTACTGAATAGGGGACTACTGTATATTCAATTTATACATTATTAATCGGATGATAGAACCTGTCAAAGAGTAAATTGCGGATATCATATATATACCATTGTCAAATTCACTTTCTGTTCTATACATAGTATCAATGGAATGTTATGAACCACTTCAGCATTACCAATCATTATCATAATTATTTCCCTGAAACGGCTGCATTTGTATGAGCGGGAAGAGTTTTGCATCATACATAGCAAGAGTCGTGACTACAAAACTAAATACATGTATTATACAAGGTTTTAGGACACTTTGAATCATGCCCCCACCCCCCCCCCCCAAAAAAAAAACAACAACAACAACAACCAACAACTTAGTGAAATGTTGTACAATGTATGCCCTACTTCCATTAACCTATGATCTTTGACCTTTGAATACATGGCCCGCATTTTTTGAACGAATAGGCATTTGGATGCAACGTAGGTATTATATAAAAGAAAAAATGTTTTAGGAAAATACATTTAACCACTTCAGAATTAATTATGGAACAAATAGCAAAATATTGACACGTTCACTTCTTCCGTAATGACATCACAGAAAACTTTCCTCACCGAATCGTTCTGCCGTAATTCACGAGCAAGTCGTGGATATATTAGTTCGATTAAAAGTATACATTGAGTCATTGCAAAAGCATCTAATGAAAAGTATGCTTCAGAACTACATCATTGTCATTTATTCTATAGCACTGATAATATAGAGCTATTGGTCCGCCATATTGCCTAACAGGTCGTTGTCCTCCTATCACTATACCACGTTTGTTTAGCAAATAAGGCACAGAATTTAATTTTGCACTTGTTGCCAAAAGACTCTAATCTTCTTTACCGCTATTCTCAGTCATGATTGTATGCTGGTGCTGTATGAATTAGAAACGGAAGCTTACAAATATTCACCATCTAACAAGGCAAAAGCAAAGTGATGTCTCGTCCACGTATCGACTTTGTGATTACAGAGATTTTCAAATGGCATATGCCTAGTTCATTGACTTTTTGACTGTTGACGTAGTCAGACTTCACCAATATTAACACTTGACAGCAATCATTAGATGATCTGAGGAGTGAATTTGGTGGTCATAAGGATAGCTCAAAAGTGTGGAAAGTTATTGAAAGAACACCAGAATACTATGTCGACAGTGTTTATCAGGTGAGATACAAACATAGAACAAGTTCCAGTGGGTTTCAGGAGGTTACTTTTCCAGCCAGGGCTATAGTCTAGCTGGTAAAATTGGGTCTTTGAGGGCATCTGGCGGCTACCCCCCCCCCCCCCCCCCCCCCCCACTTCTTAACGTCTGGCAACGCGGCCATGCATATATCCTGTAAGTGTAAATAACAAGTTCCAGTGGGTTTCATTAGGTTACTTTTTCAGCTAGGCTAGCCTAGCTGGAAAAAGTTGGGTCTTTGAGGGCGTCTGGCGGCTACCCCCACCACTTAAAACGTCTGGCAATGGTCATTCATTTATCCTGTAAGTGTAACGAACAAGTTCCAGTGGGTTTCATTAGGTTACTTTTTCAGCTAGGCTAGCCTAGCTGGAAAAATTTGGGTCTTTAAGGGCGTCTGGCGGCTACCCCCCACCACTTAAAACGTCTGGCAATGGTCATTCATTTATCCTGTGAGTGTAACGAACAAGTTCCAGTGGGTTTCATGAGGTTACTTTTTCAGCTAGGCTAGCCTAGCTGGAAAAATTTGGGTCTTTAAGGGCGTCTGGCGGCTACCCCCCACCACTTAAAACGTCTGGCAATGGTCATTCATTTATCCTGTAAGTGTAACGAACAAGTTCCAGTGGTTTTCATGAGGTTACTTTTTCAGCTAGGCTAGCCTAGCTGGAGTTGGACCTTTAAGAGCGTCTGGCGGCTACCCCCCACCACTTAAAACGTCTGGCAATGGTCATTCATCTATCCTGTAAGTGTAACGAACAAGTTCCAGTTGTTTTCATGGGGTTACTTTTCCAGCTAGGCTAGCCTAATTTTGAGGGGTCCTTTTTTTGGCCCTCCTGGCCACACCCACCACCGATGACCAGCCAGACGTGCATTTCCATACTTAGGGGCATATGTACTAAATTGCTTTATACATAAAAATTGGTAACCTTTTCAGCTAGGCTGACCCCCGCTGGCTCCCGGACTATTATCTAGCACTGAATATGGACAGGTAGCAAAGGTATTTTCATTTCGTTATTAATGTCTGATTCATTGTCGAAAATTTGACCTTCCAACTAAGTTGTCATGCTGAGATGCGAAAGGTCGACTCCTAAAGGCCTTTTCGCTCATAAATTTTAATGATGGCGCCATCACTTGACGGATTTAAAAGCACTACAAAATTCTCATTCACAATCTTATACTGTCGGATATGATGCAATGAACTTGTGCTCACAGTATCTCTAGCATGTTCTACACTGAGCAAATTTTGTATTTTTCAAAAAGTGTGTAGAAGTCTTTTCAGTCAAAATCTAGTAAGATCACGTAATGATATGTTTCCTTAATGCCAACACTGTATATCAAGAGTATAAATCGAGGAGTAATGTCACTGAATTTGTGCAAACTACTTTTAGCAGTTGTCTTCGGGCAAACATGTCCAACCTCGGAAATGATACATGTGCTAGCTGCAATTCTCTACCATAGCATGCCAGCGGCAAATCTACGGGGGTGGGGGATGGGGTGTAGGGGGTTTATCCCCTTTGGACTGCAAAGTGAAAATGTGATGTGCACAGAAAAACGTCATCATGTGTTATGTTATTCTTACTTCTGTTTTGATCTGTCTGTTTTCCCTCATTTTTCATCTTTCCTTTCGTCTTTTCCCTGTGCGCTTAGAAACCTTGTATTAAGCGCATTACAAATGCAATGTATTATTATAATTATTATTATTATTATTATAATCATTATTCTTATTATTGTTATTATTATTATTATTATTATAATCATTATTGTTATTATTATTATTATTATTATTATTATTATTATTATTATCCAGTATGTTCTTAGCACTAGTCTCTGTCTCTGGCTCAGCCCAATGTTGCCAGAGTTTCCGTATCAACCCCCCCCCCCCCGTCTCTCTCTCTCTCTAAAAAAAAAAAAAAAAAAAAAAAAAATTTCACTATTGTAGGAGTGAATAACAGAGAAGAGTGAGTTTCGAGTGAAGATTTTCACTCTTCTTTTTTTTTAGAGAGGTGTATTTTTTCTTCTTTGTCAGCCGATTTGGCGAGAGAATTGTCATAGGATCACCCCCTCCCTTAGCAAAAAGTTGTATTCGCTCCAGCATACAGTCATATCGTTTCCTTGTTCCAGAGTACCTTGTTTCTGTTTTATCATTTTATTCATGATCACAACAAACCAACACATTGTTAACCAACACGGATTAATTTTTCTTCTTGCTCTCCCTCTTTTTCTTCTTTTTTTCTTCTTCTTGTTTTGTCTTGTTTTGTTTTGTTTGACTTCATTTTTTCCATCTGAGAAGATGGCTGGGTAGCCCAAATTCAGCTCCACAAGCTGGTCTTCCATGGGTTCAGCTGGGATGGAACCACCGGGTTAAACACCCTGCTCTATGCGTAAAATGAATGAAGCGGGATCTTTTACAAGCTGGAATTGTGACTCTGCCACACGGGACCTCCATTCCGAAGGAGATCTCGAGTGTCCGAGGAACAGATTAGATTGTTTTGTCTCCTTCTATACAAAGTGGGGACGGTGTGAGGACACACAGCAGTGCTCAGTTTGACTCGGAAATCGAACCCGGGTCCCTCGGATCTGGAGGCTACCGACTGAGCCAAGTCGTCATCCTTCTACTCATCCTTCTTCAGCTGACAAGCAAAAAAACAAAAACAAACAAAAAAACAAACAAACAAAAAAGGTCCTCAGCTCATTCTCTCCCCTCCCATTTTAGTGCCACTTGCGTACTTCCGGGTTGAAAAGTGTGGGGGCCCAAACTGATGACACCTTATGTATTCCTTTGTATGGTGCACAAAAAGTGTGGGGGCCCGAACCCCCACGGCCCCCACGGCTGCGCCGCCCCTGACTACTGCTACTACTACTACTACTTCTTCTTCTTTCTTCTGCTTCTTCTTCTTCTTCTTCTTTCTCTTTCTCTCTGACGCGGTGTTGTGTTACAAATTGCTTTCGTGTCTCTTGGATAAGGATCTTACGTCCTATTATGTGAAGTTAACTGTCTGACAGTAAGCAAAATAACAACGTTGTAAAAAAATGTTATGATTATTCCACGTAGAAATAAATCATTTTTGTTTTGCCAATACAACATGTCTCCTATTGGCTGTGCGTATGGTATATCCTCATACTATCCACATCTATATCAGGAGGAGTTTGTGTGTTTGTTTGTTTTGAGTTGTTTTCTTTTTGGACAACATCACTAGCATGTACCCTGCCAATTGCAAAGTATGCAATTGACATTTTTGCAATGAACCTGGGATAACGATAATTTTTCAATTGATTTAAAACATACAGATTACTTATCATGTAACTATGAATTATATCAATTTTAGTACAAGAGGGAAGGCAAGTTATACTCTCAAGCATTGTAAAGATTAATATTCGTGAATCGCTACCCGAAACTGAAAAAAAAAGAAAATGATAAAACTTGATAAAATTGCAAAGTATTAAAAATCTTCGAACTAGTGGCTTGACGACCAAAAAACAGACGTTTGCCCTTTCCTGTATGATATCTCCCGCAAAATATCAAAACTAAAGAATTCCGAACCGTTTCCCCCAAAACCATAAAGAGGTCTGTGATGTAGTTTTTATGTTGTACTCCGTATAATAAATAAAGTAATGTCAAACGCTTTAAGTTGAATGTGACATTGAGCCTAGCTTACCGCTAAGAATACAATGCATTCAGGAAAAAAACAGAAGAAATAAACAACTGGGGTTTTCATTTATCATTGTTTAACCGCAAATGAACGTGCTTGAAAATGATGTTATTCATGTTCAAGGCTAACCATGATACACTGTGTCAACACCCACATTGTTTTAATTCCGAGAAACGTCATGTGTACCCCGGGGACAGAAATTAGAAATTAATCAAACGGGCACTTGATAGACTTTTTCTTATGTTTTTCGAGCTTTGTCGAGAATTTCACTTTGATGTGGGATTATAATGTCAAACTCACCTCCCGACGACTTTAGTTTGGAAATGCACTGTAGGTGACCTATAGAGGGAGTATAAAGCGTGCGAGGTGGTCGCTCTGTGTTCAGAACAAGGAGACGGAATCCACCTCCCTGGTTCAGAATAAACATGTATTTTGATAATGACAAAATCAGGAAGATCTTCCGGGGGAGGGTGCGAAATCCGAGAGCTTAATGCGTCTTTTTGAGTGGGCGGTGAGGGGCGAGATGTCAGTAGTGTAAAAGTATACATAATGATGATAACAATTTAAAAAAAAAAGATAGAGGAAAATAAACTTGCTTTCTTCTAAACGTCGAAATTCTAACCGCAGACGCGGAAATTAGTATGGCGGAAGGAAGATGTGGTCCAGCAATACTAACAACCCCACCGAGAGGATCTCCCCTGCTGCGCTGGGTGTCGAGGGCTGATAGCTCCCTTGAGATCTATCTACAGTTTACCTATATACACCGTTTATGTGTGCACCTATAGTTCACAACAGGTACACGAGAAGAAAGAGAAAAATGGGGCAATGTCCGGAACAGACAGCCAAAAATTATCACTTGAATAATATGGTCAACTCTTATTTTCATTTTTCACTTTTATCTATTTGTTTACCTATATATCTATTTATTCATTTATTTATTAATTTGATTATTTATCCATGTATTTATTGCTTTCTTTGTTGAATTATTTATTTATCTATTCATCTATTTATTTCTAGGGGAGGGAAAACAGGGCAGCATGCAATATTATATGACATAGTCAATTAGTCCTCGTCACACGTTATTCTGTCAAATCAATTCAATCTATATACTTTATTCCCATCAATAAAAGGAAATGCATAGACACAAGATTATGTAGATATCACTTTGAATGTAAGAAAATATTTGAAAGGACAAGTCATTAAGTTTGATACGAAATCATTGTCATCATTCTATGCGTTGCAGAACGACTTCCACGTTACGTTTGCTATAGGGCCTGGCATCTTGTACTGGCCAGGGAACAAAGAAAGCAAATAGAAAGAGTCAAAGATCCCTCAGGTAGGGCATGAAAATGGAGGTCCCGTGTGCGAGAGTCACAACTCTTGCACGTAAAAATCCCACTTCATTCATCCATTCATTCATTCATTCATTCATTCATTCATTCATTCATTCATCCATTCATTCATTCATTCATTCATTCATTCATTCATTCATTCATTCATTCATTCATTCATTCATTCATTCATTCACCGAAAAGAGAATGGTGCATAACCCGATTAAGTGATCTCGTCTTACATCAAACTGAACCATATACAAGACCAGCTAGTGTAGCTGAATACGGGCTATCCAACCTTCTGCTGAGATGGAAAATGAAACAAACAAAATACAAATATTACGCGTACCGGAAGGAGAAAACAAAAGTAGAAAGCGCCCACGAATCGCCACAATATTTGACCTTTAATAAATTTCAATGTAGGACAGACAGACAGACAGACAAACAGACTGGCACACAGACAAAAATGTTGATTGAGGTAGACGAACGAACAGAAGGACAGGAGAAAAAGACGTCATGTCATAGACATTAAACTAACACAGATATCGATTCCTTTGCAACCTTTGCCCACGCCGTGCCGGAAGTGATCACCAGGAAGTAATCCACGAAACGTTTCCTCAGATTTTGTACTTTTTGGATCCTAAAGCGTTTATAGTTGTGCGTATAGCATTTAATTATTCTTGCGTGATCAGTTCTATACTGTTGATTAAAAAAGTTAATGTTATGGTCCATGAAGAAAACAAGGAGAGGGGTGGGAGGCTTTGACATTGACCTCACCTAATTTGGATATCTGATTGTGACAAAAATAACTGTTTCATGGAAGCATGTGCAACGGTTACATTATTACTGCTTATACTGCTAATTATAAACACTATTTATAGTTTGATGTCACTAGAACTCAGCGCCTCCACTGCATCTGTTTTAAGCATGTTTATTTGTTTATCTATCTTATTGATCAGCAGGTTGTTTACAATTTGAAACGATCGCGATAAGTGGGCTGACTGTTCTATATAAGGAGAGAATGTGAGGCATCTTGGCTATACATGATCAACTACGCAGGAAACTTGTTGGGATGGTGGGAGACCTCACCAACCAATATGGTAAGGTGAAGATCGACATAGGCCTATAGGACAGTAAAGGGCAACTGGTTTAACATACTTTCTGCTCAAGCGTGGCGGATATGACCTGTGTAGTTAGAGTATCCTGCTTGCCGGACATGAACAACCTACTCAAGACTCGGATACACCAAGATTTGACTCAGCTTGGTGTCTCTAACCTTTAAACCTCTTCTGCCACTATAACGCCTTTTGTTCTATGCAGACTGAAATTTAAGGTTTTAACTGAAACTTTTGAATTAAAACTGAAGTGAAACAAAGTTGAGCTTTCAAGGAATGTTGTAGGCTGAAATCAAAGTATACGCGTCCGGTGTCATTACACAATTTTGTATGCTCGTTTTCATACTTTATGAAAGCACCCCCAAGAGATGTCTTCTCAATAGCTCTACAAAAAAAAAAACAAACAAACAAAAAAAAAACCTATAAAAACAACAACATCTTCTTAGCGTTGTGAAATGTTTATTTAACGTTCATCCGAGGGAAAGAAAAGTCTCAGAAAAAAAAACACGTTTAAAAGAGAATAAGGTTTAAGCAAGAGGTGTTCGCCTTTTTATTTCTGTCACCGTATGGAAACTGGTCGACTGACTTGTCCCCACAGTCACCTCCGAGTTCAGCGTTATATGATCACGTTGACCCGTAGTACAGCGCTTTTCTGCGAAGGGATCAACTCCCTCATCTCCGAGAATCCAAATCAGCTCTGGTCGTTCCCACGAGACTAGGCGTTCTTCAAAAAAATCATTCCATATCTCTGTGCAAAAGTATTCCATATTTAGCCCGCAGACTGTCTTGGGATCAGCAGGTGGTTTCCTTATGATGTCAGAGAGAGAAGTTTAGTAGGTCACTCTGTTTTCAGCAGTTGGTGTAGCCAGGGCTGCAGCCGGCGTGGGACCTGCTATGAATCTGGTTTATGGTATTTTGAGCTCGTACGGTTTAAAAAAAGAATGCCTCATCAGGATGGGAAAGGGACATCCATGATTTGAGTGGCACACGATGATGAAACATAGGAAGGGCAAGAAAAAAAAAGTCACATCAGGAAGGGATTCAGGGAAACCAATGAATGAATCAAGGAAACTTGGAACAAAATCGGGCTAGAAGTTAGAAAGTGTGTCATATTTGTGACAAGTTATTGACAACTGTAATGATTCTTACAGGCACCTTTTCTCTTTTTTATGATTGAGATAGGACCTACCTCTCCATTCAGTATCCAAATATAGCTTGCGGATGTGAATTCTCTTTGACATATGAAGTTGCATTATTGTAATCAGGTTATAAAAACAAATCAATCTCAGGCAGTACAGAAGAACACATTATTAGCCACTTATATATGGGTAAGTTTTTTTTTTTTTTTATGGAGCTCTTTCCACAAGCTGTTCCCACTTTGAGCATCGCTTCACAGTAAATAGGCTGCACCATTCCTTTTGCGTATCTGATTTGTCATAACCTTTTCACCGATTTATTGAAACGTCTCACTTAACCATGAACTTAACTTGAATAGAGAGTTTTTGGTTTATCAAGAGTGAACACGATTACTATAGAAGAGTAGAGATTGATGCAGATTAAAATGTAAATAAAACATTACAAATATAGATGTAAAAGATTAATTTGTTGATAGCTGTAAAAAGTTAATTCATCCACAGATGTAAATGGTTATTTCATTTCATTGATAGATGTGAAAGCTTAGAGACATTATTTATCATTTGCAGATGAAAAAAAAAACCCAGCATTAGTGCTTCGAAATAGTTGTGAAATATGAGTTAAGGATAGAAACAACCAATGTAAAATGTAAATCAGTATAATCATGGTAAAGTATTGTTAGATATAAAAAATGTGAACAATAGTTATTAAAAAATTGTTTATAGAATAGAATAAATCATCTACAGTTATGGTTTAGGCCTATTGAGAGAAATAGTGATATCTTCTTATCTATTACGCCTTTTCGTTTAAGTGGTAGGATGTATTGTGATACAACTACTGACCTACACATATATAAGCATCAAATGTGATAACTCGAACATTTTTTTTTTCTAAATTACTACTCCCAATGGTAAACAATACAAAAAAAAATGATTTATTATATTGCCTTCAATACTGCTAATATCATCATCTTCATGCAAGGCACGGTGTGATATTAGGTAGATGGAAGTGTGCAGTTTCCGCCGATGGTTGAGGAGTATCAAAGACTTCGCGTGAGAGGACGAAAACAAGAGATCCGGCTGGATACTTTGCCAACCACACACGAAAATTGTGACGACCATTTTCAGGTTATCGTATTCCTTGTGATTTGTTGTCGCGTGTTTTTCTAATTCATTTTCCTATAGCCTAATGCAATCTCCTTATTTGGGTTGTCTTTATTCATGATTATACATGCAGTCTGACATTGCACGATTCGAAAAATTGGCTGAGTTGAAGAACAATTCTACCAGAGTAGATATAAACATGTGTTATGTGTCGAAATTCAAGTATACCAGTGAGGCGGAAGACTTTTTTTAAATACAAATTAGTTTATATATAATATCTTTATTATTATTTTTGCTTAGTGTCGAACTCTTGGGCCTTGTTTGCCTAGTGTCTGACTCATGGGCCTTATGATACATATGGGCTGTAGGATTCGTGGTCTCTATGATTCATGGACTATTTTTTCAATGTTTTTCAATGATTAATAGGTGTCGGACTATAGTTGGATAACCCCCAATGCTTCTCCCCCGACGAACCTTTGTGATTTAGGTCGTATCCACAACGTTATGCAGCCAGCTATTCATCACCAGCACAATTCAATTCTTGGTCAGACAGGAATTGTTTTTATTCCAAAATTAGAAGAAAGGAAAGCCGAAGCATATTGCAATCGAATTGTGTTGAGAGCTTTAGGATGCAAATGAGTTTTTATGTACCGGTATTTGGCTAATTCTATAACGGGAAGAGCTTACTGTTGTCATTTGAGAACAAAGTTCATTCGAGTTCATGTTCTGGTAGAAAGGCAAATATCCTAGCCGGGAAGGCGAATAACCTGCGGTCATGTTTTAAATTTTATGATGTTGGTTATCAGGTATTTCCCGCGAAAAGCACTTCATCTGGTCCGAGTTGGCCGTTTTGATGACAAAAAGATTATTTTTGTGTTGTGACCTTCTCAAAAAGAATATTTTTGTGTTATGTACTTGTAATTACAGTATTTTCGAAGAAACTCTTGAGTGGTCCACAATCTACAAGCATCGCTTTTTAGTGGACCTCTCAGTTCTCTTTTTCCCCTCTACACATAACTTTGTATTTTCCAGTATGTATGCATATCTTTATTAGTTTGTTGACTATCGTTTATTTTTGGGTTTCTTAAAAGTAAATCAAGTGAGTACATTGTACCTTATATATAAAGTCATTGCTGTTCGCGTTCACTTCCTGTATTTCTATCTCTGTCTGTCTGTCTTTCCTTTATGATATCTCTCGTTCTTTGTGTTTCTCATTTCCTGTTAGTGTTACTTTACCATTTTTTTTTCTTGTTTTAAAGAGACTATACAATAAAAATAAGTGTTGACCTGTTTGGATTCTATTATCCTGATCATCACCGATGTGACCAAAAGAGTATATGAATGAATTATGTTCCATATATTTCATAATAACCTTTCTGCCTTTTTTCTTCAGATTACTTTGCCATTTTTTTTTGTTACTTTACCATATTTCTCATGTTTTAAAGAGACTATACAATAGAAATACGTGTTGACCTGTGTGGATTCTATTATCCTGATCATCACCGATGTGACCAAAAGAGTATATGAATGAATTATGTTCCATATATTTCATAACAATTTTTCTGCCTTTTTTCTTCAGACTACTTCGTACGCCCACAAAAACAAGAACCACCTTCCAAACCAAGATTATGTCAATGACATAATTTATCAAACACTGGTAAAGTGCTAGTATGATTAACAAAAGACACCGGAATGCACTTTCCCTATAGTCCGAGCATAAGTTGCATATACATGTATCCCGGCAATGTCTTTTGTTAATCATATCAATAACATGGAAACAATTAAGGTATGCTCAGTCTCGGGAAAGGTGCATTCCAATGTCATTAATTTTGTTAATCATACTCGTACTTTAACAATGGTGGACAGATGATGCCGTTAAAAGAATATTACTAGTAGTTTGGGAGTGGTTTTTTTATGGGCGTATCTAAGTGATCTGAAGAAAAATGGTAGAATCTTATCATAAAACATATGACACGTATTCATTTATTCATTTGGTCAGGTAAATAATGTTGAAGGTATCATGAATCAACACAATTCAACATGCATTTGAATTTCGGAGTTTATTGACTCCCTTCTCTCTCTTTCTACTCATCGTATTTTTGACTTCTTAATCACCTGCTTTCCCGTTAATCTTCAACTTGTAGCTCATATCCTTAGTAGTTATCATTTGTTTCCGTGTTTGTGTATTTGTTTATTTCCGGGGGAAATCTGTTGGTTGTTTTTTTTTAAGTGTGTGTGTGTGTGTGTGTGTGTGTGTGTGTGTGTGTGTGTGTGTGTCTGCTGCTATCTTTTCGTTGTTTTTCGGGGGAGGAATGTTCTTCCTGCATGTGTTTATGTCTGCCATATACCATCCTCGCCGATAGCCTTTGCAAAACAATTTGTCACAGATGTCATTACAGTCATGACAGTACAGTCATTACCCCTCACAAAATGGAAAATGATTTATGCAGCGTTAAAAGTGTATTTTTGAGGGGGAAGTATTTAACCGCGAATTGTGTCCTCCAATACCAAAGTTTTATCTATACATGATTTCAGTGTTTGGTCGATGAGCCAGCAATGATCCCAGGCATTTCCAGCTGAGTCAGATACAAAAAAAAAAAATGATCCAATAATGACCAGGGTAAGTTGGTCGAAGTCAAAACCAATGTACTACTCCATCAGTGACCTTTGAACGAAGTTGGATGAAGTAACTCATCACAGGTAACAGACTATTTCAAATATGCAATATGACTATTGCCTATATGTAAAGTGACGCATACAATGACCACTCAGAGTAGACATCTGTTTCATGTGACCATGAATTCCATGGTATTACTCTGGATCTACGGAGATAAGTAGAACTCGACATTCACATTGCAGTAATGAAACGATCATGAGCAATAGATCATTTCCCTGTTGTCATATATATAGATTATGAAAGTATTTTTTGTCCACAGGCTGTATAAGATTCCATTTATTGCTATCATTGATCAAAATGATTTATCATGCAGTTAACCTTAAATATCACAATGGTTTACCCAGAAAATCTGAAATCATTGGTGACGTTGAAACAAACAAAAAATGAGCGTATTGGATGTCCTGAAGAGACTATTGTAGCCACGTGACCAAGGCAGTTTTTGTGAGGACCTAATTAGGGCGCCAGAGTGCTTCGTGGGTTATTAGAATTTTAATGACAGGCATTTATCAGTCTTTGTGTGAGTATTTTTTTTTCATATCATTTTGTATTTAAAACGCGTTCTACCAGGGGTAACTTTTTTGTATTCAAAGTCCACGAAATGGCATTTCGCGATACCCAAACTATGCGGGATATTTGTCCGTGGTTAGCTACTGTCGTCAGGTCATTCTAAAGTGTATTATTCAATCTATAGATGAAAAGGGTAATATTGATTTAGAAAACGGCCCAACCCCAAGCCCCCCCCCCCGAAAAAAATAAAATAATGAAATAAACTTTTATTCTATGAACTTTGATGTTCTCAGCTTGCCTGCTATTCCACCGCATGCGCATATTTATGAATCTTCATATCTTCAGAGCTTAAGAAGAAGAAAAAACGAATTATTTTAACGAGCTATTAAAAGATTTGTTTGCTCGCGTTATGAATACATTTTGTGGATATTGCCCTATTTATCTGACAACCTGTGGCTGAAGCCTACAGGAACTCACACGTATTAAGGCTTTGGATGAACTTTGGACTGAGCAAATGCCTGACATATTCCACATTCCACAAACTTCACACAGACACTCGATGAATAGCGTGCATCGACTCTGTTGTTGGTGGTTGATAAACTTTTGGCGCCAACCATAATGGACATGTAAGCTCCTGAAGAATAATCGTGGCATCGCGGTAAGTGAGTAGTTCGAGAGACTCTTTCATGGCTATAATCTTTTCAAATTCATACATTCACACTGTAAAGCAAATATGCATTCATCTCGTTTTTAAAGAAATGGCTTCGTCCAATATAAATACAACCAGATGAAAGGAGGAGGTGGGATGGAGCAGCGCTGTTTATGATTCCACACTATATGGTGATAATCTCAATGAGACAAAAGTTTCAGAAGTTCAAACACATCAGTATAACGCTACCGTATATACCAAACGCCCATCAACTGGTCTTAGAAAATTATTTCGTGAGGTCCCGCGTCAAGAATTTGTTTTTGCAGGTGTAGTCGCGGAAAAGTCTGGGGGCGTGGCCGCTCCACCACCCCACGGATGGACGCCCACAGATTTATATATATCTCGTTCCCGTGTTTACCCTTGTGCAGGTTGTGGATGATCCAAACCGCTGTTTTGACGAGTGAAGAGCACGCACTGGTGTCGTCCCTCGGAAATGATGGGCTTGTATAATGCGACGCTTACCGTTAGCCAAACTACAGCGCGTTCTTCATAGGTTGATCTCGCTTTCTTGAGAGGATACTTGCAGCCTTAGAATTACACAGGATACTGAATAATATATCTATATGTATATATATATTTATATTCATCCATGTGTAACGCACACACACACACACACACACACATACATACAGTATATGTATACATACACAAAAACATATATGTATATAGAGAGAGAGAAAAAAAAGAGAGTCCTTTATATATATTTATTTATTTACCACATACGTATGTACGTGGGTGTGTGTATAATGTGCACGCATTAACGCTCATATGATATTCACATGTTCAAAGATGAAATCAATGTCGATATGTGGTCATGGCATATGCGTTGCGTGAACATCATAAATGATGTTTTGAGGCAGAACTTGCTAGACTAAATGTCATTTATAGACATTGATAATGATAATCATTATGATACCTGTGTAGATATTATCATATAAACACACTTACGCACGCACACACACACACACACACACACACATATTATATATATATATATATATATATATATATATATATACATATATTCCTATATAGCTGTATGTTTGTAAAATGTCATCTGTTTCTTTTTGCTTGCTCCTTAATGTGCTGAGTATAAACTGTACAGTCACAAAGTACATATTCATTTTAATACAATGATCTCATCATTTTTATTTTGGGGGGCTTGACTAAATGATTTTAGAATGTGCAATTGCTAATATAATGTACGTGTGTATTGATGGTTCTTGAAAAATGAAACAATTTATATTTTTGCATGTGCTTTCCAGGTATATATATTATTTCTGTCACATCATAATACATACAGACAATAAGTAAATAGGCATTACGCCATGGAATGTGTGTGTGTGTGTTTGTGTGTGTGCATGTGTTCTTATTAATTTCATTGTGAACATGGGCCTGATATCGAATGACATTCAAATAAAGAGTATCATAACAACAAAAAATGCTTGTGTATGCACGTTTGTGTGTCTGTGTGCGTTCGTGTGAGGGTGCGTGTGTGTGTGTGTGTGTGTGTGTGTGTGTGTGTGTGTGTGTGTGTGTTCAAGCTGGGTCAGGAGTAAACATTCCCTTTCCGAGCGGAAATAATCCATGCGGTAAATAAAAAATGACCTCGCTGTATGGAGGGATTAATTGTCGCTCATGAGATCTCTAATGAAATATGATTGGCAAAGGTATTTTCAAATGACTGCATTTGATCCACCAATTAAACGCTAAAGGTCACAATGCACCCATATCGTCGCTACGTCATTGCAGTAACCATAGTTTTGCCTCTGTATCACAATTCGCAAATGCAATGAACCATGGAAGCTTCAGAAAACAACACGCATGCAAAAAAACAAAAAGCAAATCCAAAAACAAATATCTAAAAACCCATCCACTCAACCCAAACATTCGTCGTCACCAACTGTTCTGTTACTTCCAATTGTTTATCAAGTGGCACCATGCAGTGTGATTGTTTTCCTGTTGCTATATTTCAAAACAAATAGCACTCTCGTGTCATGTAAAGTAGCAAAACGTAATGCGAAATAGAGGAGGTAAGAGACTTGCTGTGATTAGAAGGCGTTAAATCAATCCTTACACGTATTTACATAATGACTGCGTTAGTACATTTTGAGTCCTGGATGAAAACGGTCGAATGGAAATATATGAAGATTATTCTATTTAGACAAATCTTATAGATAAAGATTGGCATAAACAAATTAAACTGAATACTTTTACCCAGACCAAATCTCATGAATTTGTTTTAAAATAATTCCATGTTTGGTCTAATGTCATTAATTATAAGGACTTAAAAGAAATGACCGAAGAATTCAGGAATTCTAAAATCAAAGATTTCTAGAATTATGAAAAAGATCTTTTTTTTTAGATATCGACTACACAGGATATCCCTATAAAGACGTCACATTAGTTTGCTGAACACTTACACACATTTGTACATACATTTTAAATACATACAAACGTACATGCATAAATAAACATAAATGTATTATCATGCTATACATAAACATTACATTACATGTTAGCAGCAAATGAAATAGATATTGAAGATACCAATTACATCATTGGTTTCTGCATTCAAGGCATTGGAAAAATAGCTATAAAGTTCAAGTTGATTACTTGTATAACGGCTGTGTATATACATGTATATAATTATATATATACGCGTGAGTATTCATTTCTCGTAAGTAAATATATATATATATATATATATATATATATATATATATATATATATGTATATGTATATATTACACATGAGTATTCATCCCTAGTAGATATATATATATGTATATACATATACATATACATATACATATAAATATAAATATTACATATGAGATTACTTAAATAACGGCTATATATATATATATATATATATACACGTATATGTATATGTACATATATATACGAATGAGTATTCATTGCTAGTATACATACATATATATATATATATATATACATATAGATATTACATATGATATATAACACGAGTATTCATCGCTCGTTGAAATGTATGTCAAAAGTGGAAATGGGAAGAGCATTATATCAAATTGACGGAGAGAGGCGGAGAGAGAACAATAGGTTGACGTTCCATCGAGTGCCTGACTGATTCGGTCTACTTGCCACGAAAAAAAAAAACGGAGAGAGGAAAAGAGAGAGAGAAGGAGAGAAATGAGACAGAGAGAAGGAGAGGGAGGGAGAGAAGGAGAGAGGGAAATAGGAGAGAGACACAGGAAAAAAAAAATCCGCAAATTGGGATGACAATAGAAAGATAGTTGTAGTTGTCGCGGGTGGGTGCCATCACACAGTGTAAGCAGAGAGGCCCCAATTCAAGGACGGTCTGAGCCGAAATAGGAAGGCTTTTTCCGTTTCGCTATCTGCCGATATCGATAAATCTGAAATCATAATGTACGGTGCCGAGCGGATGTTGAGAGTGTTGCCATACATCCGCACGAGTTTTCGTCAGCATCGCCTGTATCCCTCGCTCTCGCGTGGGATGCGAGGCGAGCCGCCGAACGCGGACCTCAGACCGCCTGGCCGCTGGCATGTGATCCACCCAAAACATGTTGTGGGCAATAACCATTTCCCTCCTCCGTGGAGACACGTTTAGGACGAGTCGGGTGCCACTGGGGAAAAAAACAGCAACAAAAGAAAACACAAACTTGTAAAGCGCTGATTTTGATTTCCAGCGAATCGCTAGCGTCTCTGTTTATTCCATTTTTCTCTATGTGGCGGACAAAACAGTTTATCGATTACTAATCGACGTCAATCAATAGCATCGCCTACGCTGACTCGTTGCTATAAAACTATGCCAACATTTCGCTCGATGGAGACACTTTCCAGGTCTGGCCGCTATGGTGGTTGTAGGACCAGGGTGCTGAGACTTCGACTCCATGAGATGAACTCTAGCGCACTAATATCGTATTCAGTCCGCGTTTTGATTTCGTTTTATCAGCTGTCGTTGTGTGTATCGAGTTGATTTGATACGAGGGCCTTGAAACTTCCACCCTTTGGTTGCTGTCACGCCACAGCGACTATTTTGCTGATTTCTTCTGCCGTCCAATTCACGAAAAATCACGTGGTCCGCGAATAATCTGAGCGAGTGAGGCAAGCCGACCAACCAAGCGTTGAGCTTTTTTCCCTTCCGTGAAGCAAGTGTGTGCTTCGTAAAAGCGAGCATGCGTCAGGTGAAACAAACACACGGGTGGGGACGTGTTTGTAGCACTCTCCTCACCATCACACTCATTCCCCAGCTTGCCAAAGGGTTGCCATTCCGACTTTCGAACCCCAGATCGACAGGGACGTCGAATTCGCCGCATGGAGGGGCGGAGACACCCCTCCGTGGACGATTTGCGGCCACGTCGCTGTCAGACACTTTGGTGAACTTTGCCGCACGCGACGACTCTTTTGACGTGTACTCGAGAATTCAGGCGAACTTCACAATAGTAAATAGCAGGAACAGGGGACGGTATGCCACAAAAGTGAGCGAACCTGAATCGCGGCTGACAGCCAAAAATGACAGTCGGGTGTTGCCGTTTCGACTGAGCAGAAATGACGTATCTAGTGGTATTTTATCGCCAGTGGGAAATCGAAGCACTTTAAATGTTGTATCGTCTTTGAATTCTTCATCGTTATCATTGCTTTTTAAAAGTTCCCTGCGGAACACCAGTGCTCAACCAACATCAACTTTAACTCAAAATCACAGTGCCGTTGGAGGTCTCTTGCGTGTGGCTAAAGAACGGAACAATGTGTATGCTTATGTATTTCGTAGGAAGCTAAGTAGCCCTCCGGGGTCAAATAACTACAGCGCACTGTCATTATCTAGACACGGTGACGGTAGCTCTGGTGAATCGAACGCTTCGACGTCGTCGTCATCGCCGTCATCATCACTGCCATCTGCGTCGTCATCAACTTCGATTTCAGACTTTGAAGGCGACAACCTTCGAAATCTCAAGCCTAATAATTCCGTCGAGATAGCCAACGATGAATATCTTTGGGTGAATGACTCGTTACGGGTGAACATCAGCGAGCTGATGCGCAACAGGTGCCGGCTTGTGTCCAACGTTTCAGGTGTTCCTTGGGAGGAACACGGAGTGGAACCAGGAGCAAGGAGAAGGAAACGGGCGGTGACCGACGATGGCTGTCAGGTTATCAACCGAGAAAATGGTTTCATGAGGGTCGACACAAACGGCGAAGTAAGGACCACGTGGATTCCTAACGACCCTCTCAGTAAGTTCATGATCGTTGATCAAGTGTTCTTCAAGGGAACATCGCGTACTGTCAGGTGCCTGGCTTGTACAGACAGACACGGACATAACCCCATTCCATGTTCAAAATTTGATTCAATATACATAGAGGATACGAACAAAATTAAACAGGTCTTATTACAACTGTATAGTCGAACCGATGGGTCTTCTTTTTTTCAATTTGATAAAGGTCGCAGAATTGATAAGTTTCACAGGTTTTGACGAAGTAGTGGAAGTAGCCGCAACCACATGCCAAGAGGCATGAGAAGATAATATCGTAGTCATAAAGATCTCCCATTGACCGACCTGTAAACAGCTATTCAATGTTTTTCTGATCTTTTTCACATTTCATCAGAAAGAAAAACCTTTAGTTTTGTTTGAATTGAATTGCAGTTGCAATTGATTGAATTGAATAATAGTTTTATTACCATCTCATGCATAGCAATCAAATGGTTTGATTGGGCATAAATTTTACGTAGTTTGTACCAAAACTGATTTATATATAATGATAATTTACAAAAATACAGAAATCTAGATCAAGTTGAATCATTGATATCCGTGCTTATTTACATATGACTTCTAAAAATATCCATAATTAATATGAATACACAGGGAAACATGATGCATATACATTGTACTAGTAATCTACAAATGTAGATAATTTAAAGTTGTTGCAACCACCTAGCAAATAATATGTCATACATAAATGAATGTGTTTTAGTTGCTAGTTACACACCAAAAACGTAATCTTTTTGATATGTCCGTGCAAATAAAAAAGCAAACAACAGACGAACAAACAAAGGGAAGGATTGCAAGTTTGTGACGTCATCACCTCCGGCAATTTGCACATGTGGTAGCGACCAATATCACTATTTGGTAAAAGAAAAATGCATAGCAAGATAATCCCAATAGGTTTCTCATTGTATACGTCCGAGTTTAATGCCATATTTGCAATTGTTGTTAGATGGTGGAAATATTTTCATCAAAATGAAATTCATCATGGTGTGGAATTGGACCTAAATTACAGAACAATATCTACAGCTTAATGTAAGGACATGATATAATATGCCAACACTAATTTATATTCCTTGATAAAGAAACAGTGATTTCTTGAGCGAGAAATCGTGTTTGATCTATTACGCTCAATTTCAGGTATTGTGCCATTCAAATAATGATTAGGCTTTTGCAAAGCAATTCTACTTTGACGAGGGTCTTGACGACATAAATCTGAACTTGGACCAATCAACATTCATGCAGTATTCGTGCCTTACCACCTATTGTGGTACATTTTAGATCACGCTCTGTGTATACTTAACAGTGCGTGTATGCGTTCATATAATCATATTTATCACATTCGGCTTAAACTACGGGCAATGCACTTTAGTTAGCCTTTATCCTAATGAAATCATGAAATGACATTTCATTTTCATTTTAAAAATATCTAGTCTTCATCTTATAATCTCTCGTAAATGATAAGTATACAGATGAATATCAAAGTGCTCTGTTAACACTTTTATGAAGTATTAATGAACTGTCGGTCACTAGTTGTTGAGGTTAACTGGAGTCAGACTAAACTTCAGTAAAGATCTTACTAACATCTTACAAACACAGAAAGATGCATTAAAATTATAAGTCAGCGGAATCATTTCACTTTCATTTTTCTCTATAGATCGATAATCTATGAGAGGATTAGAAACTTAATTTCATATTCGTTAGATTTCCATAAATCCAATAGGAGCTCAAAAAAGTAAAAGTGTTTCGATCAACTCCTTTCCTTGGCCAAAAGCTGGCTAACATTTCATAAGATGGCGCAATACCATAATTCATACCGGTATAGCTAGTGCCATTTCCTTGCGAAAATTATTGCCGCTGTTTTCGTATAAAAGCTCTTGGCTGTGTGAAATGCAACTTTCGCTACAAATATTATCTTTAAGAGCTTCTAACTTAGCTAGAAAATGCACTTTTATCCATGGGTCCCAGTTGGCCGAGACCATGACAATTAAAAATTAATAACTTCATGATTAATAGCTAGAATTACTCATAATTATTGTACCTGTTCCGATTAATTTTCGTATTTTAGTGCGGTGGACTGTGATACGGGACTTTTATGTTTTCAAGTTTCTCCGAACGCTCTTAACAGTGGCACATATTCCCAGGGAATTTTCAATTCCATTCCCTTTTTAATCTGGTAAATCTATTTTTAAAGCTATAATTCTTCATTATACATCGTGTGCATCGTGACATGATGAAGAGTTACACCAAAGACACATACAAGCAACCTAAATAGAGCATTCAATAAAGATAGGTTATAATGAGAGAGAAAATCCATTCTTCATGTAAGTTGACATTTATAAAAGTGGAGTCGAGCAGAACACTGAAAATATTTGTACCGGACCAAATATACAAAGAACTTTTGCATTTAATATATACATGTAATTTAGTAAAAAATCTCTTATTCCAAGATGACAGGGCTGTGATGAAGTGTCGTTGCTAGTTTGTACATTTAATGCTATTTTTTTTTTTGTAAATCATTTTTTCAATAATTCATCTATTTGATTTATTTAATAATCACCGAACTGTTAACGCATGCAGTCATCCGCTCTGACTCGACTTAAGCTATATGAAAGACGTACAACATATTATTTGATTCACTTGTTAACTAAGGAAATTAAGAATTGTAAGATAAAAGTGAACACAAGTTTTGTTCGCTCAAGATCTCAACACCTCATCCAGTTGTCTTACCATGACCGTGACATAATGTCACTCTTCATGAAAATCGTATATGCCAAAGCTTTAGGATTCCTTAACTTTCTTATAATATTATCTAGCCAAATTTCGAATAATCATGCTGCCTTGTCTGTTTGAATTTAATTTCTAGATTTATGGAAAAACAGATTTAAAAAGGATTAAACATAAAAAGTATAATTCTTAAATCAAAGTCGAGATAACTCCTAGTAGACATTGTCCGATATGATGTGAACTCATAAGGAAGTAGGGACGCAGTGGCGGATTCAGAGGGGGGGGGGGACGCAATCGGCGCACGCCCCCCTTTATTTTTCGTGAAAAACAAAAGAAATAAAAAGAAAAAAATGAAATGAAACCCGGAAGTGCCGCCTGAAATATTACTCACGCCCCCCCCCCCCCCCCCCCCCTTTACAGAATTCCTGGATCCGCCTCTGGGATGTTTGGTGTTTTGTTTTGTTTTTCTAGTCTAAAACACAAACGAAGCATTAAAATCTACCTCATTAGCGTGGAACAAGTTTTGAATGTAAAACAGTTGAAAATAATTGACATCCAGGTTTCCTTGTAGAATCTACCTTCCGGGGCCCATTTCATAAAACTTGTTATCAGTGACAACTGCCACATTTCTATGACAAATTTGCTTTCAGCCAATCAGATGCAAGGATTTCAGTAGCTTGTCACATCTATGACAACTTATCACTCATAACAAGTATTATGAAACGGGGCCCAACAACGTGCAATTCTTTTCCAGAATAGTCCCCCCCCCCCCCCACACACACAAAATGACCCCCCCCCCCCCTTTATGATGCACAATGTGTCTTGCATCACATGAAATACTGACTGTCCTTCTTTACATACTGACTGTCATTGACTCGAAAGACACCCCATTCAATGGAAATATGGGATAGTCGAAGGCAAGACAATGCGCAGGTTTGAATCACTTGCAAAACAATCATTAATCATTAATATCCAACAGTATACCCGAAATTCCCTCCAGCTAATCATGAGCTATCACTATTATAATCGCCGCTAATCGTGGGTGTGTGCCTCAGCCCAAACACCTTCCTGTGAATTGATACGTGATGACTGTTCAATCTTAATTTGAGACTCAAAGGCCCTTGGCGTTAACATTGACTCACTGGGACTCATCTCCAATACACATTACGTCACCACTGCAGTTCCCGCGCGAACGATACATTAAGTTACTTCTCCCTCCCGGCCAAATGGCGCGAATGCTTTCGATTAGTGAGCGTTATTGATTTTTCCCCTTTCATCTCATCAATCTGAAAACACTGTCATTGTGGCGGCAATGTACTTATTTCAGGGGTGGACACGTCCGACCCGAATGTGTCATGTGACCTTTGGTCCACGTGACCATCTTGGGTAAAGGATGATTCACGAAAGTGTTTGTTTTCGTGCAATCCCCTCTCCTCAGGAGTTGAAAAAAAATCATAAGAGTTTTACCTTACCCCGCAACACTTTTACTCTTGAAAAAAAAAAAAGAAGGCGTAACAACGACAACTAGACGGGGGGATGGTCATAACGTGCGTAATAACTTTTTGTCATGGTTTATCAACTAGTTATATGTCTTTTCTGTCATCTACCCGAGTTCAAGTTCAACTTCAAGTTCAAATTTATTTAAATTTGAATTTAGTTAACTCTGCATGAAGCTGCTTTGAGGAGACAGGTCACATAAAACTCATATCACCTTGCCTTTTAATCGCCTCATGTATGTTACTTTACACACATTACGCGTGCGCTCACAGTCACAACGAGTAAGTCTGGTAATGCTATTATGTCTACACAATTTTTGTTTCCCACCAAAGTGGTCAATCTTAGATTAACAAAAATAATATACGCAATAAAGTTAGCAAAAGTTTTCATCGTGCATTGCCAAGCCCGTTGTCCATAGAAATCCAGATGAAGACGGATTTGTTGACATGTAGACCGGCCTATAACAGCTTGAATGAGTTCCACTGAATCATGAATATACGCGTGTAGTGGTTTGCATAAAACCATTCCGTTTTGTTCGTATGCAGTATATTGTTGCACTCCAATGTCACGCATTGTGCCTCTACAAACACCACGCAAGACATGCAAATCCAGAAAAAAAAGAACAAAAATAAATGCACAAAAAACAACAACAACAAAGAACTGATTTTCGACCATGAAAAGTAGCTAAATAGTACCGCCACAAATTTACATTGTCCAGTTGCCCAAGCGAATATGAATACTGTTTGTTTTTTGAGCATTTTTTCGCGATGAGGCTCCAGACCGCCATCATGATGTCTATAGGGCCCATTCTGCTTGTGTCCCCTGCGCAAAGCTTTTATAAGCGAATATAAATTAATGAGCTGGATTACTAAAATACACGCACATATTAAGTCTGATAATTACAACGCGCCCAAACACGCCGTATTATATCAATATATTTTTTTCTTATTTGCTTATAATCCTTTCGGAGCGGTTCGCCGTTGTAGCTCGTTAGCATGATCATACGGCACTCTCCTCGTTGAACTAGTGATTCACTTTATGTCATCCCCTCACTTTTCGATCTCTCGATGAGAGTAATGAATCAGTCGAGAGTATATTGACTTGCTGAGATGGATACTGAAGCCACCGATCTCTTTACCCGTAATGCCAAACGCACATAACAATGTAGTTACATTGCTATATACGGTCCTATACGTGATATCAAAACCTCTAACTAACCTTAATTGAATGCGAAAGCGCAGTCTCATGTACGGGAATGTATAGAAGAAGTTGAAGTGTTGATGATTTGTTATCCTAAAGAACATGTCGCCATAATGTGTTATTGTGTCTATAACTACAATATTCACACAAAAAATAAGCATATAAAGAGTGGTATGAGACTGCAGCGCATGTAGTGGAAGTATGAGTATAGTGTTTGTCAAAATTCAGTGTGCATTTATTTCGCCTAACATTTATACCTAGATATCTAAGGCTTGTATAAAACTGGTATCCATTCAAGAAGAGCAACAAACGACTTTGTCTACTGTCTCACCAAAAATTTAGTGTGATGCAACTTCCATGAATTTCCGGGTTTTACAATCCGAGATGTGTCTCCACATCGTGTATAATAGATGCTAAAAGCTTGCTTGAGGTTTTAGGCAAATCAAGGCTCATGTTAATACACGCTGGCTGATCCGTTATTGATTTGGTGTACTTTGACATCTGAATTCAATCCCACAAGAGGTTCTGAAAAAATTGCCACACTTTTCCAGAATTCATGGGCTGTTCCATCGCAGGCGAGGATATTCCATTGTTTCCGTCAAGGTATAGCTGACAAAATGCATTCTTTTGTCATTTTTGCAGGTTACTAGGGAAGCCATGTCTTGAAACATGCATGATGATACTGTTGCTAGGCAACCTTGTTGTACGAGAGTGATGGATGAGACTGGAATATCACACATGCTACGCCTTTTCAAAAAAAGAAAAATCCATCGACGGATGAGGCGTCGTTTGGGGTTATTTTGATAGGACGAGTTGAGACGAGTTGCCGGTTATTACCATCTGAGTGCGCATTTCAGTGACGAATTGTGACAGAACGAACTACACACTGTGAGCAAGCCAGCTACACTTATACCACTGCCACTGCGGGATTTCAACATTATCAGAGATTGCATGCCTCCTCAAAGACATAGCTATGAATTACAGTAACAGAAGCTTCTCCACAGTTTCCTCTCGGAAGAGCCGCTTTGTCTCATTAATGATGGCAGGTACCATCACAGTCCTGGTGACATTTTAGTTTTCTTTTTTTTTCCATCCAATTCAATATCATTATCATTGTTTTCTTCGAAAGAACATAGCGTAATAAGGAAAATTGTTTGATCTTGATGTGTATACATTTGTTGACTGGAACAAGATGAAGAACAATTAAGTGGTAAAAGGCAAATGCATTTAAACAAGGTTTCAAGCCAGATTTATTGCATTACATTATTATGTTGTGAAGAAAAATAATGATGATGATCCACCAAAAAGCATAGCTTGCGTATATTGTGGGCGACACAAGCAGTCAATGCAGAAACCTGACACTTAATTGCAAAGGTAAAAAGCAAAGTAATTCAAAGTAGGACAGACATCACGTGACAGACAAAACAGAGAAAACAACAACAACATGACATGACTGTAAATGCCTACATTCTGATAGTGAGGTATCGGAGGAAGAAAAAGATGAACAGAAAAGTGCTTCGGAATATTTAGCTGGTGATTCCTTGTAGCTGAAAAACTGAGCAAGCCTCCCCCTTCAAAAAAGTATACATTTCATTATCTAATGATGACGATATTTGGAATTGTTGTTAATCAACTAGTGACGCTGTACCTTAAAAATAAAGAAATTTCAACTTGCTTATATAAAAGAATTCAATAACATTTTGGTTTTTTGTTTTTGTTTCGCAATTTAATCAATTCCCAAATTTAGGACCTGTGTATATCATTGTATCGTGAGCTAATAAACGCGGCAAAGCTTCCATAGTATTACTGTGCGGTCGTGGCATACTCTCATAGTGTGCAGTAGATAAATCCTAACTTTCTAATATGTTGGTTTCTGTCCCGCCCAAGGTCGAGGTCATCATCTATCTAATCTACAGTCTATAATCATACATAAAATTCACAAAGCCGATTTAAATCAGTCTCATCGACTCTGAGAGTTCATTCAAGCCCGAACTGAACTCTGGAAACAGAGCTGTACATACATGGATTACTTAAAGGTACTGTTTACTATTGGGAGCAGTGACTATAAAAATGTTAGAGTTATCACATTTGATGTATATATTTAGGTCAGCTGTATCACAAAACAGCCTACCATATAAAAATTTTCCAATAAAGCCCAAAATATAAGGAGATATTATCACTATTTTTCTCAATAAACCATAACTGTAGACGCTTTATCCTAGAAACAATTTTATTATAACTATTGTTCACATCTTGTATATGTAACAATACTAAACATTGATTATACATTTTTACATTGGTTGTTTCTATCCTAACTCACATTTTATAACTATTTTGAAGCACTAAAGCTGGGTCTTTGTTTCATCTGTAAATGGTAAATAATGCCTTTTAACATGTTACAGATTTACGTATAGTATAGGCAACACATCAGCTCTTTCGAGGTCTTTCACGTTAGTGGCGTCATCACCTCTACGATTAATTTGTCGTAATAAAGTTGCCTTGGTCATTATACAGTTATAAGTTACACCCATTCGCTTTGAATGTGTCATCCTGTTAATCCCTGATTCTTATATATCATCTCTAGTCTTTACTGATTTACTGATTTCTAAATGCCTTCTGCATACTATACCTTCATATCAATCAAGATTGTTCCTGGCAACCCACCCCCCCCCCCCAAAAAAAAAAAAAAAAAACATGTTCAAGGCATGCCCGGAAAAAAACAACATTTTAGGCATGCACATACTTCATTCAAAGCATTAAAATGTATTTCACCAACATGCACATTTTAGCTGAATGGCTCGTTTCTATGCCCTCTCTGGGGAAATCGGTACATTTACTTTAGTCAACAGGCCAATTATTATACTGATCAAAGATTTTACTATTTCTCAAACATTCCTCTTGGTGCATCCGCGAGAGAAAATGGGCATGCCATCATGGTCACGAAAAAAGAAGAAGAAATAATTATGCAGGCCTACCAAAAGTCATTGATTACGCAATAAAATGTCCATGATGCCATCTTTGAGGGTGCATGCCGAGAAAGAGCATAAGCTTTACAAGACTGATGTCAGGTTTCTTCTTTATGTTCAATCGCGCTGTTTAAGGACAAAAGCAGACAATTTATATGTGCCGTATAGAAGTAATATAAGTGTCTGCGGACGCATTCGCCAGCATTTGCTGTGCGTACTATCCGGTAAAATAGCTGCAACGGATTTGTTCCACCTGACGTGCTTGGTGCTGTATTAAAACTCGCGGTAAAAGACGCTTTTATGTCGCTGGATCTTCTGCGGATATTCCTTTAAAAGACACAAGCCGACAAAGTGGCTGTCACAAGAGTCTTTTCTCGTCGTCTGTAATGAGGGTTTCAACTTACATAGCTCAGCGATGAAACCCTTAGTGGCATTAAATTCTTCGAAGCATAGACAATGAAAGAAAAGTATTAGGAGCTCTTGAACAGAATCTGCTCTCTCTTTCCATCGCTACTTCCTACGGCAGACCAAAGTGTACAGACATTAAAGTATAGTTAACCCTTAGCTACTCAGCTAATGAGTGGCACCGTTCTTCTCCACAAGGTCCATCTTGTATGTTGTTCATTTGTTTTTTGGTTTATTTTGAAGCAGTGTTGGAAAGGGGTAGGGTTGAGGCTGCAGCCTCTATACAGTCCCCCTTCCCTTTCCGCGTTCCCTGTGACAGAAGCTTAAGGGCACGCTAAAATTGTACTGGTGAGGTGAAATACGAAAATGCTTAGACATCCACCGAGTAGGATAGCCCTTCATCCATTTGAGGTTTCTGTCTCATCTCACAGAATATCTGTCTTTTGAAAACCCTTCGAAATAACAGCGAAAGAGCTCTACTTCCTACGGCAGACCAACGTGTAACGACTGCTTAAGAAAACGTGTGGTGAATTTCTGGCCACCTTACCCTTTAACCTGAAATAATTATCGATGTTTCTTTCCGTCTCTTCGTTTGAAGAGCCTCATTGGCTACAAAGACATTGACCATCATTTCTGCGGAAATATAAGGACTGTACTGATTAATTTGGAACTTAAACGTAACATCATGACCAAGGATCGATAAGTAAATCAGTCCTCGATTAACTCTCTCATACTCACGGTTGACATTTTTTTGTGTGTGCCATCACTCTCCACTTGTCAGTGACGATGACATGATTAATTTACAATGAAACTTTTCGTCATATGACATCAATGCCACTTTTCAATTTTCGAACGAGTGCTGTGCCCTCAGCATACCGAGGTTCTGTAGGTTTGTTTGCTTCTTTGCTTTTCTGCTTTTTGTTTGTTTGTTTTTCTGATGTTTCGTGGTCACACAGTAATTGTCATCTGTTCATAACATGGTTTGGACGAGTCAATGGCTATAGTCATGTTGTTCATTCGTGTTGGGTACAAGAATCACGAAGGATGAATTTATATTGGTAGATATGTACAACACGACCATCCTGCCTCCTGAAGAATCAACGAGAAGTATGTGAACCCGACTGTTAGGTGATGACGAATGACTGAAACGTTTCCATCCATCACAAAGAGGGTTCGCAAGAGACTCTAGCTAATATCTTTGACAAAACAAGCAAAATACTACATCGAGTCAAATTCCTGCACCTTGCACAAAGCAGCTTGGCGTCCACCTCTCAGATGCGGTCATAATATTGACTACCACACCCCGGGTTAACGAGGTTTATTCAAAATCTTACCACACCCGTGAATTCCAACCAGTACAAATGGCGAGTAGACACAAAGAGACGGAGAAATTAATTAGACGCATGGAGTCAGAAAAAAAAAAACAACAACCAAAGACATTTTTTTTTGAGATCAATGATGACGAGAAATGATGACGAGAGTTCATTACTGCTTTCATCTATTATTCTAATCAATTCCCACCATCATCGTCATCATCATCAATCATCATGTTATTGTTATCATTAAAGGGAAGATAAACCCCAAGAACAATGTGGATTGAGTGAAAGCAGCAACATTAGTAGAACACATCAGTGAAAGTTTAAGGAAAATCGGACAATCGATGCAAAAGTTATGAATTTTTAAAGTTTTGGTGTTGGAACCGCTGGATGAGGAGACTACTAGAGGTTATGACGTATGAGTGGACAACAATACCAAGAAAATATAAAGAAAATACTACAAAAATCAATTTTTCATGAAAATTACAAATTCCATCAACTTGATATTGACATATGTTGAGGGTAGCAATTATTCCCCCTGCTTTCTGAAAGCGGTTGGTCCGCTGCTCTTTCATAATTCTAGAAAAGTGAATTTTTGTTGAATTTCCTTTATATTTTCTTTGTATCGTTGTCCACTCATACGTCATTTCCTCTAGTAGTCTCCTCATCCAGCGGTTCCATCACCAAAACTTTAAAAAGTCATAACTTTTGCATCGATTGTCCGATTTTCCTCAAACTTTCACTGATGTGTTCTACTAATGTTGCTGCTTTCACTCAATCCACATTGCTCTTTGGGTTTACCTTCCCTTTAAATGATCAAATTGAATGCGTGATTGTCATCAGCGTGAATATAATTATATTATTGATATGCCACACACACACAATATTCAATTGTAATACTCTGAATGGCTCTGATTTTTTTTCATCCAACATGATGGACTATATAGACGTATACCTGTCTATTTTGAAAACTATACACAATATACAAGTGTTTTTCCCCCCCAAAAAAATCCTTACTCTCACTTTCTTCCTACCCATCTCATCATACGTCTTTGTTTTATGTAAAGTGAAATCACAATCACATAAGTTGATATGTGATATGCGTAGGGTTGATATCAAAGTGCGCAAAATCGTCTGGCATTGCTTTACTTTATCACTTGTAAAGCAGTCAACAAGTCCATAAAATGCATTTGTTCGAGAACGTTCGTTGTCATGGCAACAATTTTAAATCAGACAGAGGTATACTTGACTTCTAGATTTGTTCAGGGATCATCATTCACTCTAAGTGCATTTGACAAAATGGTGCAGATTTTGTCCTCTCAAACTAAGAAATTCGATTTCTCTGGAGTTAGATTCCATGAATAGGCACCGAAAAGCAAAATCGAGTGTTGAGGAAAAAAAAAAAGAGGAAGAAAAAAAAGACCTCTTCCGGAAAAGCTGAATGGCCTTTGTTGTAAACGTGAACTACTATCCTCCAACGAACAACAGACAATTGTCTGTTGATGATGAAAAAATAATATTGATTTAACATTTCCTGTTGAAATTGCCTAGAGGCGTGGTCATTAGAATTCCCCCCGGACAGATTATACCAACAAACGAGGGTGGAGCTCGGGTATCAGGAGTGCATGCCTTGCGACTCCCATCCGCTCCGCGTCGTCCAGGTATAAAAAAGGGAGGTGTTGGACAGAGGGAGTCGCAAAAACTTGAGCCGGAGAGATAATACGTAAATGATGGCAGAAGCAAGAGACTCGGGGACATTTTTTTCCCTTCTTCTTCATGTTGTCGTCTTCTTCTTCTTCACAATACCACGTACTTTTAAGGAATTCGCGGGCCTTCGTCGCCACAGCGGGGGGAAGTGAAAAACAGTGGGCATTACCTTTGTGGGACAATAGACCATTGTTGATCAAAAGTAAATACGAAGCTGTCGCGAAGCAGCGGGTGCGAGTCAAAGATCACATTGTGGCTCGAGAGCTCTGAAGAACAGCGCCCCACAGCGCCCATCATTGGAACCTAATTGAGAGCCTTGTTGGGGGCGCAGTTACAGCATCGACAGGTGTCGAAGGCACATAACCTATCCGTGTACATATGATTGATATAATCGTGCTCCATCAAGCGTCATTTTACTCGAACGCTGCTAGGAATGCGTACCAGTCGGTGCAAGCCATATTCTTCACCGTGACCATTTTCGAAAAGCGTTTCCGGAAAACTGTGGAAAGCATTACCGTAATTTACATGTCACATAATTATGCTCAGAGAAATGCGGATAATGTCTTTCAATTCCCAAGCTACCTATCAATACAGCGAGTGAACATCATTTCGTTTCCCCAATGTATACATTTGGGATTTATTCATTCGTTTTTCTACTGCAGATTCATTATGAGATTTTAACACCTTCCTTTAAAGCCAAAGTGGAAAAGATTTATTGTCAGAGACATGAATCATTATTTTGTTTGGCTTTAATAATCTATTGACTGAGTACGAAATATCTATATTTGAGGAAATTATATGGCAAATTATCAAAAGGTAATCTAAGCACAAAAACAACAAGAAATTATGAGGAATAATGGATTTGAAGACCGAGGTGATTACTGTATGGTAATGTAGTAGAACATATCATACTGACGATTCGAATGCAAATGCTTTCCACTGGATTGATTTTTCTCTCCATTTATATACACGTGAAAATGATTATGATGTGAAGACTTTCATGTGTTCTCATTTAACAAACAAGGTGTTTTTAATATCTGCCATTTGTTTTCAAAAGAAAAAAAAATGCATACGATCTTTAACATTGATCCTGCTTCCTTTATTTCATCTGTTTAATGTCCAGCTTGGGTGCACATATTTGCCATCGGTCCGGGCTATGTGCGGATAAAGGGTATCAGAGCTAACCGGTATGTCCATATGGACGAAGCGGGAGCACTGCGTGGAATTCCGGCCAGCCAGGTTCCAAACCCGGTAAGTGTGAGGTCAGTTTTATTACAAAATCATCATGCGAAGAGCTCAGATTAGGAAGGACTATGATAACACGGGTCTAGGGCAATTAACCCCCTGGGCAATTACCCCTTCCCCTTCCCCTGATCCTAATCCTGAACCTACTCCTAACCCTAACCCAAACTCTGAACCCTAAACCTAACCCTAACCATAATCTTTACTCTGACCTTATCACTAACCAGTATTTAGCCGGGGGGGGGGGGGGGTAATCGCCCTGATACGGATAACACGTATAATAGCAGATGCACTTACTGACACGGGGAGCTGAAAATAACAGACAGGCTGAGTACTGACTCGTGGATAGAAAGATATTTTTACAGAGAGACTACGGAACGCACAAATGCAATTGCACAACGAAAACAACAGCAAACGCAAATTCTCTTGATTTTTTTTTTCTCACTCTAGATGTACAGGCTCAGACGCATGCACAGACACACACACACCTCACACATATATTATACTGTACTTGCATCACTATAATAACACCGTTTTAGATTCTGCACAACGCCCTCTATTTGCGCGGGTTATGTCTGACTATCAGCCCGTAAATTTATATCCATAGCCACACTTCTTTTTTTAAATAAATGCATAAATAGATGAATGCACAAATGAATGAATGAATAAATAAATGAATAATCAAATACATACAAATGATAATCATTATATATATATATATATATATATATATTTACATATATTTACATATACATACAAAAAGTATATATATATATATATATATATATATATTCATGTCATAAACCTAAAAAAAAAACACACACACACGATTCAGTGTCTTCAGTACTTCATGTATTATCAAAGAAGACCAATTTATTTCACACCAGTCCTGAAATTTGCAAGGGAAGGGGATTTGTACTCAAACTCCGCATAGAGGTTTTCTTCACTCAAATATTTCGCGACGGTGTTTTCTGAACTTCCCAGAAACAAATCAAACTCTTTTAGATTCCAAAGAAAGACTGTCTAGCATCCAAAATAATGAGGTGTAATTTATGGAGAGATTCACTCTCATCAACCACACCAAATTACTTCTTAACAGGTTGTTATGTTTATTTCGTACACATTTTTCCAGATACATCTTAACAACATTAGCACGAAAAAGTTATGGGACTTGGGTTAGTCCACTTTAATTACAGATTTGAAACGTTCAGTGTATATAATGCATTATGCTCTTGTTTCGGAAACTGCTTTGTAACACGTCATTCCTAGGGATGGGGTTTTCCAACTGCTTTTGCCGACAGAACCCTGACGCGAATTAAAACATTTTTATCCAACACTAACGAAGAAACATTATACGCATATCTTTTGTGACTGATAATAAATGAGATCCATGGTGTTCATAATTTCCTCATCGCATTGGCGACAGAATGATTTTGCCAGTTCAAGTGTTAGTACTCTGTCGTTGAAAAAGAAAAAAAAATATGTGGAGAAAATGCATTAAGACCAGGCACTTGAAGGAGGATTGTGTTCTACATTTTTAACATGCGTTTGATGTTCTCACGTGTCCTCAGTACAACGCGTCGGACAGTACAGGAGCCTGGTACGAACGGCCATACACCGACACGAGGATCTGGATAACGTGGCATGTCAGGCAGGGCTCCCGAAAAATCTACATGGCTTTTAACCGTCACGGTCGCCAAGTCTCAACTACTCAGGCCAACGAATCGATTCGCCAAGCGCACTTCATCAAGACTCAGACGGGACCGTCCTGCAACCCAAGTGACGGTGGCTACACGCAGAACTGAACACCAGCCGTGGTGAACAACTCGACTGTCAGCTCTGCAACCAAAGTGCACGGCGGTTACACGCAGAACAAAACACCAGCTATGGTGAACAATCCGACTGTCAGCTGCAGCCGTTACAATTTTGATACGTGGAACTATTTTGTTGTGTGATATCAGGTTCAATCAGGCGAAGGTCGAATTTTGTATCAGCAAATGGCGTGAGAAGAAAGAAACGACCACTTTCGACCAAAACTCACCATATTCAGGAACTGCCAGATAGCACTAGAAATGAGGGTGATACCCACAATAATATCTCTCTCAGATTGATTGCATTATGCCGATTATGGTTTCATTCAAAACTCTTTGAATGTCAATTCTACTCAACCAATAAGATGGCGAGACGGCGAGGACGCCCTCTTGTCGTAAACATGACACCTTATTGGCGAATATCAAGTTGTCGCCCTCCGGTGTGTGTTTTCGTACTATAGGCCTACTCATCGACTGGATACTATGAAACAGTAATCTGCGAATATTAGTTTGAGTTTTTTCTTTTCTTGTGAACCATAATATGAGATAAATGCATCACTTGTACATCATAAACATAATTAGCCTAAAGGACAGCAATATCGTGATGTAAGGATAACCCTGTTTATACAAGCATGGTTATATAAAGCATATTGAAGCAGATTGAGAATTATAACAGATACATTTGTTTGGACATGACCACTTACGAGTATTTCGCGCCATTAATGTGAAAGTTAGGACCATATTCTATAGACGTCGGTAAGTCAGCCAGCTTGGCATTCAAATGTTTCCCAGGATCGCTGGTCTGAAATACCATTAACATTGAACTCTTCTGATTGCAAGTGGTTACCAGCTGCCGCAAATGAAAGTGTTAATGAGCTCGTCATTATTCTATCTATCTTTGGTCATGTGTCTATGACGTCACAGATGTGATATTATGCAAGAAGAATAACAGTAAAATGATATTTTCTTCGCGGACAAGATTTCCTTTCGTATATTTTGCTCAAAATCTTTAGCATCTATGTCAGTCGACTTCCCCAGTAACACAATTTCCTTCATACTACCTCAACTGTGATCGTATTTTGCTCTCTATACGTGTGCAAGCCAAACTCATTTACCGCGCACGCGGTATTGTGGCCACGTGACTATAATGAGATTTTAAAAAAAAATAGTCGGGTCTGCGATGGCTGGTCGTGTTAGAAGACTTTACTGATATGCAGTCTGCAGTAACCTGCTTGATGTATGGACTGTCTCATTTAAAAAAGAATGCACGTGTGTTGCTTTGATTGGACTGATTCCGTTGAAATTATCTTCCTCAGAATATTAATTCTCTTCCTAGCGGGGTTGGAGTGTTACGGGAGGATTAAGACCCGTAGTCCATCATTTTTTTTACTCTCATCTATGAATGCGTTTGACAATCACAATACGAGTTACCTGATTCCACGCTGAACTGTCGAAATTTTGGTGTAGCATTGAACTCTATAGATAAAGACGCTATGCATTGTGGAAAAGGGTGGTTTTTTTTTCTTTTAATGCAAGCATTAAACTGGCAAACATACAAGTTATCAGTACTAAATTGTTTGTAAAGTAAAATTAAAATGGGTACTCCAGGTATGAGTTTTCTACTGATACATGAGTTCCTTCAGCACGTATTAGAATGCCATAGGCGTATGATAATTTATCTATTTATTTACCAATTTATTTTGTGGTGTGGCGTTCCCGTGTGTAAATGCACACAGTGTTAAAAAAGTGTCTTTTTTCTACATCAGTACCGTGTTTCTGAACATCTAAAAACAAAGGACAGAAAGTACGTTACTGCGTTACAGGGGTGGATTCAGGAATTCCGTAAAGGGGAGGCGCCTTTGCAAAATGATGGGGGGGGGGGGGGGGGCACACGCACCCCCACCATTTTTCTTTTTATTTCTTTTGTTTTAATAAAAAGAATCAAGAGCGCCCGGTGCGCCCCCCCCCCCCCCCCCCTCGATCCGCCACTGCATTATACCTTGATATGATTGTCTGCGTATTCTATCCGTTAGTTTTGGGCATGTATAATGAACAAAAAGTTCTTCTTTAAATTTTGTACTCCATATCTTTATCGAGAATTTTTTTTTTCTCTGTGGCGATTTCCTCCGCATGGAGTTGCACATGCACGATTTGACGGGTTGCTTCTCCACTTTCTGAGTGTGTTGCGTGCTTGAAATATTAAGTATTCATTTCAAAATATTATCGCCTTTAAATTAGTCTGAAATGTCGCTGAATTTCACTATGATTTTGTGAATCATTATTCCATTTATTATTCATTATCATTATTACCTTGTACGTCAGATTCCGAGTGGGATTTTCAAGTCATAATTGTCATGTGAATATGCTAAGTAATTCTACTGTGCATTTGGCAATGATACAATGTTTGCTACTCAGAATCCTAAATACTCTTTTGAATCTGAAATTCTGTCCATTTTACATGGTTTTCATCTCGACATTTCACTACATAGTACAAGTAATGTAAATAATCATATTGTAAGAAGTTATTTATACTATTTATTATACGCAAAAACATAGCGATCATTTTAAATGGCTTTGTTGCATTGTGCAAAGTAGTCGCAACTACTCGACCGTGTGCATGGTTTCTTACCATTTCTGTGACATATACCAATAAAGACATGTGACACCTTATCTTGCCAGTTTTTAATCTTTTTCTTCCGTATGTAGATGATGATTGTCATCCCTTCACAAGTCACAAGTTGTTGTTTCAAGATGAACAAACATAAATCGTCTCTGTCCCATCAAATCGTCATGAGCTGTACTACACATTTCAATAATCACTATATCTACAGCAGAGTGAAAATTTCCACGACGTTCATCAGTGTTACTACGCAGTAAATGACAGAAACATCGAAATGGTACAACTGTGATGTATGTTTGCTGACCTGATTGATTGATTGATTGATTGATTGATTGATTGATTGATTGATTGATTGATTGATTGATTGATTGATTGATTGATTGATTGATTGATTGATTGATTGATTGATTGGTTGGTTGATGGAATTTTTTCCACATCACGGGGTGGAACACCCTGATCAGTAAAGCTGGTTTCCATAGGGGTCCACATAATATACATAATTAACAGTAAGCACAATGGATATATAGCTAAAATTCAAACAATCATATTGTATGAACAACAATACATATACATTTAAATTCAGAATTAGAATATGATATTATGCAACACATCTATGGCAATTAGATATGGCTATTATACACTTAACATAAATAAACGAAACAGAACAAAAGTTTTTTCCAGTTACAATCCTCTAATGTTATACCTAGCAATAAAATGCACATCATTGAATGAAGATTGATATAAAAATACATCAAACGACATTAAATAAATTTTTTTAATTCACTATTTCAAGTTGAGATGAAGCTGCGACAGAAAATATTAAGTCTTATGCTAACTGAAAATCCCTTTTTGCATAGTCTTGGGAAAAATACCATTCCTCTACGGGAACTTGGTTACCTATATGTGTTAGATAAGTATATGGGGATTTAAGAATTCAGTATGGAATGGGTTAATATAATTGGGGATGACGGTTATCAGAAGGCAGAAAACGAAATGTGAAATGCCAATATTGTCCAAAAGAGTGAGAAGGATAAGCCACAGCTACGTGCCGCTCTCTGCAATTCCAAAGAAGAGACAGAAATAGAGTCATAATCTTATTTCGTTTAGTCTGAGGCAAGAAACAGGAACGGAGACTGATGAAAATTTGATAAATCAACAATTTCGACCCGAATTCGTATCATCCAGATGCATAATTCTATGATTTCCTATTGGTTTATTTATTCATCCGCGAACTAAGTGGGTTGTGATCCGAAATCCCTAATCAGTCTTCAGGTGGCATATTCCTTGTCGTTATTTACGATGATTGTGAAAAAGCTACTTTGTTGGTCCCTAAATATTCCCGGGCGGGAAACGCTTAATCTGATAATTTCGCTAAACTGGTAATTGACTGGCAGGTATAAATCCGGACTCCCAACAGGTAATGGAGATTACATTCTGAGTGAATTTTAAGTGTACTGGGAACAAGCATGCAGAGCTGTTCGTTTTCAGTAATATTACAGTTTGCAGCTCCTACGGTCAGATATTACCCGGAACTTACATCAGAGTCAATCAAGTAAACCACTGGGATAAAATTTTTAAGGTACATGTATGCCTTTCATAAAGATATTATTATATCATTTATATGCCATTTGCTAATCCAACGGGCTACTGAAACAGCTCCCGGTTATGAATAGAAGCCTGTGAGTTTACGTCAGTGCGTGCGAGTGTATACGAGTTGCGTGTTCAGTTTATCAGTTCAATTCAGTTTTATTTCTGCATTCCGTTTTCAATACAATAAAAATATGAAACAATTACAATATGTCATGAATTATATGAATTGTTCCAACACATTAATACACGTCATGGAGTATATACGATCGTATAAAGAAAACATATAAAGGGAAATATAAAACAATGTCATCGTACAGTGTACGACAAGGAACACTCCAAATTAAGTTTAAAGAGAGAGAAATATATATGTATAGTCCAATATGTTTCATTCATTTTATTTCATTAATTTATTCCGACAATTTGCACAACTAGTAAAGAAGAAGCAACACACGCACACACACGCACACACACACACACATATAATATATATAATATATATATAATATATATATATATACATATATATATATATATATATATATATATATATATATATATATATAATGACTTTTGTAGTCTGCGTGTTGGTATATCGGTGGAGAAACATGACGAAGTAGGGTAGTAATGCATTTTAGTCCAACAGTGCTATCTATTCAAACCAAATTTGGTTTGAATAAATAGCACTGTTGGACTGAAATGCATTACTACCCTACTTTGTCATCTTTTATTATATGTATGTATGTACGTATGTATATATATATATATATATATATATATATATATATATATGAAATTGGAAATGCAAGGTACCAACTTCATAGCAGAGTCTGACTAGGAAGATGGCCCTAGATAAACTTACGACATATAAATGTGTCGCCATTGATGTAAGGTGTACAGTGCTGTGAGGGGCGCGTTGTGCTCTGATGATGCTGATCTGTAAAAGTTAGCGTAATTAGTTTCCTATACTATACTATGTAAACTGTTCACGTTATGTGGGAAACATATTATAATATCATCATCTCAAACTCGTTATTTAGAACAAATAAACAAACATGCAAACAAACAAACAAACAAACAACTTCCGTGCAAGTGGTCGTTTTCCCTGGTGCCTTTTAAGTATTCCCTCGTAAGCCGCGAACTGGGTCCACTTGTGGATTTGATACTACCAGCCCAGCTGTAACATTGTTCGTTGCCTCATTAAAAACGTACGCTTGGATCAATACAGCGTAATCATCGATTCGTATATTCATTATGTCTTTAATCACTATCGCCGAAAAACATAAAGTTATACCATCAGATCAACCCCATGTGGCAAACCCTTCTTCCTTTTCGCGACAAGTCATAATTTTTATCATAAATACTATAGCATAAATGCATGCTATTATATAGGTGTGATGTCAGCCGGAATCGTCGCTTTTTAAATACTACACACGCACGCAGTCCTACCCATACAATCACGCTGCACACTGGCACTGGTCCGACGGTCTGGGACCAGTAAAATCAAAGTGAGACCAGTCAGCTTTTTTTTTCAGGAATTGACCAGTAGAAAATGGAAAAACTGGGTACCTCCTGGTCCGACAGACAAGTTGGACCAGTAGAAAAATTGGGTTAGCATGCAGCCCTGCCGAATGATATACTTTCAATCAATATTACTTCTAATATCTCAAGAAATTTAACACAAATAAGCTACACAAACGAGACAGTCTAAGCAGCGTTCAAACGCCTTTGGTTCATATTTATTCTTAATCTTATGCTGGTCTCTTCTTCCGTGCTCTGACTTTGGTAGCAATGCGACCAATACAAGATCAAAGTTACGCGTGCGCACGCATACAAAATCAGAGTTACGCATGCGCACACATTGCCACTGACACTCATCGGAGTCTTCATACAACTGTTGTTACGTTTCATAAAGGGCTAAGACGACTGCCAGGGTTAAGATATAATGCTTTCAAACTCCTTTCAACACTGAATATATAATTTTCGGGAAGAACTACGTTACATAAACAAACAAACAATAAAAAAGAAGGTCTTGGGAGTTATACGGATGAAAGAGGCAATAGAGCACGTTACAATATAGACAAGTAATGTTTAAATGTGATTTTCTGGGGAAAACATAAAATGTCTACCAGAATATTCAAGCAGCCTTCAATCTCATTATCATGCTCTTGATATATGACTAGCATAAATAGATACATATCCATAAAGAGGCATACATGCGACTTTGAAATGGACTTGGGAGCTCGGACGTACACAAATTAAATAGTTACGAACGTAATAGCAAAATGTCAGTAAAGAGATTCACAAACACTTGCTGGACATGAATAGAAAAAATAATAGATGCAAAAAAAAAAAGAGAGGTAAAAATATGGCATTCACCTGATGCAAAAGATAGCTAGGCAATCAGGAACAAAACCACTACAGCAAAAGAAACTGCGGTATTAACAGTCTCAAACTATAATCGCCTTTTAAACATTGCCAAATACACTGTCCTCCTTTAATGACGATAAGACACATGCTTATATAGCTCTAACAATTTTTACTCTTAAAATCTCGTAACGATAACTCTTATTCTGTACATGGAGGCTAATATATACCTTAAATGTATACATGGTAATGAAGCATAAGATGTCTATGATATACATGACATAATTGATGGACCAGCCATACTGTAAAAAGCTTTTCAAGTGTTTTCCTCCGAGAGCTTCACATAAGGCTATGATTTTATTGGGCAACGTAATGTGAAAATATAAATTATTTTAGTTCTTACAATCAAAGATTATTGTTCACTGATATGTATTTTACGTTTAAACCCTTTCTTCATAAAGAACTCAAATGTCAGATTCCGAACATCATTTTCCTTTTTTTAAAATATGCATTATGACCTTCAACACATTATCGATTCCTCTTACTTTACCAAGGTACACAGGCGTACATTGCTAACTACCACCACAGAATGACTAGCAGACTTTCTATGCCTGCCCCTTGTATTTTTGCGTCTTTAATGATAGAAAATGTCGCATTTATCAGCAAAAATATAAAGATAGATATGGTATCTATAATCTTGGCAAGGCTGTCAGAGGACCTTTGGTATTAACCCTGTCTGTGTCATGGACTTTGGACGGTGTGTACAACGCTATGGGGTCTTCTGCGTTAATCTGCACTCAAAGCAGACATAGGGTTACTTCTGTTTCATTCATCCGACTAGCCTCGTCTCTTTCTGAAAGCAAGTCTGCCGTGACGGTGACTGTCTCTGACGATTCCAAGCGATAGGGCGCCCTCTTTTGTTGAACCCGGCATACCAACGCTGCCCGTTCTCCGCGACGACGTGGTACGTGAGCAGGGTGACTTCGCTGAGCTGCGGATTTAATATCGTCGCATATCGCTCGTGCCATACATTTCGCCAGTCGCTGCAGTCCGCGTCGTTTGCCGTTTCCTGTGGTACCACCATCAAAGTATACAAATAGAAATAGAATATGTGAACACTAGAGATGATCACCACGCCTCAGACAAACTCATAAGCACGGAACACACAAGTGCACACATATCTTTATCTCTCTCTGTATGATTATATATCATAATCATAATCCAAAGTTCTATGGACATGACATACTTCCACCATATTTACATACAAATATGCTTCTCTAATGTGTTCATAACAATAGGGAGGAATTGGACTGTTTACTGATTTCCTTTTATACCTACATTCAGCGCTTTTAAAGTATTCTGTTAATTCTTTCAATGAAGAGGAATTATTAATTACGACTAGTTTGAATGCAAAAATAAATAAACTCTATTCTCATTTTTTTTTAAGTGAGGTCAACACCGAATACACTGAGAAAAATAATGTCGTTTCAATGATACCGCACTCGCTACATAAACATAACAAGATGTTTTTGAAGATCAGAATTATCATTAAAATATTTTTCAGCAGCTTTAATCTCAAATACCTCAAAATGATGCAAAGGGATGAATATATCTTGTAACATTAATCATGATAATAATAACGTGCATTTTAATTGCATAGCAGCCCAAAACTGTACTGCATTGAAACTCCTGTTTGCTTGATTTCTCAATTGGAAATTCAGATACCCAAAATAATTACAAATTTTAAACAAAAATAAAGCTATCAAAATCTATACATTATCACATCTTTTTTAAGTTATCAGTCTTCATAGTTTTTTTCATTGGGGAATATGTGAATATGATTCTTATTCCGCATATCATCGACCATTGTCGACTGGCTTGCAGTCAAATGGTCTGTTAGCATGATAAACAGTGAAGTTTATTGCTGCTAATTGATAAGGGGTCATCCCACGAGACCGACACCCACGAGTCATACGCGTCCACGAGACCGACATCAAAAATAGGTTCATGAGTCATACAGCCCATGAGTTACACGGCTCACGAGTCATACAGCCCATGAGTTCGACACTACGCACAAAAGGCTCACGAGACCAACACTAAGCAAAGAAAGCCCACGAGACCGACACTACACAATAAAAGCTCACGAGACCGACAGTACGCAAAAGAGGCTCACGAGACCGACACTAGGAAAAAGAAGGCCCACGAGACCGACGCTAGGTAAAGAAGGCTCACGAGACCGACACTAGGCAAAGAAGGCCCACGAGACCGACACTAGGTAAAGAAGGCTCACGAGACCGACACTAGGCAAAGAAAGCCCACGAGACCGACACTAGGCAAAGAAGGCTCACGAGACCGACACTAGGCAAACTAGGCAAAGAAGGCCCACGAGACCGACACTATTAGGTAAGGAAGGCTACGAGACCGACACTAGGCAAAGAAGGCCCACGAGACCGACACTAGGTAAAGAAGACTCACGAGACCGACACTAGGCAAAGAAGGCTCTCAAGACCGACAAGATGAACAGCGCCATGTACATGTCAATTACAAATAATGTCCCTTAGGGTGCTCCATGAAGGGGAAAATTACATACTGGCTGGTGCAATTTCGTCACGATATCGAGCGAGAGATTGTAACTAATTGAACAGCACAATCTACATATCAACTATCAAGTATGTATTTCTACAGCACTTGTGGCTTTTAGGGGGCAGATCTGTCATGCTGCGGGGAGCGACATTGTTACCAATTTTTTTCTTTTTTGTAAATAAAATTGTGACTTGTGTTTGTAAAATTATTCTCCTCAAAACGGTACATTTTTCAAGAAATAGAATGGCTATTTTCATGGATGCATCTTCTTTTCCCGAATCCTTAACGCTACCTTAATAGACAATTACTAATTATTATTTCTGTGAAAGTCAACACCTTCGCAGATGACTACTCCCCCTCTATATCATGACAAAGCAGGTGTGCACTGAAACATATATATATGTTATATATGCATTTTTTTTCAAACTTCATTTCACAGCTGGCTATCTTTTTAGTTGGTTGATTTGAATTTCCACATCACTTTTTTTTTTTTTGTAAGAAGGTGTATACCGTTATGTGTTTTGCGGAAAGGGAGATAAGAGTGTTTTGGCATTTTCGAAATTAATGTTGAAACATCTCATGCACTGTTACGGAATTTTGTTTATCTCTTCTCAAACACTCACACACGCAAACACAAAGATCTTGAACAGTTCAGGGGGTGAGGGAGGGCAATTGACGGGGTAATCCCCTAGCAACTCTCCTTTTTCCATCTTTTCATATCTTCCTTATGCCATTATCTGGACACCCTATACAATTAATTGGTCTATAGGTGGCGCTGCTCATCCTGTCGGTCTCGTGGGCCTTCTTTGCCTAGTGTTGGTCTCGTGAGCCTATTTTGCCTAGTGTCGGTCTCGTGAGCTTTGTTTTGCGTAGTGTCGGTCTCGTGAGCCTTTTAAGCGTAGTGTCGGTCTCGTGGGCTTTATTTGCATAGTGTCGGTCTCGTGAGCTTTTGTGCATAGTGTCGAAGTCATGGGCTATATAACTCGTGGGCTTATTTTACTTGATGTCGAAACTCGTGGGCTTTATTTACTCAGTGTCGAACTCGCGGGCTATATAACTAGTGGGGCTGTATGACTTGTGAGCTGTATGACTCGTGGGCTGTATGACTTATGGGCTGTATGACTCGTTGGCTGTATGACTCGTGGGTGTCGGTCTCGTGACGTGCACCCATTGATAATGCTATAGACTCTAATACGTTATCTAAATGACACTCTGCTATTATATTTTTTGGCATAGAACATTAATTTAAATGAAATTTAACATAATATTATCATGCCTTTGTTTATTTATGCTTTATACGTTTTTTATATAGTTTTATATTGTTAACAAGTTTCGCAATTCATATTTATCAAAATCAGTTTTCTGTATTCTTTTGGACATATTTCCTTTCCTTTTCCATGGTTTGTTCTGTAAAAACTAAATTGGTAACAATCATTTATATTTTTTTTGACGCAATATTGAATTGTACTTGTTTTGTACAAGCTTGTATGTTATCTGTATTATGTTATTTTTACCTTTTTTATATTTATATATAATACTGTATACATTATTTTGTAAAATTATTTGTAATTCGACATCGGGCTGCGATGAATGATTAGAGGAAATAAAGATACCATTAATAATATGCATAAATAATGCATTAATGCATTAATAATATGCATAAATATATGCATAAAATAATGTCTGCTTGCTTCCATTTTGCATTGTGTTAGAAAAAAAAATGTTGGATATTTTTTGAATTAATCATTTTATCTGTTTTAACTGTCAGATTCACATTATACTGTACTCAATTAGTTCGTTCAATCTGACCTTTGTATATCATTTTATGTATGAATCAGAAATTCAGAATTGAAATAAAATGAAATAAAATCAATCAAAAAATGATTGCCGGGTTTCATAATAGAAACACTGCGAGAACTAATCATGACTTACCACACGTCCGATTAGCAAGGCAGCTGTATTCATAGCCAGGAATCGCTGACTTCGAACACCTCTGATGCGAAAAGCCGCGGGTCCAGGGCATGGGTAGAAATGTAAGTATGCTGTGGATAAGGAAGAAATTCAGGTGCATGGAGTATTACAAACACAGACACATAGACACACACATTGGTTTATATGAAATTATATTTGCATTTATATATATATATATATATATATATAATATATATATACATATTGTATTGTATGTATACACACTCAGCAATTCAACTAAAAGTTTATTTCATTTTTCGACAAAACATATAAGTTACACTTCTTTTTGACAAAAAGAGAATAAAGGTAAACAGAACCTTATGTATCGAAAAGAATGTAAAACAATTGAGGAGGACCTTATAGTAATTGTACATTGTAGTTTAAAAAAAACAGAAGTGATCGAAATAAAGTACATGTATAACTTTGCTTAAAGTGCGAAAAAATGGAGAGACCCACTAAAAAGGCAGAGCTTGTAGAATGTGGGCCCGTCTGGAAGCAAAAAAGAAAGTAAACACTTTTTCCAGTGCATATTTTTCATAGAAGATATTGGTAAAAAAATTAACAACTATGTGTCATGTACCATATTATTAAAGGTTATTTAATTGGCTGTCAACCTATGGCAGGTTAATACAAAGAGATATTTTACGCACAAGTGAACACATTCGTTTTTGTCTTCCAAGGCACAAAAGTAAAAAATGTACTGGTTCATTTTGCTAATCCCATTCAAGATAGCAATGATAACAAAAGACAAATTTGACATAGTGAGAGATATTAATGAACAGAACAAAAAATCCGTTCCCTTGCATCTCTTTAATATCCTAAAACAAGAACAAAGTGAGAAACTAAAGAAGGAAAATAAGATTTTTCTGTCACTAAAAATTCAAATGTCATAGGGAGTAAGATGCAAAGGTGGTAAAATGGACAATTTTTTTTTATTTCATTCTTTTAATTTAGGATCTAAGAATTCATGAGACAAATTCAAGAACAAGGTGTCATTTTCCATGTGCTTGACTCGAAATATCTTTTTAAATTTCTACTTTTTGAGTAATATTGCCTCCTTTCAAATGTCATTTGAATTTTGATTTGACAGAAGATTCTACATTTTCTCCATTATTTTTGCCTTTCTTTAACTTTGGGGCTAGAAAGACATTATAAAGATCGATGGTAATTTTCGATATTAATTTGTGTTTCCTATTGTGTTGGATTTGTCTTTTGTTCTCGTTGTTATGTGGAAGAGCACACACGCATGAATGAGAAATTGTCCATTTTTGCAATTTTTACTTTTGTGCTTTGGAAAAAACAAACAAACGAATGTGTTCATCTATATGCTTCAAGTTTCCATTTTTATTGACCTATCAGGTTGATAGCCAATTAAATTGTCTTTAACATGGTATGTAAAACATGAAAATTTAGCCTAATATTCTATGAGAAATATTACCTTGAAAAAGTGTTTACTTTCTTTTTTTTTAGCTCAGTGTATATGCATATATATATATATATATATATATATATATATATGAATAAATGTGATATTCAATTCAATTCGATTATACTTTATTTCCATATAACATATATAAGGAATGTCAGAAAGACTAATTACAAGAGCTCGAGAATCTGTAATCTTTGTGTGCATAGCTATATTTCTGAAATTTTGGGCAAAATCACGAATGCACGTCGAATCACGATTAAATCATCGAGGACACGACAACGCATGGCAGTGTTACGCCATTTACACTCTGCTGCTTTATCTCAACAGATGCCTCTTCTGTGAACAGCATGTCAAAAAGACCCTTTTTTGATATTATTCTCAAATGGACATCTTATTAGTTTCTGATCCGCGCTTGATCATCAGCGTCACTGCTGGCAGCGCCACCAAAAATCCTCCCCCCATAAAAAAAGGAAAACGCATATTTCATGTAAGGTTTGGAATGTGTGGGGTGCAATATATACGGTGCACAATTAGCACACATCTTTTGTTTTCTTTTTTTCTTTTTACAGTTTGACTATTTATTATATCACTTCAGTCTCTCACAGAACAATTTCCCACTTGTCTATAAAATCAGTGACAAAGATAAGTGAAAAGAACCTGATGGTGGAATGTAACCATAACATAACATATCAAACATACAATGAAGACGGTTTGACTATTGAAAACTTTGTTGTCTTACTGTATAGGTCAAAGCGACTCTCGACACTTGTGACGGTTCCATCAGCTCCTATTCTCAAGTAACTGCTGCTCAGAGTTTTCAATTGATACACTGTGGTCCTCGATGTGGAATCCGTGGCGCCACCTCGACTCGGCCTGATTGGTAGAGGTACGTACATGGGCAGCAGTGGCGTCTTCCCCCGGTAGTGGTGGCGGTTGCTGCCAGCCACTGACGTTGCTTCTGAAAGAACACAGAAAGCGAAACAGCGGTATTAAAAGAACGATATAGAATGTTTCTGTTTTAATGCATGCACTGTAACCATGCTATCATCACTTTGCGGAAGTATATATCAAACAACAAAGGAAAACAATCAAAGATATAAAACATGATATATATTTACAAACGAATTGTAACCGAAAAGAACATGAGAAAAAGATATATATGTTTTCTGCCGATGAATTATTCAATGGATAATGCCATAACCGATGGCCTAAGTTATATTCCGATGGATTATCCTTTATACGAACGAGAGCAATTTTGATCACACCTATTAAAAGTGGTATCAAAGTGGATGTTTTATAATGTAAACATACATAGATTAATCCCTCTACGAACAGTAAGTGGGTTTTCTTCATTATATATATATATATATATATATATATATATATATACTAGTATATATATATACATATATATTATATATGTTATATATCATATTTAATTGCGTGCCCTAGAAGATGTAGGAGACAGACGGCATAGATATCTGAGATTATTATGCAAACTGTCTGGCAGACAGAGTGAAATAGCATTTAGATGCAGTATCTTTGATGATAATATAATTATTAAGTGTCGTATTTTGTAAATCCAGTTCATAAAATTGCATTGATGCTCTCGATGGAAAAAAAAAAAGCCTTTACATGCCCTGTCAAAGACATTTTATTGGCAAGTACTCGTGGCATTTATAGGCTCCTTAATCCAAGGCTTATATTGGGACGTGGGAAAAATTGGCAACGCAGGGTACTAAATGTGATTGGGGATTATCGGAAACGAGGTGGCGCTGCCTCTTGTGTCACGCTCCCCTTATGGGTAGCTTTCAGAGGGGGCTTAACTTGTGCAACAGTTTGCGTGACTTCTTGCGCAACGATCCAAACTCAGACAGAAGATTCTGTCCTATTCCTGTCAAATTTCTTGTATACCTCTGATATTCGAGACGAATGGTGCAAATTAAGTGCGCCTTAAATAGAAAAATCCGGATATAAAGGAGAAAAATCAATCATCTCTCTATAAATAGACAACCTTATAAGTACTGACTTTCGCTATAAGAAAGAACTTTACATTTAGAACTAGAGATTTTTTGTTATAGTTCATTTAGCACCTTCTGTCCCTAAAACTGAAGCAATTCTTCTTATATACGAGACGACATTGAACTATGCCAATTGCAGCCATTATAGGGAAGTTGTGTGATATCTTGCCTTACCTGTGTCTTCACATCTTTGTCTTTCAATTGGACCACACCATTACTTGCTTTCAGACCTTGTCTCTGATAATTAGGAGCTTTCGACTTATTTGCCAAAGGCTGAATTCTATTCCAGTGTACACTGTTTAACATGGCATGTCATTACTAATGTGCTTGATTATACGCTACAGTCTTCGGATTTGATCAGACGTGAATCGTTATTCATTTTCTTTTTGTATTTGCCCCCCCCCCCCTTTTTTTTAGGTTTTGAAAACTAATGAATCTATATTTTTAGTCAGAGAAAACATCATTGATACAAAAATAGAATTCAATTTCTTTAAGAAGAATATGATGATGAAGTTGCACAAAGAAATTCGCATTAAGAGTTTACGAATAGAAAAACGAAATGATTTGACCAAGAATTGTAAGGTCTGTGCGTTATTATTTGGTTCTAACACCAGTAATTTAATTTCACCCGAGGACAACGTGATGGGTGAGGAGGAGAAAAGAGAAGCAACTGTCATCGTTTGCCAAGTGTCGTTTTACCATAACGCTCCGTGGCAGAGGAAAATCATGACATAACGATTGTTCCTTTGCAGTTGGGTTATTACCCAATATCTGACAGCAATATCATGCCGACGTTTACTTCCATTGGTAAGTATCATTTTTGTAACTTTTGTTTTACTTTGGGCATTACGCAAAATAAATATTATTCACGAAGATCATATTCTAACACATTTATCACAAACATTAGAGTGATATAAGTATTGGTAATGACGAATGATTTGCATACTCGTCATACGAACGATTTGCGTTATCATCATACGAACGATCTGCATAATCGCTGTGAATATCGATCCAACTGAGACAGGCGGATTTGATTCATACAACTATTATCATCATCATTCGTACGATTGCCATTAATATTCTTCAAATCATTCTTAATCGTGGCACTCTTCGGAGTTTGAAATTTTAGGAAAGATAAAAGCTTTGAAATTACGACATCTTCCACTTCTGCCGATTTTTTTTTTTTTTTTTTTTTGGGGGGGGGGGGGGGACTTCGGCAACATCATCCCGTGTTTATTTGGTGTTAGTGTTAGTATTAGTGTTAGTGTTTGTTTGTGTGTGTGTGTGTGAGAGAATGAAAAAGTTGCGTTTGGCTTGACTTATTGTTACATTTTCTGCAATTTTGAAACAGAAACATAATTAGACATAACTATGACACGCTTTTTATACAACATGACATTATGCGTTGAATACATAGTCGAAAACAAGGGACAATTATTACTACATAATGATTTGAGTAAATCAAAAACCAATGCAATCACAAAAATTATATCTCACAAATAAGCATAAGATGTTCACGTACTCATTTCACAAATCTTTTAGAAGTAATAACAATGACAAATACAGGAGATGCTTGATTTCATTGGCACCATCGGGAAAACGAAATGTATGAGATGTGAGTGCAAAAAAGGGAAATCTACAAAAAAAAAAAAGTTAGAGGAAGAAAGATATCAGAGAATTTCGTTGAGTACAAGAGGTAATATTTAAAATGGATTTTAATGCTATCAGTTACCTTTAAATTTATCTATAAAGTAAATGATTTTTCTCTGTGTTGTTTATGATTGTGATTTATTTACCTTTACATGTGGAATTTTGAAATGGAGACTGTTGAGATTTTAATGCCTTAGTGCATGATAATAAATGACTTGAATCTTGAATTGAAAAGGCATAATGATTGTGCGTATTAATTGTGTGTGTGTGTGTGTGTGTGTGTGTGTGTGTGTGTTTTAGTGTGTATGTATGTGATCATGTAGGCCTTAAGTGTATGTTTGAGTGTAGAGTGTGTGTTTCAATAATGTGTGTGCCAGTAAACATATTTTTTTTGTATGTAATTTAAAGAGAACATCATATCGGCCTACTTGTGACATATATTCAGCTGGCATTAATCAATAAGCTGTACATTCAAACGATATTTTGAATTTGCAAATTAGAAATCAAGTACTAGTGAAGTATAGAAGCAGATCGGACCTATTTTATGAAGAGTTAGAATTGATTATATAGTTAATTTCAACTGTAAGTCTATGTCAATCCGTGTAGTAAGGAAATTTAAAATCGATCTTGTCTTTTGATAAAACGGGACCCTTATGTCATGATCTTATCAAATCATTTCAAATGTTGGTATGCTTATCGATTAAAATGATTTATAATGTAGAGTTCCGTTTCATTATGATTTTAAGGGGGAAATTGTAGTGCATGATCTAGCATTGAAGAGAATTCGGGTGACACGACATGAGCTCCTAGGACAATTGTCGCGGTCTTATTTTCTCCAAAGACTTATGGTTAGGGTTGTGATTGGAGTTTAGATTTAGTTTGATGTGAGGATTAGGGTTAGTGTTCGAGTTATGTTTGTAGGTGGGAATTATATTTGTCTTACCTCGCAGATGTTTCATGGGAGCAATATATTATTGCAGGTGCATATGCTAGGGAATCACGAGAAGATTATTCTATAGGTCAAGGCTAAGGTGTCTTATTGATTTATGTGCTATGAAGATCACTTTGGGGTTTATCAAGTGAACATTTTGAGAATTTATTGGATAAGAGTGAATCGTGCATAGTAAAAAGTAAAACGAATCAGTCATCGAAACAAGTGGTCACGAGTTGATTGTTGCAGTATATATATATATATATATATATATATGTATATATATATATATATATATATATATATATATATATGAATTACAAATATAAACATTGTCACCTACAAAATATTCATATTAGAAAATTTCAGGGACATTAGCTTACGAAATACGGGTTCTCTGAAGGGAACAATGTAAGCCAGCGCATGATATGACAAGTTCTTTCTTTTGTTATAAAAGAATGGCTGACAATCTACTTTTTTTTTTGCAACTCTCACAGACAATTATTTTACAGCATGTTATGTAAGGCAGTCTCGTATAGCTTAATAGAAACAAAGTCTTTAGAGGCTGATATGATCTTAATTTTCATATAATACAGTAAGCCTTAGAATTTGATGTTGTAAGTAGCCCAGAAAATCATACCATGTTTAAAGGGATGGTATAATTTTGGGTGATTTCAGATTTCCATTTTTTTTTTTGCGAGATAACGGGAAATATCTTATGAAATATGAAAGAGCATATTATATATAGGTTTTCCTCTGCCAATTACACACCTTTTTCAATCCCATTCCTTATTAGTGCATTCAATTTAGCAAAATTTAGCCTAGATGACATGTTCGGTATTTCAATTTTATGATCTTTTCATTCAAATTCATTTTGGAGCTTTCAAGTTGCCTACAACCTCATTCTAATCAACACTTTTTCAAAGGAAATTCATAAGACAAGCACCATTTCACTATTCATTAATTCAAGTTAGAATGATGTATAGTCCCGTGATTAGGTATAATAATATGTTGCGCTCGTTCATTCAAATTCATTTTGGGGCATCCAATTTAACAATATCTGCAGTCAATTTAGCAGACATGTCTGTGCCCTGGTTCTATCTTTATTTTCTTTCATCATAGTTATTGTTTTGTACGATGTATTCCACATAACATTTTATATTTCCGCATTCATTTTAGAGATTTTGGCAACCGGTTTTTTTTTCTAAATGTGTTTATTGAGTCTCCCAGTCCGAAATAGTGCATAATAATGGCCACAACCCCCTCCCAAACCCTCCCCCTCTGTGCCTCTTTCCCTAGCTTAGTACACTTTTTAGATTTACAAAAAAAAAAATGAATAATTCTGAGTGCACAAGACTTATCACTAATATTCCGAAAACTCGAGGTTCCGTCATGTATAAGGGGAATTTCCCCTTTTAATCGACCCTTTCCTCCCTCTGTCCCCGCCCCCCCCCTTCATATTTGTGTGTGTGTGTGTGTGTTTTCCCAAATGTTGATTCCATCAATATGCGTAGACGAGATATCTCAATTTCAACCTCAAAAAGTCAAAAGCTCCATCGGAAGGGAAGGGTGGAGATAACACTCGCCCACGCCTTCTCCCTGCTCGCCCGCCCCTCCCCCCCCCCCCTTCCGCCATGCATAGAAGTAGACTGTGGCTATACCCAGATCGCTTTATTTCAATTCTAAAAACACAAAAGCTCCGCGAGCGGGAGGGGGAATCCCCCTTCCCCTAAGCTCTTCGTACCTCACTAGACTTTATGCATACACACAGATGGTGGAAATTCGGAATAAGAACTAAATTCCGTGATTTTATCACTTCGATGAAAAAGTATTTCACCAAAAATTTGCACCAGATCGCTGAATTTCAGGTCTGAAAACGCAAAATCACCTTCGTGTGGGAGGGGATATACCCCTATATATCTACACCCTCGTGTGCATGCTTTTTCTGTTTGATTGCTGAACAGACAGCGTTCATGATATTCAGTGTAAGAATTAATACAAGAAGATTATTTGAATGATACCATTTTATAGGCAAATTGTTCAATAATAATCTACACTAAAATATACTGCAACCTTAAACAAGTGGGACTGTTTCAACTCGTTAAAACACGCAAAAACATGCATCAAATTGCACCATTTGCAACATCAAAATGAAAAAAGTTCTCACCGTGGGAGGGGGGACACCCCCCCCCCCCCCTCCCACACCCTCTCCTTCCCCTTCGCTCACTCCCGCCGCTCTGGTTCAGTCGCGTTCATGATGTTCAGTGAAAAGAATTAATACAAGAAGTGTATGTAAATTATACCATTTTATAGGCAAATTGTTCAATAATAATCTACATCAAAATAAACTGCTACCTTAAACAAGAGGGACTGTTTCACGTCGATAAAACGCGCAAAAACATGCATCAAATTGCACCATTTGCAACATCAAAATGCAAAAAGTTCTTACCGTGGGAGGGGGGAAACCCTCCTCCCACACCCCCCCCCCCCCCCCTCGCTCGCTCCGCTCGCTCGGGCTCGGTCGCTTCGCTCCCTCGTAGACTAACCGCCCCCCTTTAAAATGAAATCCTGGCTACGCCATTGCAAGTGTGTAGGCCAGTTCTAAGAAGTCAAGGTTATGATCCTCATAATTCTTTCTCTTCTTGAGATATACGTCTGTATCTAACTTGTGCTGTCATGACTGTAAGAGGGTGAAGGCCTATGTAGGCCTATAATGACATGATGTATTGGAAAAAAAGGGGCGTTACAGAACAACCACCTCAAGGTATATAGGGTCAAAAATATGACGCTTTTACTGCTTAACAGAATGTGGATGAAACAAAAAGTCACATGAGAACACACTTTTAAATGTTCTCACCTTTAAAAAAAGAAATAATATGACGTGAATTGATTTTTTTTTTTTTTTTGGAATTTGACTGCCCATTCGCGAAATTGAATGACTCAAGTATACCCTTTTCGGGGAATGATGGCGAATTTGAATTAACGTAGAGTTCCAGCCAATTTGAATACCCTTTTTACGAATTCGAAAGGCACATGTGCAAATTTCATTGGTCGAAATGCTCATTTGAATGCACAAGTTGTGATTTTGAAAGACAGACTATGCGATAACGAGGGCTTTTGCTACACTTCTATCAAATGGACTGACAAAAATTGGCCTGGAAAACCTATTTTGTAAGAGGTATTCAAAGTTTAATCAAATTCATGAAATTCTTCCGTCTATCAGTTGCTCTTCAAAGTTTGTTTGATGAAAATCGTTTTTGAGATACCCAAAACAAAGCGATCCAAAGATGGAACTCACCTATTCTCAGCATTGCTTTGTTTTACTTTGTTTTTGGATATCTCGGTCATTTCAAAAGCAATTCATCATTAATAAACGTTGAATTCGTCTTATAGGATCGCATGCTATTTAACATTCCATTGAGGGGTTTTTAAGTATCTCGAAAAAAAAAGTTAAAGTTGAGACCTAACCTTGACCAAGACTATACCATCTCTTTAACCAATCAATCACAACATCCGAGAAAGCTCCTGTTGTGCCTTTGTTCTACGATAAAGTTATCAAAATCTATATTGAGTGAAACTGTAGTCATATGATACGCGTTTGGGTGCTTGAAGTACATAAAGCGTATTTTCTGTTTTTAGAGATCCCCTATTGCACTTAAACCAAAAATTAAATTTCATGTCCTTACAAATTGAAGGCGATAACCAAAATTTCGGTTTTGTTGCGTGAAGAAGAAAAAAAAAACCAAACATGACGAATCACAAGAAGAGGTGAGACTTTCAAAATATGCAATATAGGAGAAAAAAAAAAGTGGTCCCAAAAAATGGAGCCTTGTGGGATTCCGCAGTTGATCAATAATATGCATAATTCTGATGTACCATTGTTTGTACCATATATGCTGTCTATATCAATTACCTGTATGGGAATGAGGTTTACGAAGTAATGTTATCAGTCGTATCGAATGTTTTACCTAACACCAGGAATAACCGTAATACATTTTACTTATTTGCCACAACATTGTAGAAGGACGAGGTTAAATAAATGCTCTTATCTACCAATCCTACTGCTAAAGGTCACGGCTTTGCATAAAGTTGTTTGAGGGAATCGACTCAAATGTTGATTCATAAATACAATAATTCCATAATGAAAAATCCAGGGAGCAATGAGTACGCTAAAGCTTCATTGCCCGCGTACTGTATGTTATAATGTTATACCAAATCATTATCCATCAATTATTCATATAGATGATATGAATACACTTCTTATGGCTGTTCTATCAACGCTCCTAAGTCAGCTTAGCCAATTTACTGGCTGTTGCTCATTGTATATAAAGTCAAAGGGGGACGTATAAAGAGCCAAACTCAAAGAAACCGATTCCAATGTAGCCAGCAATGCAGACTCACAACTAACCGCGCATCAAACCAAGTATTCTTCATTGTGTTCGACTATTTGGAAAAGGCAGACAAGTCCCAATTCATGTCAAAATCCATTAAAAGACTGAAAGAAGCACAGAAATAAGATTAAATGGAATCATTAAATGTCAAATATTTAAGAGACACATATGATTATGAAAATTCATATAGAATTACATAATTTATGAATGAGATTTATGCTTTATCAAACTCAATTAAATTCTTGTGTTGCTCTTAATGTAACCATGGTACAAAGTCATGAATGCCCTCTTCTCCATTTAAAATGACCACAAGATTTCGGCAAAATAAAATATATTTCTCTGAAAATGCAAGACTTCTTTTACGGTACATGCACTTGTTCAAGAAGTGTCTGCATGTTGTTTTTTTTTTTAATGGGTTGAATCAACAGCTCTGTCTTTATTCAAAGAAAGTGCAAATTCGTGAAAAAAAAACAACAAACAGTAGGTTATTTATCATCCATACCTGATTGAAGTTGAAACATGGTTTCTTGAATTATGCTAGCGCCTTCTTGAACGAATCATGCAATTACATTCAGCTCTGAAATATTGTTTGTTTATTTTTTTTTAATATTCTTTTTTAAAGACTGCTGCGTTATGTTTGCGGTGATTCAGCATTTAGACCTGGCATAGTCGTCAATTTTATGTGTCTTGCATTTTATGCTTGGTTTTCGAACACTTGGTAATACTTTTGAAACGTTTGAAAGAATACTATTGTTTTATGAGCGTTGATGAGGGTCATAAAGCACACCGATAAATTGGTAATAAATTCTGCTGTCGGGGAAGCGTATGTAGTTTTTTAAAAACAAAGCACCAAACAGATAAGTAATAGAATTCTCCATCAACGACCAGGACGCGATGTGTTGTTAGATTAAAATCCCTTTTCTGAAGCAGACATACACACAAGGTAATGGCTGGCAACATTATGAAATCAATGATACGGAAAAAAAGAAGAAAAAAAAAGGGAATTAATCCTCCAGATATTTATCATGTTGTACTTCAACAACAACAGTTGATTTACAAAACAAAAGTTTTCGGGTGTTACCATGCCCGAAATATGGGATTTTTCTTCCCCACATGCTGAGTCTAGTACACAAAAGATTTAAAAAAAAGGACACTGTAATGCATTATTGATGTCCAGCAACTTCCGCAAATGTGCGAGACCCGGAAAAAGGCTCATGATGGGTTGGAAATTTGGAGCAACCATTAAAAAGGTTATTTGATGCACTACAATAGCCTCTTTTCAGCTTCTATACATTACACATAGATGCTTGCAGTACATTAATTGTACTTGACGCAATATTAATGCTTACCTAGGTCGTCTGTCATGTGGTATTGCTTTGCGCTGCTAACATCAGCCAAACCATCCTCTAGAGGAGATTCATATTGGCGATAGAGTCTTTCCCAGTCACTATGATCGTTTTCAAAGAAATACTCGCTGTCGCTTTCTTCCCCATCGATCTGCGCGTCGTACGCTGGAGAAGTTTCACCAAAGTTCCGCCAAAATGCTTCGTTGTACACCGTCAACTTGTGAGCCGCCACATGACTGACGAAAACCAAGCAAAGCCAAAATACAGCGAACAGGATTCTTCGCACAAATGCCATCGCAATCTCAGCATAAAGGAAAACGAAAAACAATCTACAATACTACAATTGACGAGGAACTTCGACGGAAGTATGCAGTGGAGGAGTCTCCTTGATTTGTTTGTGAAGAATCTCGCCCGTCACTTTTATACACTGTAACTGCGAGCGACTTTATAGCCGGTGGGTAGATATTGTTGATTGTGGGGCATAGGTTATGCTAATTACATCGCATATTATCACTTGTGTTCCAATTTTCTCCCTACCAGAAATTTTGCTAAATACGAAATAATTTCTGTATAATCCCGACCACACTTGTTACAGCTATCGACACATATTGTTGTTCCGTCTCCCATCCATTCCTTTTTCGTTTTTGTTTTCTTTTTGTTTTTTTTTGTTTTTTTTTTGCTTAAAAGCTCGCTTCAAACTCTGCGCTTTTCTCTTACCAAAAATATTAAACAGTGCACAGGGGATAGAGTAGAGTGAATATATGAGCTGTTGTTTGTTTCGTTTCATTTCATTTCATTTCATTTTTTTAAAATCATTTGATTTCAATCAATCTTATTTTTCAACTAAAATGGAACCACACTAAAACATTTAGATACTCGCATACGTAATTGTACAAAATCAATCCAATATTGCAATTCAGGAAAGTACTGTGAATAGATATACAATGAATATTATTGTAGGCCGTGACTTTCATGACATAATTTCTTGTGAAACCTTTATGGCTTTAATTTAAGACATAGACATGCGGAAATCCCGAATTTAAAGACATACAGGCATGGGGTGCAAGGAAGAGACAAAAAATATATACGACTTTCAAACTACTTCTCATAAAATGTTCATGAGACATCCGGTTGTCAATACAAATTTAACATTTCAGTCAATAAAAATTCTATGTCATTCTTGAATATTCAAACCCTCTAACGAATTTACATATGCAGATGAAAATTCATTTAAAGTTTCCATACAGTTTATAAGCATACTTCTTTTGACATTCAATGAATTTACAAAGTTTTTCTGTGAGGCACGACCCAGTCTTGACTCAGTATAGGCCCTTGACCATAACTGTCGTAATTTGTGCAAGTAGTATATGGATCAGCGATTGCCAGAATACATAAATCCTTATCTCGAATTTCTTCGCAAACTCATTTTACCGGCTTAATGCATCAGCCGGTATACAAAATTTAACGTGGTAATAAATTGACTCCGCTTTCTGTCTGAATATATCTCATTTCTAGTGTGAATGCATCTACTATTATTATATATTCATTGATAATTCAGAGTACGAAGTTAAACTTGCTGTTCCAAGAGCGTTGATTTACTTCTTAGATTCCTTGCCAAAATCTTTACCGAGAGCACAGCGTTATATCTCGGTTTAATATATAGCTTGGTTCAGCAATGGCAGTCCGTGTCTACAAACATTACAGGTTTTCCTTTTTGATGCAGAATATGTGATTCTCAAATGATTGATAATGATGTTGATGATTATAACACCGTTATTTTTTTCCACTTTATCGTTATAGCAACTTAGTGTGGAGGAGTTTCTGTATTAAAGGTATGAAATATTTATCCTATTTGATTAGGAACATCATCAATCGTTTCATTTTATTTGGTACACGATCATGAGCACTATGCACTTATATGAGGCACTGGTATGGGAAAGGGGGGGGGGGTGCTCGGGGGTATTCCGTGAGGGCTCGCAGCATTCAAGTTCGCGACGTGACCTTCATGCACGACTTGGACGCCATGGTGTTTTATGATAGAGTTAAACCCCTAGAGCCCCAAGTGTCATCCCACGAGCCCGCCGACGCGACGACTCATGGTACAGCCCTCGACACTAGGCAAAAAAAAAAAAATGAAATAAAAAAAGGCCCACCTCCTCGACTCTTGGCAAATGTAAAGCACATTTATTAACTCGACACTATAGGCAAATAAGGCCCATGAACTCGACACTAGGCAAACAAGGCCCACGCGTCAGACACTATAGGCAAAATGGGCCCACGAGACCGACACTGTGTACATTATTAATGTAGCCCCTTGATGTGTATGGACTGTATAACTCACGAGCCTTGTTTGATTAATGCCGCGCTCGTTAGCTGTATGACTCGTGGGCTGTATAACTCGTGGCCTGTATGACTCATGGGTTGTATGACTCGTAGGCGCTATGACTCGTGGATGTTGAGTACCAAATAAAATGAAATGATATCTCTCTCGTTGATGATACGATAACTTAAACCCTTATCACTAAAACTCCTCCTCATTTAGTTGCTACAGGAGAGAAAATAGACAACTGCGTTGTATTATATAGTAATCATATTCGACAGGGCTGACACCATTCATAAAACTGTGCCCTGTTTTTAAATGAAAAATGAATATAAGGGGGCATAGGGTATGATTTTAATGTTGAAAAAAACATGGATTTTCTTCGATCAATATTGCAGTATGCTTTATGAGATATATTGCAGGATTTCGTTATATCATGATCAGATGTCCTTTAATTTGTCTTTTTGTGCGATTAACCAGAAGTTTTTTTAGTTTGATCAAGTTGTTCAAGGTGAATTTTGTATTGTAAGACTTCTGTCTAGTTTTGTATTGTAACACTGCTGAATACAATTTGTAGACAATTGTATAATTTTAGTCTTTTTGCACATTTGTATGAATCTATACAGGAAATCATTGTTGTCGTTTCACTGTGAACACGATGGCGATATCGAACGAAATTCGAAATAAAAAAAGTATCATAAAAAGGTGTTTCAGATGTGTGTGTGTGTGTGTGTGTGTTGTGTATGTGTGTCCCACACAACGATATCAGAGTATGTGTTTGGCTTTCCGCGGCAGTGTCCGGGGATATACATATTTTGTTGCATACTCCGTCATTATATCACTCTTAGATACTTCATACGAAATGTATTTAAAAAAAAACACCACCCAGGATTGCAGAACTAGGGAGGATGTTTCGCCCTGAAATTATAAATGTATAGAATGCCAGAAACGTACTTAGAATGACGGGCCGATATCGCTGTCTAATACCCCGAGATTAAATTAAACCCTAGTTTTCCTACAGTTCGTAGTATCTAATGTATAAAATAAATGATCTATTAGTGTATATGAATTACTCGTCTGGAAAGATATCTTCGGTAATCGCTGGCACACAAACATATTCAAATCCCTTTTAACTAAAAATCCAAATCTGTTTTGAAATTGACCGCTGTATAGGAATCAAGAGTAATGAAGGCAATCCAACGGAACTTAAATTATACCTCCAATTCCGACAAAAAAAATAATAAATCGGAATTTGAAGTCTAGCATCAGTTCGCAAAACACTGATGCCTATACATTCGTATATTATAACAACATCATGAGAATGCAAATTGTACACGGCTATAGCGTCACACCTGTTTCCTGTTGGTTTGTGCTTGAAAGTATATAATTCAACAACTATCACCTCCACCTCATTTACGAAGTCATAATCTATATTATGTCAAGTGGACAATAATTTGATGTGAAAATGGAAGTTTATCTACATCGGAATTCATTAAACAGGCTTAAATTGGTTGCACTAAGATTTGTGTGCAATTCAGTAGGAGACTTGCGTGGCCATGACATATCATTGCCATCTCATCTAAATTATAACTTGTATAATAATGCCATTGGGAAATGTGAATTTTTTTCCTTTGCCTAATGGTGTTTTTAATAACATTTTGTCAATTGATCAAAGCTAACGTGAATATCAAGATTAACACGTTTATTTTCCTAACATTTATTTATTCAATCATTTATTTCATATTATTTTGACAGAATAAAGGATCAGCAAGTGAATGCTGTTTCGTATCAAGGTCCTGTACAATCATGTTTCATAAGTTGAAAAAAAAAATATATATATATTAAAAAAGCCAAATTTTAAAGGATCAAGCCGCCAAGTTGAAATTGGCAAATTGGTATTGCCTTTAACCATGTGTTGAAATTAAAAAAAGAAAAATCAATGTATTTGAAAATAGTTGCATTTAAAACAGCTATTAATAAAACAGGACACATGGACAATCAAACAATTACAGTACACGTTGAAAAACTCTTCGAACAAGAAATTCCGTTCACAAGCCCTCAATGACAGAAAAGCGAAAGTAGTTCAGAGTCGACAAAATATTCACCCCAGAGGTCATGGATAAATGGCAAACAGTCACTCCCATTACCCATGATTTGATGCACGTAGACACTATAGATGACAAGCTAAGGTAATCACTGATTTCACATGATTCAGGTTGCTACCGGAAGGCACATTGTAGCGAAAAAACCCAAAATAAATTTAAAAAAAAAAACAGTATGATGCCATAAAAACCTTCCCAATGCACACACACACACACACACACACACACACACACACACATATGAAACATATTGCTGACAGAGGGGGCTTAGAGAGAAATCAGTGAAAGTATACATTTTCTTTTACAGTGCTTTAAAAGCTGCTCTTGTGTTAAACTATGCCTGTCAAAAGCCATCTCAATATCATTGCACAGTCGGTGTGTGTGTGTGTGGGGGGGGGGGGGGGGGAGTCCATGGACGCATTTTAAACATGAACTTTGACCAAACTTATGATAATTATAATAATAGTAGTAGTAGTAGTAGTAATAATAATAATAATAATAATAATAATAATAATAACAATAATGATAATGATAATAATAATGATGATAACAAAATTAACGAAAATAATAATTATAATTCCTTCTGTTTTCAAATGTTTGTACTTTCAACATCTTCATTTATCATTCCCATTAACAGTTTCGTAATCAAAATTCGATGTAATGACTCATAAGTACTGTCCTCTTTTGTAAACGATAAAGAACATTTAGATTTTCAACAGAGCAATTTCCCCAGAATGAACAGGAGTGATCAATACACGGTTGAATGACCGCATGATACATACGTTTCTGTGAACTTATATCCCATAATTGGTTCATTTTACGTAACATAAGTAATTTCTCAGAGATAGATTTGGCAAGATTTTGTATGAGCTCTTCCCACAGAAAATGGTTATCAATCATCAAACGCAAATACCTAACAAAATAATACGAACCTGCTCAATCCTTTTCCCATCAAGGAAGATCTTCAAACTTTCAGAGCATCGCGGACTTAATAACATTACCTTTGTCTTATCTAAATTAATACATAATTCATTATTTCTTATACCATCTATATATAGAATGTAAATTATCTTGCAGGATCAATGTAACTTCATCGGTATCAGATTCGATCAGGAATGTCATTAATAAATAATTCGATCAACAATATGTTAATGTTAATGTTTTTGTTAGTCTTATTAGTTCCTATGTTTGCTGCAAAGTTAATTAGGTCCATGTGACATAGTTTTAGATCTATTACCTTTATCATACAATCACACAAATAGTTTGTATTTCAATCTTCATTCAGTGTTCATGATTGTTTACAGTTAAGTTAAAAAAGAAAACAATGGGCAAATATTCTTTGCAAGACTTTGAGCGAAGTCCGAACAAAATGTTTGTGTGATTGTATGATAAAGGTAATAGATTTAAAAACTGTGTCACATGGACCTAATTAACTTTGCAGCAAACAAAGGAACTAACAAGACTGTGTGATTTTTACTTGGGTAAACAACAAAAACAAATCTAAGCAACTATGTTTTATTTGCTGCTCTTGAATGCTATAGAAGGTTGCGTCATATCCCCTACCCTCTGACCTTTTGCACGATATTCTGCGTTGGTTACACTCCCTATAATGAGGTGTATTAAATTTAGGGTCGTAATTACATTAAGCGTTAAAATGTATTACATTTAATAGGGTTGACATGAATTACATTTAGGATTGTTATTACATTTAATAGGGTTGACATGAATTACATTTAGGATTGTTATTACATTTAATAGGGTTGACATGAATTACATTTAGGATTGTTATTACATTTAGCGTTAAAATGTATTATATTTAGGGTTGTTATTACATCAAGCGTTAAGATATATTACACTTAGGATCGTAATTACATTAAGCGTTAAAATGCATTACATTTAATGGGGTTGACATGAATTATTTAGGATTGTTATTACATTTAGCGTTAAAATGTATTATATTTAGGGTTGTTATTACATCAAGCGTTAAGATATATTACATTTAGGGTCGATATTACATCTAGCGTTAGGATGTATTAGATTTAGGGTCGATATTACATTTAGGGTCGATATTACATTTAGGGTTGTTGTTACATTTAGGGTTAAGGTGTATTACATTTAGGGTCGATATTACATTTAGGGTTAAGATGTATATTTAGGGTCGATATTACATTTAGGGTTGTTATTACATCTAGGATTAAAATGTATTACATTTAGGGTTGACTCGATTATTACATTTAGCGTTAAAATGTATTACATTTGGGGTTAAGGTGTATTACATTTAGGGTCGATATTATATTCAGCGTTGATATTACATTTAGCGGTGATACAACCCACAAGTCATACCACCCACGAGTTACACATTGAAAATAAGGGTCCATGAGTCATACACCCAGGTGTCATACAACCCACGAGTCATACAGCCCACGAGCTATAGACATCAACAGGGGCGGATCCAGGAATTCCGTAAAGAGGAGGCGCGTTTACAAAATTAAAGGGGGGGGGGGGCGTACGCACCCCTCCCCCCATTTTTTTCTTTTTATTTCTTTTGTTTCAACAAAAAATAAAGGGGGGGGCGTGCGCCGGTTGCGGTCCTCCTTGGATCCGCCACTGATCAATTAAATCAGGCTTACGAGCTGTAGACACCATAGGCAGAACAATAAGGTATAGACGGTGATAGAGACTCGTAGTCGTGACCGTTTGCAGCTCGTGGGCCTATTTTACTTGATGCGGTCAAGTTTGTGGGGCCTTTTAACTCAGCGTCGAGCTCGTGAGAGGCAGATAACTCATGGGCCGCATGACTTGTGAGCAGTTGTGCGACTCCCTATTTCACTCTTGGATGTCTGGTTCTTGACGTGCACCCTTTATAGTGACTCTAATAGATATAGACTAAAGTCGCTCGATGGTACAGAACCCTGATAACAAAAATCAGACTTAGCGAAAGTGAAGAAGCAAGTATAAAGTACCATAGTTGTGGTATTCTACTACTAGTATTCTGCCTACTTATTTGTCAGTGAGTAGAGGATTATATAAATCGCAATAACATATAACGATTTTAATGATATTAATAACAATAATAACAAAAGCAACAACAACAATAATAATAATGATAATAATAATAATAATAATAATAATGATAATAATAATAATAATAATAATAATGATAATAATAATAATAATAACAATTACAAGAATAAAAATATGGTCTTATTTACCCAGGGTAGCCTCTTCAATGTTGCCACTGTTTAATTCTTGCAAAAAAAGGTCATTTTATTCATTAGCACCTACAGGCACAATAGGTTACAATAGCACACAAATGAGCCCTATAGTTCGAATAATATTTTCCACTGTGTAACATCAATTGGCCTACAGTCAAAGAAGAAGACGAAAGCGTGTCAGGAACCCAGATGAGGTGTGTTTTGAAAAGGGAATCTCCCTCGTCAACTATGAATGAGTGCTTATACAGGCTGGTATTTTTTATTGATTTTTGTTTGTTTTGTTTTGTTTGTTTGTTTGTTTGTTTGTTGTTGTTTTTTACGAAAACGTATGCATACTACTTAGTAGTACATAGTTGTATATTTACAATGTACTCTTCCCTACTTTGGCAAAAAGAAGCAAGTGACATCGAGAACAAATACTACAAAAGAAGAAAATGTGTTTTTTGGGTAGGCCCTTTAACATGAATATTTGTGATGAGAAAAAAATGTCGGTATTCGTGCAAATCATATGGTGATGCATTTATGACAATTTGAAGAATTTTGATAATCCCACAGAAACAAATGACAATCATAGGATCTATCATGATAATGTTATACTTGCTTCCTTTTGCCAAAATATCATAGTTGTAACAAACATCTAAAATTGGCAAATGGAAGCATGTGACAATCATAATTTATCATAAGGATCTTACTTGCTCCCTTTTGCTAAAGTATTTTAAATTATATGTAAATATAAATGATTGGGCAAAGGGAAGCAAGTGACATTCATATCATGAGGTTGTATATTGCTTCCTTTTGCCAAGTTTTTTTCATGCAATTTTGTGCACTTGCTTCCTTTTGCCACCGAATATCTCAAAAATGGGCCAAAATTGTAACTTTTGGATTTTTCAGGCAAAAGGAGCATTCCTCAAATATACCAAATCAATAAAAAAGGTCAATATCCATGAAAATGTCACTTGCTTCCTTTTGTCAAAGTAGGGCAGCACTAGCAGAGCAGACACTCGTCACTTTCATGGCTTTTGAGTGTGTTTACTTTGCTGCCCTCAACGTTTGTTACCAATCTGCTCCGAGTTTACGTTTACCTGCTGCCTGTATCATTTGGATTTCTGTATGTAAAACCGAGACAGTCCGAGTGTTTATTAGCACAGCTGAAGGACATTTGGGGACAAAGAAACGTCTTCTATTAAAGGTACAGTGGAAAGAACAATTACTGAGGAAGCACATCCCATCTGCTAAAGGTTAGTATGCAGTCTGTACTGATACTTTGCGCATGTCCTTGAAAACAAGATAGACTTAACAGTTTATACACTGTAACTTCTTCGAGCAGACTATTAATCGGCCCGCGGGCGCGGCAGGTGAACTCAGCAGATACTACAGTACTCTCGCGCAGCTCAGCGCTGGTCTCCCGGTCGATATGGCCTATCGTGGCCTGGCTGATTGATGATGGCTTGAGTGCTTGTTATAATCTCTAACTAGTCTACTAGGTCTAGTTAGACTAACTAACAACTGCGTGCTGACATCAACATGTGATGTGTGGAAAAAAAAAGAAGTTGGTTTGTACATAATGCATAACCACTTCGTCTTCGATTCACATAGGATTACCTAACCGCACCAGCGACCGACCCCAACCCGAGTTTAAACAGCGCCCAGCAGCACCACAGCCTTACAGGGGTTAAGGATTTTTAGGCCTGGACCCCAGGTTAGGGAATAGGGCCTATTGAAAAATAAAGATACTGATGCAGATAAGATATAATATCTAATGTAACTTGCTGAGTATAGACTGTATTGAGTCTATATTACTTGCTTGAATACATACAGTGTATTAGTTATTACCCACATGAAGTTTTGTATCTCAGTTTTCTATTTGTTATCCCTCGATCTGCTCTGTTGTTTCTCATCTTGTTTAATGATGCTTCCTTATTCTTCTTTATCCATAACAGCAGGTTGCCCCTTTCGCTTTAGACCGATGGTATCTGTCTCTTCACGCATGTTTGGTTTCTTATCTGACGTTGGAACATGTTGTATAGTCAGCCCCCATTTAAATGGGGGTAATGGGGCGGGCTGACCATACTATACATGTCCCATCGTCAGATAAGAAGCCCACCATATTGAGACAGATACCATCGGTCTAATTGCCCCCATGATCCTTGGGATCATCACCAACACATCTCTGCCTACCGGTTGTCCACCCTCCCTTAATCCTCCTCCCTTACTTGTTGGGCTTCCTGCCCTTGACTTCTAACCCTTCCCTTTTGTTTTCTTTGTGCTGTGTCCCTAGCCTTCCCATGATTTTTCTTGTTTGTGGTCCTCATATGTAATTGCTTTTCCTTACTGTTTGTTATTTTGCCTCTGAAGCAGATGCTGCTAGGATCAAATGCACAGGCTCCCTGTTGACTCCAATATTCAATCTTATACTCAAACCTTGAATGCATCATTAACACCTGATCTTGATTGACTCAATCTGTCAATTTCCTCTGCACAGCATTAGACTCTGCAGATCTACTAGGTGCCACCTAACCGCACTGGCTTAAATACGAAGTGATAGGGCCCTACTGGTTACAGTACAGGGTTATGTGCCATCCATCTCTTTCAGTCTACTGTACAGATTATGCAAATGCATTATGAACAATAACTGTGTGGAATAGTTCTGACTTTAAATGACACATCTGGTTGTTTAAGGCAGGGTACAATGTATGTAGGGGTATTTGTACACCTTTTTAGTATCTTCACAATATATCATGATTGCACGAATTTCTGAATACTGTTTTATCTCTGGCAATGATAGGAAACGTCTTTGTGCAGCTGATTGACATTAAAAAAAAACCCACAAATGTTGTGAACATGGCTGGATGTCAGAGCAATCACACACTGAATACACGCATGCTACTCTCACTCAGTACGTCTATTAGATGCATATTTTGCCTGTACTGCTCACATTAGCCCCTAATTATTTTGTCTAGCCGTATTTGTGAGCTCGGCACCCTTTCATTAGTCTTCCTGCTCAATGGACGAGAACAGGAGTTTTCTCTTTAATAAATATCATTATTGTTATCATACCTCTTATGTTGCATGATTTAATACTGGTTTATTTTATCTAGCCTGATAATTTTCATATTTCATATTTTTCTGAGAGAGAATATTATTCCCCCTCCCCTTAAAAATAAGCAACGCCAGTATGAGTTGTATTGTTTTACCTGTTCCATAATACTGTAACAGACGGCGTTCCATACTGTTATTATGTTCTGTACACATGTTCGTGCGTTTTGCCTGTTGATTCGGTCACGGCCAATAAACACCTAAACACCTTACTCAGATCGTCTAATGTTTTGCCTTTTAATTACTGGCGTGGTGGCAGCGTCGGTTCAAATCCACGGACCATCAATTAACGCTACATGAAATCCAGAAAAAGGTAGATCCCGCCCGATATATTGGGGTTAGGCGTTCACCAGAAAATTGGTGTGATAATCTAGGTAAGGGATACACAGTTTGGAGTTTAGAGTCGTACGCAGCCATACGCACTGCAATGCTCGCAGCATCAACGAAGAGATGCGCGGCCGTGGCCGAGCCCAACCGGGGCAGCGCAGCATCCCAGCAGCGATGCGCTTCCGCCCCCAATGCGCCGGAGGTACCAAAGCACTGGTGCCCGGCTGGCAATACCGTTTCGGATCGAATTGTGACACGCCACATTGACCACAATGTTCCTCGTTTCCCTGCCGTTCTTCAGGGATATTCTGACCAGTCTTTGCACTTGACGGTTGAACTTTGAAGTGGGTCCACCATAAACATGGTGAGTGAGTCGACTGCCGACAATTTTGGTTTGGACGTTTCCATTGACGACTATGGTTACGAGGATTACATTGACCCTGATTTGTCATTCCCCATACCCCAGTCTGCTATCATAGGCCTCACTTCTTTCAAGTTACTGCATGGTGATGTTGCATTATGGTTCGATGGTTTCGTCGTCTCTGATGACATGATGAGTGCCCACCATGAAGAGGTAGATCTAGGTACCGGTATAGATTTTGTTGTGGCTAGTGCTGCCTTTATGGAGCAAAACGACATCTGTGTATGGCCTTCCAGGCGTATGATCTCGTTTTCCAATGGTTGTGTGTTCTCATACAATCATACCCACCACAATTGGTGTCAGTGACCGTGAGTCCCCTTGTGCCCGTGAGGGAGAGGTTGAATGTGAACGTGCCCCTGACAGGAACGCGGTACACGCTGTATATGAAGATGATAGGCATAAGGTTATGACTGTGTGTGAGGATGATGAGAGCAACCTATATGAACCTGCATTTGAAGACACTAACAACCCTGTCGTGTGCAAAGATTATGTGAATTAGTCTCTGTTTATCAATATGTTTCACAACAATGTAAATGGGTCTGAACATGAACATAACACTAATCCCCCACATGATGAGAATGTGAGTAAGATTCCCTATGAAATGGGAAAAGAGAACGAGAGTGAACATGCACATAAGCTTGTGTGTGAAGGTGATGAGAAGGTGTTGGAGCATGAACTCGGAACTGGTTATTCAGTGAATATGTCGCATGCAGTAAGGCAGGGACATAGCAAGGCTATTGAAGACAATGAACAGGGTTGTCCAAGTACTTCCACTCATTCAGTTAGGTCAGTACTTCCACGGGAAACTCTATCAGAGTATGACTACAACGGTGAGTGCAACCTGGGGCGTTTGGTAATCAGTTCTCAGTTGGTCAGTATGTCTATGGATAATGGTTATGACGTTGATTCTACAGCTACACCCCAGACTGAGCCTAGCTCTTGCTCTTCTCGAACTGAGCTTAGATGTACCTCTGGTTTTCTGCCCACTATGCTTAGCTCTGATGAGCCTGGTTATCCCCCCACTGAGCATAGCTCTGGTCGTACTCCAAGTGTGAAGAGCTTGGGATTTCCCGCTACCGTCTTCCCGCCATTTGACCCTTCGCCTTATTCTGGTCCGCCTATGACCAAGCCCAGTCCCGTCGTTCACTGGTCAGTGTACACGTATCACACAGTGAGTACCGCAACCAATCCGAAAGCTTGGATGTGTCTGCCCCTGATAGCGGTTGCCGTGGACTCGCGAACCAGGCTGACATTCCTTCTGCCTTGCACCCAGGACTTCACCGACTCACCAATCAACATCGCAGCACCGTCAGTCGAGCAGATGTCATGCATGCAAATCAGCATGCCTTCCCTGATAGCAGTGGCTATTCCGCTGGTGAACCTCCTGGTGATCCGACAACTGCGAGACCTGCTGTGAGTCCCTACAGTAATGCCGATGATGACACTGACCAAATCGCCGATCTTGACGTCGACAGCCATAGATCTGTCTCATCTCCATCCACCCCCGGACGGTGTCGGCCCCACCTACCGTGACAGCAGCCTCACCCGGAGTACATGCCCCCCTGAACCTGTGGCCCTCGCCCACCATCTTCCTTCAGTGGAGGAGGTCCTGTCCCCTGTGCCCCATATGGAACCCGGGGTGTATGCGTCTTCTTCTGTGCGATGGCCCCCGAGCGCCAATCCGATGATCTCCATGCACCTGCCTGTGGCACCGATAGTTTTGCTACCACGGACAGTTACCACCCATCCATGTTCGAGTTTCCCATCCCTCAGCACCCTTGAGTGGAGTCTAGCAGAACCATCCCAACCTCCCTTGTCCCCCTTTACTCCTGGGTAGTTGACATTTGTGGGGTGATTTTACCCTTCCTGTAGTTTTAAGTTACATTCTCAATGCTGTACTTGCATGTTTTGTTTAAATGTGTGTGTGTTTTTTAATATTGTTGTGGACTCCTGGTTTTGTAATATGGATCAATTTGTTCCCATGTCATCACTCATCCACCTGACTTTGATTTATGATTCTGTTTTAATGCATGTATCGTGTATGCCACTGATATTACCTGGTGCATGTTTTTCCAATGTATGGGTTTGTATCTGATAAAGGGCATCCTTTTGGATTTTTATTCCCTGAATATCTACAGTTTTAAAGGGCGTGTATGACTATTACATACATTGTATGGTTATTTATTTCTCAGTCTCAAGTGTAATCATGGATATAAATTATCTCTTTACTCATGTACTATAAATACAATCATACAGTAGTTGGTTTATGTATCCACCACCAGCACATTGATAAATTATGTACTAGTGTTTAAACAGCATGTATAATGTACTTATTTTTCTCTGTGGACATGTTGATCAGCCCTTTTTGAAGAACCATTCTCATGGGCCTCTCTTTGTATCTTATTATTGTATGTTTCACATTTTCTGATGTGAGGATGCTCCATTTTTATACATGTATTCCAGTTCTTGGATTGTTCTTTGAGTTCAAAACTAGAGCAAAAACATTTGATAGATATGTGATTTTTGCACAACTATTTGTGTGATATTTGATTATGTTTACATATTCTGATCTGCAGACTGTTTATCTGCATCCGGCCTCTAGGTTATTTGTTATGTTGCCTTGTATTTCATCATGTTATTTCCCTAGTGATATTTTATTCAATAATTTTGCCCCAGCAGTATTTACAGACAACTGTTGCCAAATATATATTTTTTCTCTCATTGGTGGATGGAAGATTGGCTGGTGTGTTAGTTAGTTTAGTTTTATTAGATGTACAATTAGGCAGATAGCCTTGACACAATTGTATTCGGGTTAGTAGTTATATTTTAAGAAAGATTTGTGGCAATGTTCATATACAGTCTCCCAAAACGCACATTATGAGCAACATTCTAGATGTGGTGAAGTTCTCAAAACAGAACTTGCTTATACATGTAGTTTTTTCATAGTCTGTGAAATGTGTAGACATGTTCAAGCAAGGTCATATTCTTAATTCAAATTAGTTGAAATAGAATAGTTGTGTATTTGTAGTTACGATGTCATTCGAAACTATAGTGAGAGGATTGTTAGTAATTGGGTTTTTATAACCCATGCCAAGGTCGCATTATATGGCCAGACAGTGGCTTAATGCTCTACTGACATTATTATAATTTTATGTAATGTTGTTGGCGGATGTTGATCAGTCCTGTTGTTTCGTGAAGTGTCCTATCAAGGGCCAGTTTAGGAAAGGTTGATATACTGCTGGTTATCATACTGGCATGAGTTTATTGTAGTTAATTTTGTTGAATGTAATTTCAGAGCGCAAAGTACCGTGTACATTAATTCTGTAATCAGAGGGGAAAAGAAAGAAGGTATCACGCCAGTATGAGTTGTGTTGCTTTACCTGTTCCATAATACTGTAACAGACGGCGTTCCATACTGTTATTATGTTCTGTACACATGTTCGTGCGTTTTGCCTGTTGACTCGGTCACGGCCAATAAACACCTAAACACCTTACTCAGATCGTCTAATGTTTTGCCTTTTAATTACTGGCGCAAACAACAATTATAGCAGTTACTGTACTTCACAGCAGTGCCACAGTGCACCTTTTCATTCTGTCAAGAGCCTGTTTTATCTGGGTGCCATGAGTTTTTAGGCCACATATTCATGCATTGATATTCATGCTGTGTGCCAAGCGCCTTCAATCAAAACTAAGTCTATCTGATTGATTTGTAGAGTTTTGCAATTATATTTTCATGGCATTTCTCCATACATCATCATACTTTACAAGTTCCAGGTTGTGCAACATGGATTTAGTAGAGCTTCTGTACATGGGGAGTCACCTCGAGTATGCAAAATTCTGCAAATGACAAAGTTCTGTCTCCAATACAGTCACTGATCTCACTGTACAACCCTTGGTAATTGGCTGCTTGAAAGATTGACAGAATTGTGCTAGATTAAACAAAACTAATAATAATGATAATTCAATAAATAAAGACAGGAGCATGCATGAAAGACTCAACCATTGCTGTAAACCACAATGGTAGTTCTACATACTCCTGTAGAGTTCATCCTCATAAAACTGCGTGGGAACAAGAACAACTTTCCCACAACTGCAAAGGGATGAAGAGCATGAACTAGGATCAAAATGCTCATCAGCACACTTTCCATCATGACTAGTTGGTGATGCCGTTGACTAGACGCCTAGATTGCTGAGTGAAATTCTGGCAAAAGCCTATCAACATAATTCATCCAGATCCAGATTTTGTTACTAGTTTGATGGCCTAGAAGAAAACTTTTAAAGCTGCATTGATTGAATCAATTTTTGGAGATATCCAGAAATGCATGAAAAGTGACTGATAGTCTTCTAGAGAAAATGTTTCATGTCAATTTCATCATCGTGCAGTACCTGAATGTTAATAGCATTATAATTCTATGAAGATTGTGACAAATTGCAGAACAGTCAATTAGTTTGTCTCCCACATTGGAATGATGTTGGCAAATGTTTCAATCCCAGGTGAAAAAAAAATAAAAATCTATTCATGAACGTTAACTATGGTAACACCATAATAAGCACCCTACTTTGTGTTTCATCAAATAGACAATGTAATCAGATAAATTCAGTACATGTACTCTATTCCAGCCAGAAAAACAAAACGAAACAAAACAAAACAAAACAAAACAAAACAAAACAAAACAAAACAAACCTCACACAAATGAACCCTTGAAATTTTGCAGAAGGGCAATGAGAAAGGTGTACACAGGCATGAAACGAACACCTCAAAAAAAAAAAACAACAAACAGAAACAGAGATGGCCAACGAAAGGGAGGGGGGGGGGGGAGGGAGGGGGGCATTAGGGACATAGAGTTGTAAATGCTGTGGAGATGAATCAAAATCAGACCCAAGACATTCTCACTAAAAACACAGTGAGTATGCACTAGACCCAGATACTTCTTCCATAGTAGCTCCGTTCAGACGGAGGCAGTTTTGGTCACAGTAACTTCGGTAGAAGGGTCAGAGGAAGCTCGGTTAGAGGAAGGTTGGAGGAAAGGTCAGAGTAGTGCCCGTCTGAACAAGGTCGTGGTAACTTCCTCCGGTCGAGGAACTTACCACGACCTCTTCCTCCGACCAAGATACTCCTGAGTTTTTTCAGGAGTATCTTCAGGATCACGTGTATCTCGCTACCACGACTAGCCGGTCGGAGCAAATTGCCCATGCGGACAAGCCCTCAGGGTATCTATGACTTTACAAACCTTACACGACCTAGGTAGAATTTCCGTAGTCAAATGCGAGTACACATGCGCGTGCAGACCAATTCTAACCTAGTTGATCGCGACGGAGAAGCTAGCGCTCAGAAATTCTCATCAACAAGAATGGAAAAGATAAATGCCGCTGGTAAAAAACAATGGTATTATCGACGTGAGCGGTGCTACCACTTCCGGAAGATACACCGACCCTCCACGGTGATCCCCACGAAGGCCGTGGTAAATCGGTCAGAGTTTCTTCCCACGACTATCGTGTGGACACAGGGTTGTAGTAAGATAAAGCATAAATTTGAATTCTACAGTAATTGCTGTCCCAGAAAATTTTACTCTGACTAGAAATACGTCTAAACATGGCTAGTGTTCCTTTAAAATCAGCAGCCTTATAAATAATGTGCCCAAGCAGTACCGGTAGTTGCCTTTGTGTTGCAATTGGGATTCCTGATCTATTTTCCATAAGTATATCTTTTAAAGGTTAATTAATGCAGTCTAAGTCCTCACACATGTTCAGGAATATCCGTGGAATTTGAGGCGAGGCTTATGTTGGGATCCTATTGCTGCTCACTTTTCATCAAGAGGATCAAAATCAGTCCTGGAATAGCCACACCAAAGCATGTTAAGGATGCTGGGATTATGTAGGGATTAAAGGACAAGTTCACCTTCATATCATATACGATTGGATTGAGTGACTGCAGTAATATTGGTAGAACACATCAGGAAAAGTTTAAGGAAGATCAGACAATCTGTTCAAAAGTTTTTGAAGTTTCAGTGTCGCCATCGCTGGATGAGAGGACTACTACAGTTTGTAATACCACATGTAGAATGATGAAGAAAATATGAATGAAAATTCAATGTATTTTCACTTTTCTTGCATAGTAAGCAATGCCGAATGTGTAGGGGTGGTGCAGCAGGGGGTGCCATTGACCCCCCACCTCAGAAAAAAAGTTCCATTGTTCCTGATGTGTACACACGAAGGATGATGATTTTCAAATCAAGCCAAATGTAGTGTTCTAAAACAATTTTAGACTATAAAAGACGTATGCTCAGTAATATGATTCTTGCATTGAGCTATATTTATTGCAAAGTAAATCATGGCTATAAAAGCGGATATTTTTTGTGAGTAATTTTTTCGCGCACGGCTGGGGAAGATGAGTTTTGCTTGTGTTTAATTCTGCAGAATCAAGACATGAACTACTAACATATTGCAAGCAAAAATATTTGTGTACATTTATTTTGTTCCGACTGCGCGAAATGTGCAAAATTTCAACACCATGAAAATGTCTTGTTTTACAGTGATTACTCAAAACACTGAATAATATGTGCTTCTTTATGCCAAAGTGCAATTTGTCAATCAGTTCCAATAAAAAGATATGTATATGAGGTAGTTATATGTCAATTTCATCTGGTATCTTAGTGATAATAACAACACACAGAAAACATTCTTACCACAGAGACTCGGACTTGAAATACTGTACTCCAGCAGGCAAAGAGTATAACGAGGAATTGACATAGAAATTGGTCAATTTGAGTGGCATTTGAGTCACATGTGTTCATCAACTTATTGCGTACCCATTATCACTGTTTGTTGTATTTGTGTGCAGCAGGATTGTTGTCACATTTCATGAATTAGAACCACTGATTTGACACAATAAGCAGTGGCGGATCCATGTAGGACCTCGCCAGGCGCACATCCCCCCCCCTCCCTTTATTTTTTGTTGAAACAAGAAATACAAAGAAAAAATGGAGGGGTGGTGCGCCCCCTTTAATCCTGGAAATGCTCCCCTTCTTTACTGAATACCTGGATCCCTCCCTGATAAGACTTGAGAGTGGAGTACTACAAGGGCTAGATCCTCATTTGATAGTTATTACAAGGTAATTGCATTGAATTTCATATTGCTTCTGAGTTAAGGGAAATATGAAATGCCATTATAAGTCAACATTCTTTGAATGATGTGCGACGCATGACAGTAGGCCTACACTTTGTGACCTGTATGACTTTATACCCCTTTCAGTAACTCTCTTGGCTCAGGCCAGGCCCGAGCTAAGTCGTAAAATTCTGGATGGGTCGGGCCAAAGTGGTCTGCGCCAGACTCGGGCTATTTTGGCCCTGCTATAAGCTAGCACCAGGAGTGGGCCAGGCTCGGGCCTGGCACTGATCTAAGAGTTTATGAATGATAGCAGCGCAGGCTCAGGTCAACATTCCTTGCACAATCAAAGGTCACAATTACCTTTACCATGGTAGTTATCCCTTATGTGGCCAAGTTTGTGAATGGGTCATTGTAAAAGTAGCGCGGCTCTCCTATTTTACTGAATACATTTTTTACTGCATGGGCCAGGAGCTGGCCAAATTTGCAGGAGTTACTGAAAGGGGTGCTAAATGATTACATATAATGGGTAGTTTGTTCATGGCTGGGCTAGTGTGGTGTACACACAATACATATATTCTGATTTGTTTAATCAATAATAGCTGTGGATTAATGTAATGTATTGTATACACCATATATAATTTTAGTGAGTCTAATTTTGTGGAAATCAGGACTTCCCAACAATTTTGCTGGTGGTTAGATTTGCGATGGTGGAGTACAGTAATGAATGAAGAAACGTGTGCATGCACATTGAATTCATGTTGGGATCAGAGCAAATATTTTTGCATTGTTATTAAGTTTGCAAATAGCACTCGACTTGCAAACTTTGTGAAAATAAAAACCCTGTAAAATATATGGCATATATGGTGATAAGTTTGGAAACCAAAAAGTCTTTATGACTCAGCCTTATCTTAGTCATTTCATAAATGTGAAGGCAGTGGGTGGGATGGTGCATTGTGAAAAAAGAATAAAGAATTAAAAAGAAATCATGGCCTGTTTCAGAAGAGAAAAAAAAAATGGAATAGACCGTCATTTGCTTGTATGTGATCACCTTTGGCATAAGATCATGAAATTCTGTGATGCAAATTGTTTGCTGGTCATTTACAAGTCTGGCACCATTATATGTTGTATAGATTTTCTCTCCTTTATTTTTTCCAGAATGCATGCCTCTAGAGCTACAGTAGTATTTATGTAGACGCTATAGTGACCTCTTCTAAAATTAGTCACTGCGGTGCCAAATTTAGCAACACCAGACTGTCTGACACAGTATGATGTAAATTAGCACTACTTCCTGTTATTAATGCTGCTCAAGGTAGGGAAAATTGAGTAGTGTACAAATTTCCAAAAAGGTATAACAAAATTACACATATGACACGTTCAGCCGGTGCCATGACCTAGACATACAGATGTATTTGAGTCAGTCTAATGCCAGACGCTGACAGCGAAAGTCCGCGCGTGACTTCCCTCGAAAGTTGTTGGTTTTTTAAAAAGATGAATGGAAGGCAATTTCGGCGTGTTTGACACGCGCAGGACTGTCGATGAGTAATCGCATCCTTTTTAGCCGCACATGCACCCCTGCATGCCAGTATGAGTCAGCCAGCGTTCTATAGTGTCCCCCCGGCACACAAATTCACTTTGAGAATTGTGTGCTCATGAATAGAGCCGGCGACATCACTTCTCCGCCTAGTGCTTTCTTGTTTTAAATAGCTTTTTGTGGGCAGTGTTGAGGCACCCTGACCAGTGTCGGTAAGATTTTGTTTTTGTTTTTGGAAATATGCCTTTATCTTTTTGCAATTACTGTCTGGCCGGAAATAAGCTATAGATGGATTATTTGGTAACTGTGAAAGTGGCAGGAGTATGTGTGTGCGAGAGAGATCAGTGTCATATTCTACAGGGTGTATTGTGCAATGTAGCCACAGTTTTGCTTGATTAGGGTCTTAAACCTACCTACGCTGTATGGGTAAAATGTTCTACAGTGCAAAGTATTTACATTGTAAACCATATTCGGCTCTTTGGTCAGGGATAGCATGACTGACATCTAGAATGTATTTAGCATGCATGTTTGTATGCATGTCTTTGTGCTGCTGTTTTGTTTCTTGAGACAAATTCCAAATATTGCTTCAGTGCCAAAGAAATCCCTCATTTGTATTAGATACTGAATACATCTTTGATATACAGTATACAGTCAAACCTGTTTTTAGCAGCCACCCAAGGAAGAATCAAAAAGTGACTGTTATGGAAAGGTGGCGGCTACTGACATCTTAGTGACAAGACCTACATGGCTTTCCTCTTGGGGGCTTGGGGGAATTGTTCGTAGTGGTTGTATAGGGCAGGTGACCACTATAGACAGGTGGCTGCTAAGGCAAGTGTGACTGTAAACTTAAAGATAAAGCGTAAAATACTCTGATGATAGCACGATCATTATGTTAAGAATGTTCTATTATAAAACACATTTCATAATCATGGGATATTTAACATGTAGGTGCTGTACAGACAGAATGAATAGATCAAGGAAGTGATTATATGACAGAATTATATGATAATTAGATAAGTTGCATCTTTCTGCTGACCAGCATGGATTAGAAAAGATAAAGACTGTTTTGATATTCTTAGCAAGTAGGAGTTAGTGGATCAAACAGAAGGAATGTGTGCTTCTAGCATTGTCAGCAGACATCTGGATAGAGTGGTGTGATATGGAACATCTGATGATATTTATCAGCTACTTAGACTGTCATTACAGTGCCCTATTGTTTTTCCCCTGAAACCAGGACAAGCTTTAAAGCTATCACTTAATATGCTTATAGTGTGATAAACCTGATGCATGAAAATGCTATACAGTAAACAGTATGCAAACCTGGGGCCTTCAAATGTGGTCATATCTATTGACTTTGAGCGTGTTTCTACTGAGCGATGAAAATTCGAGGTGATGCCAGCCGATGTGTGGTGATACCGGCCGATGCCGGCCGATACCGGCGGATGCGTGGTGACACCTCGAATTTTTCCTCAGTAGAAACAGATCGGGTAGTGGCCGATGCCGGGTGATGCGAGGTGCTCCGTCGTCCACCTATTGAGGTGTCGATGCGCGGTGACACGAAGGACGATTCTCAGTAGAAACACACCGGGTAGCGAAATTCGTGGTGTATCGGACGTCTAGAATTTCTCCCCGCGCTTTTCAATCGGTTCATCGCACACACTCCTTCGACACATGTGTACAAAATACATGTGTACACACAGCGACCGTGTTCGCATCATGCTTTGTTTGTACCAATTCGCTTGTGTATGTGTTATAGGCCCTATATGTTACGTTACATTAATTGTGGCATTCATCGTCTATTGTTCGCGTGATTAACAGCCTACAGTACAGTAACTCATTGCATTACGAAGCCCTCATCACTTTCTTTGATTTTACACCGCATTATTTCATTTTATATTGTCTCGAATCGCGAGAGTACCACATTAGTATGTCGCAGCCTTGAGAAAATCTCAACTGCCCCCTCGATCTCTAAAGATTTCTCATCAGTCAGTGGCAGGACACCAGTATGTTAGTTCGGGGTATATTGGATGGGGAGACGAAGAGAAATGGCTTATCAAAAAATAGCCGACGCAGTAGCAAAGCAGGCAGGGTTCGGATCGTATTAACAGGCAAAGCGCGCGTGACCCAGTCTGTGACTTAAAAATACCTGACTTCCGGAATCGCCGCATTTGCACGTCACCTTTGCATCGCCTCGTATTTTATCGCTCAGTAGAAACAGCTCGAGTGGTCGTAAAATACGAGGTGCTGCGTTGGACAAAATTCGTGGCGATGCCAGGGATGTGAGGTGCTCTCAGTAGAAACACGCTCAACATTTTGCTTTGTGTCTCCAGATATATTTGTGTGGGCTATTGAATGAAAACCAAGCTATTGCAGTAATATAATCTGTTCTCACTGTTGTGTTAGTTTCCCATAGCTTCTATCTGACCAAAGTGTAATGATTAGTACATCAACATCTTTTGCGTGATATTTGAAGTAGCAGAGATATGTTTCATTGGCCATGGATATTTGTTTCTCATTCATCTGCAGGCTGTTCTAGTGTGCGTGGTTTAGAGGCGATCAGCCTTGATGTTGGCTGCAGCAAAACTACAGCAAGGAGATCTGACGCTGAAGGAGAGTGTGATTAGGTACCTGGACCAAACACATCAACTAGAATCACTCAAGGATACGTACACAGACATTCAGATTAGCCATGAAGTAAGTACTGTGTATGTTATGATAATGATAATGAGTATTTGAATTTGTGAAGTGCTGTATGCACCTTAACTTGGAGCTCAAAGCTCAGGAGTTTATATTACCAAGGACAAGTTCCCATCTGGTCATAATTGTAAGTTCACATATACTGGAGCCTTATTTCTCAATTGTGCTGACATTGTGCTTTATCTTCAGTATTATCATAATCTACCGTGCATTGTGGTTCTAATTGTCAATTGTATTATACTATTAAGAACTGTCTATTTCTAGTGTACCCTTGCATCTTCCAGCAAAGCATCGCATATACTGCCACCTTTGTCGATCTATTGTTTTCTGAGAACCGGAATTGGTGTCTTCAGTGACATCTGACAAACAATACCAGTAATTTTATAGGGATATTCCCTCAGAATTTCTGTTCCGCATGCCAAATCAGTGCAAATGGCAAGCTATTGTGGACCAGTTTATCTAACAATTAAGTTACATATTCAAAAGAAAGAGACTGTATGCCTCTTCATTGTCGGTATATGCTGAACATATAACAAAACAATCATAGAGGTTGTGAAGATTGAAGACCATTGCTTATTTTTGTAAGTGTGGTGATCATTCATAGCTCTTCTTGCACAATACTTTGTACGCTGTTTCACATATGACTAGCCATGGTGAAATGTGAAGCAGTTTGTGAAGAGGATTGGCATGTTTATTGGAAGAGCTACAAGGTGTATAGCAGGCATCTAGTGCAACTTGTCTATCACATCATACGCATAGCTACTAATTCAATTTCCGTGCCTCAGAGCCTATCCACTTTAATGATATCTAGTTTACCATGGAACCAGCATGAAAGTCTACCTTCAAAAAATGATAGTATGATGCGCTTTCAGTTTGACGGTTCTATCTCTAGTAATAATCATATAATATGCATCCATATCAGATATCATCGTGCTGCTGATAAGTCAGCTTTACTCTCAAATAAGATACTGTATACAAATATTTCACGAGGTTTTTATTTCCGCGAATGTCTCGAGTCAGCTGTAATTTGCGAGATTAAGGACTCGCGAAAATATTGACTCTGATCCAAATTATATGAATGTGGTGTGCGGCATTCACATTTGTCCGTTCAGTACAGGACTCCATGATCGCGAATCAAACCACTCGCGAAATTGTTGGGAAGTCTTGATTCGCGAAAATTTAGACTCGCTGAATATATGGTGTTGACAGAACATTCGTGAGAACACTATCAAGAATTTGAGAATATCAAAACAGCAGAGACTCGGGAGTGAGTGGAAGCATTGCTCCTACTTCCCTTTCCCTATTAAACAACATCATACAGGTCACAAGATGGGTTCAAAAGCAGACCTGTACTTAGTGTAGACATACCCACAAGGTTCTGTACATTCCCCTGAACAATATCCATAACTGTGCTGACCAAATATGAGCTGCAATGCAGAAATGGGTGTGTCCAGTTGAAGCTGTGCATGAAATACACACTTGGACATACAAACTGACAGACAAACAAACAATTCAATAACAATGTAAAGAGCAAACGGTGACAGTGTTCATGATTTCACTAAATCACAGTAGCCAAGTCTGAGACAAAGTTGTGTGTTATTTAATTCTTGAGGGGATTGATACATGCAGGAGAATAAGTGTGTTACACAAACTCTAATGAAGTTTCATCACTTCATGATTATCCATGGCAGAGGAGTAAGCTTTGTCTGTAACTGTTTGAAATTACTTTACCATACATTGAAGTGCCACCTTCTTAACTGTTTGTTTACTTCCACAGAAACAAGTCCAGACATACAGTTTCTGTATCCAAGTCAATCTGTCAGAATTATGCCAAGTTGATGGTAAGAAATATGTCATGAATATGATCTGTGTTGCTCTTGCCATGTTCAATTTTTTATAATTTCAAAAAATGCCAGTCCATGCATGAAACTTTTGTATCCAAAACAAGTTATCAGAATTATAGCCAAGCAGATATATATGATCGATATAGCACAGACTCATTTTCAAGGTCAGACCTCTATTATTGAATACATTTCTAAAAACTAAAGGCAGTAATTTGATATACAATATGTCATAATTCATATTAAATTCTCATTTAATAGTCGTGTAATATTTGAACTGTTACAATATTCCAGAAGTTTCAGAATGTGAGTAAAAAAATGCCACATTGGAAAAAATTACTGTTATGTTAATCCTACAGCTCAAAATGAAATCAAAACACAAGATTGAAATAGAAATGATCCTGCATGATTATTTCCAACCTGAAAAATGATAAAGAGATGATAAAGAGCTCTCTTTATCTTTAGATACCCTTGACAATGATATGCTTTCATTTGCCTTTCAATAATCAAACAAATAAACCAAAAAAGTAATGCTTAGCTGTTCTTTAACCTGCATCATCATGTTGTCATTTTATTACAGCGGACCTCGCAAATATGGTTTCAAACAAGCCATCGGATGCACATGTACTATTTCAGGAGGTATGCATTTTTCCACTGACTTTCACAGTAATTTCAGAGCATAATTTTTTTTTTCCTCCATGCTTTTTATTTGTTTATAATTCATATTCATTGATAATCTGACATAAGGAACAATTGTTGGCCTCCAGACATTTGCATGAATTACTAGAGAATGATATTAGCTAACACTCTGTAGTGATTTATCACACTGGATTGGTAATAGAATGAAAGTTATATTTTTCATACAATGGAGAAAGGGAACAAAATGAAGTTATGTTTTTGTGTTCAAGGTGGTTTTTAGATGCCACACTTGGGTCTGTTTCTTCCTGAGCTAGGCACTTCCATGATGTTAACTGTTGTAGCTCTGGTCATTTAATTTTTATGTGTATTTCTCTGCAATATACAAAACTGTAGATGTTGATTGAACAACTTTATTGTACAAAGTGAAAATCATTTCTAAGCTTTTGTGATCACTCAGAAAGTATGAAATATGTCTAATCTGATTCAATCTATGGAAATCACACTGAAATGTTCTAACTTATTATGAACATACAAAGTAGAAAGCAGATTTTTCTTTTTACTGTGACGTATTCTGTGAAGTACAAGTGTATCTTCTTTGTAGTCATGAAAAGATGTAATGAAACAAACTGTTTGGTCATTTGTGTTGGCATAGTACAGTGCACAATGAGTTGTTCAAAAGGTATGAAGATGAATATCTTGATGACGAACAGTGCATTTGTTTCAACTTCACTTTATACGTGTTTGCAATGAGTAGGTGTGTTACACAGCAGCAAAAGCACTTGGAGTTCTTCCGGACGGCATCAAACGAACTCAAATCCACGTTTGTCTCCGGCTCAGCGGCCTCCCTCAGCTGCCTGGGTGAGACGAAATCTCTTTAACCATAAACACTATGACCTCTGTGAAAGTACTTTGCAAAATCCAAATGCCGTTACGTGTCATCCAGTGATGGTGGTAGCTATGACTATACTTTTCAGGAGGATTGATTTGTTTTAGTGGGATTATTAGTTACTTTGATAAATTGAAATGAACACTTTACCGACCATCAAAGGGAGTCATGTGGACAAAAATAAGAAAACATGCTCAAATAATCTTCATTGATCATTCAACAAGATGACCATGAGTTTCAACAATTAGATGACTGATCATGACCATCTGTGGTATATGATATTTTGGTGTAATCATGTTCCTTAGGACTCTTTGCGTGTTGAGGACGAGACCTGAGTAATGTTAGCCCCTCCTCAATGGGTTAAATGCATTGATGTTTTATATGATAAAAGCAATGTGTATGTGGTCTCTATCAAGATCACTCCCAGGCACAATTTATCTTTACAGTAGTGGTTTCACTTGTTTTTATGCATTTAAAAATAATCTTGAGTGATCAAAACTTTCTTTACTTAATAACATTGCCAAGAAAAATACATAATGGACATTTGCTGATAATTGATTTAATTGGCTGTGACAAAGCTGCCTTTGGATGTCAATGGTGTGAAGAGCACACAATCAAGGATTATTTTGAGTTAAACTTTAGCAGCATTTGAAAAAAAAAAAAAGTATTTTCAGGAGTGTGCATATGCATGATGAGATTGCAGGTTTTCTTTTTCTTTCTTTCTTTTTTTTTTTTTTTGGGGGGGGGGGGGAGGAAGAGGGGCTGTAAGTGTTTATCAGGATGTTATTACTAAGAATTTTAAATATACTTTTGTCATTGCTTTCAGCTACCTACTGCACAAAAGAGATTTCTTTGGATCCAAGCTTGCACCCCGCTTTTACCAGTTTGTAGGCATCGTGTGTGGCATGACCGCACCATCAAAGTATACGTGAGTTTAAAGTCTTGTTAGAGCAACTTCATACTTTTGCTGTGTGCTGAATGTAGGACCTTGAGGAGACAGTTAGTGTCCATGTCACACTAACAAAGATCAAAGATTTCATTCGTCATAAAGCATTTCTAATCATGTTTCATTCCAATTGAGTGATTGTGAATGCGTACTTGAATTACATAATGTCTGCAATCAGCTTTCTCAAATCAAGTTTGCCTGGTCATGCTCTGAAGCATAATAGGCGTTGCGTACTGAATTGACAGGCTGTGCTGTTTTGTGCCAGTTGAGGAGATTTCCATAGCAACCAAACTTTATGGTATCTCTGTTGACTTTGGTATTTATGACCAAATAGTTGATAAGTTGCAATCTTTGTTGTGAACCATACTTATACACCCATTTAGTGATAAGTTATGTGTTTGCCTTATGGTGCAATGCTTGTATGCCTCTTCTCGTAGGTAATGCAAAGCTGTTTTATACTTTTTTTTGTGATATTCAATTTCATCAGTCGCTGTGCCAAATATCGATGTCCCATTCTGAAATGTTCGGGGTCAGATGACAATGTCTACATCAGATTTCACACAGCAGGAGCAAAGGAAGCCCAAACTGTAAGGTGAGACCATGTGCAAAGCATGTATCAAATGTCAGTTGACAAGCCAGCCAAAGTTCAGAAATCACAGCATATTCCAGTATTCGATTGTGACACACTTTGTACAAGTTTTATGCCATACAAGCAAGCCCACTCTGGTTTCCACTGAATGTGAGTTGATGATGGCTTATTAAACTAAGATAGCATGAGTCGGGTTTTAAAAAGGGAGGCGCCCCTCCATGCTCAATTTTATAGCATACTTTAACCCTTTCTGTGTCAGGGACTTAGGGCAATCTGTACAATGCTGTGGAGTTTTCTATGCTAATAGTCACTCGAAGCACACAAAGGGAGTAAACTTTAGCAAAATACTGGTTTCATTATGATTAGACATAAAAATGTGGTTGCTGTTCAATTTTGTAATCTAACCTCACTCCTTGACTTAAGCTGGGCTCATGTGTGGGGAACACACTTTCATTGAGCAGACATTAAGCGGTCACAATTTTTCGCAGCATGCAGATTAGATGGGATGATGATATGATGATTTTACAAGTATCATGTACACATTCATACAAATTTTAACCTGTTGAGGACGAGGCCCGAGTATCTTCAGGCAGGGGTCTATGGGAAACTCATGTTGTAGCAAAATCAGCCAATCCTCAATGGGTTTACTTAAGTTTCTTGTTTGATATGGATTCAGTAGAAAGTTCTGTCTGTACAATGTATTACTCTTTGGAGATGTGTTGATCTAACAGTGATGACATTTCAAATGAGAAGAGGCTTGCTGCATTATTAACAAAAAGAGCTATTTGGTGGTAGTTTCTGTGTACTCATGAAAGGGAGAGTCATGAGTAACTAGATAATCACTTTGCCTGATATACAGATGTGATTGTGAATAAAAATCACTATCACAGTAACACTTTATAGACTTTGTTATTAAACATTCTATGAATGATTTTTTTTTCTGTATGTAATATAGATTTTTGTGGTGCTGTTTGATATTCTTTTATCAAAGTCAAATTTTGTTAATGTAATCATGTTTCTATTAGAAGTGCGGTTGTAACATTTTGTCTCTCGTCAAGTCTGAATATTTTTTCTTTTTCATGGATGACTTTATACAGGAAAGACTTCCATTGCTTTTACTGTGGTTCTGTGCTGGTTGAAGATGTACATGGACGAATCCTTGGAGGTATGTGTGATAACGAAATGTTTATTTCACAGAGTTGCCAAATCTGCCTGTATGTTCTGCAAAAGATTTTTTCTGAAAACATACATAAATGTTCATGTTTTGGCAAGAGAATAAAAAAGCTTATTTATTTCACCTACTTTGTCTATATTGGCTGTTTGATTGTTCTTCAGATCCTCCCGTATTTGATACCAGTGAGTGTTGGCAGCCATGCATTTACACACAAATTGATTTGGTGCCAAATGTTAATGAACCTATCATTATTTGTACCATATTCTACCATATGTGAGGGAAAAATTTCGTGCCAAAAATCATTGATGTTGCATGTTATTAAAAAATGCACCAAAAAAAGAGAGGGGAGTATTAGGTGTATTTATCATTGTCAATACTTACATAAGGACTATTTGTATCAGTTTTTCATTAGTATCAATGTAACTGTGTCATATTTAATCCACCCGTACCCTTTACTCTGTATTCATCATACCTGGTCTTACGGCAGCTGGAATCACTTTTGTACTCAATGTGTAAGGCTTACACGTATTTGCTTCCAATCATGTAGTCAATGTTTGAATGATGTCTCCTATAAAGCTGAATAGCAGGTCTCATTTGATATGGGTTTCCATGTTTTGCCTTTCCTTGAATCTCTTCTGCTGTCAGAGAAAGTTGTTTTGAAGATGATCCCAAAGGAGTCTACCAATCCTGAGGATGATACATCAGTCTGTCACCAGTCAGTCACTGTCTATGTCAGAGGTATGAATTCCTGTCTGATTATTTTGATTGTATAAGAACATCATCATTACCATTATCATCATCATCATAATCATAATCATAATCATCATCATCATCATCATCACCAGCCCCTCATGTTTTTCTGGGAAAATATCATAAGAAAACGGTAAATGAGAAAATAAACATTTAGAACATTGCCAGTTCACAAAATTTTTTGTGGGGTCGTCATATACTGTAAACGTCAATATTTTCGCGCGATTAATTTTTCGCGCTGAGCGGCTCGAAAACGTATTCGCGGGTTCTTAAATTCGCGCTCCGCAGCAGGTTACTTTACTGTAGTACGCATTCACTGCTTTCATCCAAAGCCTCTGCTACATAGCTTGCTATGCCAGCGTACGACAAGCGACGTAGCGAGCAGCTCGACTGCGAGTACAAGCACTCAAATACGTAGTACAGCTGTGACTGTAGTACCGTAGTCACGGGGGAATGTAGCATCGGTGCGTGCGGTGCACACATGCATGCTACAGTACACAGCAATCTATCGTCTCTTCGCACAGTACTAGTAGCGTAAACATGCCTGTACATTGTACTACGTAGCAGTATCATCGATGAAGCGTACACAATTCATCCCGTTCAAAATGTGCATAGAAAATTGTGAAGATATATTCGCGCGTTTTTAAATTCGCGCTAGCCGAACGTAGCGCGAAATCCGCGAAAATTAATGTACCGCGAAAATTTCCACGTTTACAGTACTTGTTTTGATATACCTGCGCATTTTGCATGTACCCATTCATTACTGTAAAACATGATATATTCACGGCATGAAATTTTCGCGATTTGGAGCCGACGACCTTATTTATGACATGAAATTTTCATGAATTGCCACTGGCGTTCAATGCTTACAGTGTAGACAAGAACTTTTGCGTGCGTTTTATTTACGCGAATCTTGGCGCTCGCGAAATTCGCGAAATTAAAATGCAAGCGAACATTCCTCGTTTTACAGTACACAGTACACATAATAAAGCCTTTTGATTACTTTTGACTGATTGTTTACAGAGGACGCACAGGCATAAAATGACCATACACACCAAAATGAGGACGACACAATACTAAAGATATTACAAAGTTAAACGAAAAATTGTTATAAACTACAAAAAGTTTGTAGAGTCGTTCAGGTAAAGTTCAACTGAAGTTCAAGTTGGATAGTTTTGCAAGATCGCTCTCTCGAGTTACCTTGGTGCATCCACCTTTGGAGTTTTTGACAATGGTCACAACGTCTTGTGTCCAGATTTGGTGGCTCCTGTTCCTGATCATGGCCCTTTTTATCCTCCAAAAGAAATTTGATCGAGCTTTCGTTAAGTTTTCGTTGCTGAACATGGGAATGGCTGACGAAGAATGGCAGAGTTTCCGACTAGCGCTGTAGACCTTTTCAAGGATCCTGTAGTTCTTGAATTTCACGATGATGCTCCATTATCTTTTCTTTTGCTGAGAAGGTATGTTGGGCTGCAGGTCGTTTGGACCCCCATCAGGCAGAGAAGGGCCCAGGCGATGACTTCGATCGATGTCTCCGTCGTCCAGTTTGACATCGAGCTCGTTTCGGCAGATGTCCTTGATGATGACGTCTGTACTTTCGCCATCATCATCATCATCATCACAGTCATTGTCATGAAGGAAAAATCAGTCACATAACATCTTCTGACATGGCTAGGTCACTGATTCTTCTCTCAGCAAAATAAATTCAGAGTTATTCATTGAGCCCATTGCTTCCTTTTGATATCAGTTTGTTATGATGACAAAGCTGTGTATTTACGAATCATTTCTGTAGTTAGTTTTAGCACCAGAAGTAAGAAATGTCTCATTAACACCCCCTACATTTATCTTGTCTGATAATAAGTTTGAGTTTGTATAGCACTCTGACGAACTATAGCAATAGTTGTTTCACAGTGCTTTACATCATAATTATTGTCTATAGCACAATTGCTATATATACATGCACTCTATATCTATTTAATTCCTTGTTAATTGTATATACCCAAAACAATTTCAAACCTAAAACCAAAGACAAATCATCAAAATTAGTTAAGTACACCATTATAAAAACATATAGACTGTACCAATGAGACAAAGGAAACAGGAACCCCCTACCAGCACCCGTACCGCAGTGTGGGAATATATGTCTATTCTCTTGACATGTCGAACTGCCTGTATGGATAGTGCCCCATGTCATCGTCAGTGAAGAAGTGATCTTTTCTGGGAACAGACGCCACCAAATCCTACCTCCACTAGTCCAGAAAGGGAAATAACCACTTATCTGGTAGGGGGACCTATAGAGATAAGATAGAATAGATAGAATAGCAGAAAGAGGCTTTGCACAGAGAGATACAGACTACATGCATATCACATATATACAAAATGAAATGATATCTGACCGTAAATTGATTACAGATTGAATTGCTGAACAAAAAAGTAGAGTTTTGAGATGTTTCTTCAAAATCTCCAGAGAAGAGAACAGACGTATGAATCTTGTAGTGTCTCAAAAAATATGAATATTGTTAACATCTATTGTGTGTTGAGTACATGTACATTCACAAGGAGCAATAGAAATGAAATTCTTCTCAAATATTTCAGTGAACATTGTAGACATATATTAATGTAAAAACACTTCTCAAGTAAACTGTAAATGACCTTTTGTTTTCACAGATGAGCTCATTCCCAAAGTGATTCTTGGTAGCCATGTGAATGTGGTTGGCATTCCCGTTGTGGAATACTCGGGAACTAGAACATCTGTTGCATTTGAGGTGTGTACCTAATTTCTTGTTGTCTTTAAATTCAGTTTCAGGCCAAAAAATAAAAAATAAAAGGTAGTGTAAGAGGTAACCAAATGGAGCCCAAACATTTGTTTCTAGAGTTTCTAACAAGCACAATTTCCAGCATGCTTTTAAATCAGTCCTTACAGAATTTACTTTGGATGCTTAAAGGCATTGTTAACCATTTGCAAAAGAAACAAAATCCCAGATTTAGTGCTTCAAAATAGTTCTAAAATGTAAGGGATTGAAACAACCAATTTAAAAATTTGAATCAGTATAATTGATGTTAAGTATTGTTACATAAACAAAATATGAACAATAGTTATAATAAAAATGTTTCCAGACTAAACCGTCTCCAGTTATGGTTTAATGAGAAAAGTAGTGATATCTCCTTATATTTTGGGCTTTATTGCAAACAAATTATATGGTAGGATGTTTTGTGATACAACTGACCTACACATATGTATTAAAGATAATATTTAGAAAATTTTTTAATCACTGCTCCCATAGGTAAACAGGACCTTTAATGTGCAATAGTTTAATACTGTATGTTAGGAAAGTTGTCTATAGAAAGGTTCATGAAATATACCATTATTGTGTGTTTATTAATAAAGGAATTAGAATATAACTCAGTTGCCAGATTGTTTGACTATTAGAGTAGATGGCACTTTTCTGTCACATATGTAGGGAATAGTACTGAAGATCTTTCTGTAATGTGTGAGCGTTTGTGCAGATTAGTGAATTGTGAATGAAGTGCTGTAGTATACTTGAACTGATGAATTTATTGCATGTTTGATATTTTTGCCATATCTTTCAGGCTAACAACATCATTGTGGTAAGTTGTCAACTTTTTTTTTTTTTTAAGTAAGAAAAGTTTTTACCTTCTTTTTTTTTTAATGTAATGTGAATACCTCCAGACCATAATGTTTTGTTCATGAATATTAGAATTTCAAGTGTTTGATGTTGCAGAAGCATTTGTCACCAGAAAAGAAACAGAAACAAAAATCTACCTGAATTTTACCTAAGTTTGTAAGCTATGACACATATCATACATCTCCTTTGTGTGTTTAGAGCCACATATTGCTTGGCAGTTAAGCTGTTGAGGACGAGTCCCAAGTATACTCGGGCAGGTGTCTATGGGAAATGAGTGTTGAAGCAAAATCAGCCCGTCCTCAAGGGGTTAATGACTACATTGTGCACATTCCAATCATTGGAGCAAAATATCTCCAACAATACAGTCATAAGAATGTTACACTTGTTGAAATACACCATTTTTTTAAAATTCAATGTATGGATATTTCCTTTCCTACAGCCTAGTAATGAAGCACTGCATTTACCTATTGCCTTCAATAAAGTTCCCTAGGCAAGAATTCTAGTTGTTGCTAGTTTGGGCAAGCCTCCAGCAAGCTTTGTGGTCGTTCAGGCCAACTCTTGTGAACAAAACGTGTGGAATATAACTGCATTGCTGAAATGTTCCATTGGACTTGACCATTTGAGCATGTATACATGTAGTCATTATCATTCATGCCTTAGAAATGTTTTGTTTCTTCTTCTTCTTTTTCAGGAAGCTAACCCCACAAATCACCTCTCAAGAAACATTCCAGATTGTGTTCAGGCTCTACTTGCAGGTATTTCCCCCGCACATTTGTCCTTCCCCCTGGGAATATTTCCAGATACCTGTAGACATTGTTTCAAGCAACTTGAAGATTCTTGGCATCATTTGCGCATTCATTCTAAATGGTGATACCAAACAGTCCCCAAAAGTTATTTACTGAGGTATTTTGTATGTGTTATAAATATATGTACCACTCGCCCACCGTCAGTAAACTTCTGATTCCCTTTATGATTCCTTATGATTCAGTAAACTTATGATTCCCTTTTAGAATCGGTCTGTGGATTTTATCATATTGATCTCTTCTTCTATGTACTTCTATATCCTTGCATATGTTCCCATCTCCATCTCCTTTCTAGAATTTTCATCCTCAAATTGTGATAGCTCATAGCATATCTCTCTGTACTCTGCACACCCTTGGCTCCCATGTGACATCAAACCATACCTGTCCTTCTCTTTATTAGTAGTATCATTTTTCCCACCAAGACTGTTACATTATTTCTAATTCTATATCATCATTTCATCTGTTTGTTTGGGGGGTTTTTTTGTGTTATTTTTTGGTTTTATTTGTTTATGGTGCTCAGATAGGAGATCTTCCCCCTGGAGCTTCAGCACCAGCATGGCTTACCTCTTCGGCTCAGATGTTGCCCCGCCCGGAACATTCCACAAACTGAAACTCCACCTCCTTCTCAGCCTAATGCAGTCAACTGATCCCTTGAATGTAAGCCCTTCTAGCTTCCACTGGTACATGAGATTGTCTGCCCTTGATTTGCATAAATGGAAATTTCAGTGCATGTGATTTTTCAAGATTGCATTTTGCCTGTTTTTTATTCTGCTAAATCAAAATCTGATGTAGTATTACACATAACAAACAAAGAAATTTATGTGGGTTTGTGTTTTCGCACTAGTTTCATGTTGTGCGAAATGTGCGAAAATGTCTTCATACCGAAAATTTCCACTTTTACATGGTTGCTTTCACCAAGTGCATAGGTGCTAATATTTCTGATTCCAGTTGGTATGTACAACACTTATTGCAAAAATCAGAAGAAGAAAATGAGGTTTTATGATAAACAGTTTGTTTTCTAAAATTTCATTTAACATTTATTATATTGTGCCATTTCTTAATAATCATTGAATAGCTATACATATTTTGCCTTCAAAACGTGTTTGTTGCTGTGCATTGGTAGGAATAAATGTTTGTGTTCAGTAGAGATTGACAGTACTTGGTAAAGATTTACTGTTTAGATGGGGCTAAGCACAAACATGGGGTCAAACTCCCCTTTATTGCTTTCCGCAGGCACTACACGTGTTAGCTGTTGGCAGGGACTCCCATATTTTGAGCAGGCTTCTGAAGTATGCAGCATCGTGTGCCCAGAGGCATGTAGTGCATGGCTCATCCACGCCAGTGTTTGGATCAGTGCAGAAAGACACGCAGACAGAAGCTTGTAGCATTGATGGTAAGGCATCCATTCATTCATTTATTCCCACCTTGTTTCATCTTCAGTCAAGAGATGGTGGTATCTGTCGTAAGAATGTCAGTAGGGAAACTGATTGTCCATGTGGGATTCCAGTATTCTGTCAGATATTTGTCCTATTACATGCCTTTGTATTGGGAATGGCATATGGCAGCTGTTTTCATCCCTCTCTTTTTTTTTTTTTTTACCTTTTTTAGTTAGAAAACTCTTCTTATTTTATAAATGTTCAAGACCTCAAAATTTGCTGTATGACATGTATGTACATTGAGCATGCTGTTTATGACACAATATCAATCAGAGTTTCCATGGCCTAGCATACCTAGAGGTATAACACATGCTTTCTTCACATTTGAGAGTTTTGAATGCCTTTACTATATTTGCAGTGGTATAATGTATGACATGATTTATCGTATACATACATGTGTTTACGAGGCTGATTCATCACAAATGTTTGCTTGCTTTCATTTGTATCCCTAAATTCATGTTCTTGCTCCATCTGTTCAAGATCTGAATTCTGTGAAATATTTGTTGGATTCTATTGTCTCTGTGCTTTCTTGTTTCTTTAGCTGGCTCTGTGAATCTTGCACATCTTGGTGTTTGCCTGCTGGGTGACCTTGGTGTATGGAAGAAAGATTGCAGAGATAGACTCAGAATTGGTATGCACTATAAACAGGAATCATTGAAGTTCAGAGCAGGTGGCTTTGATATGCTTTTCTGAATAAATTAGTGAATAAAATGCGCATGGGTGATGTTTGATAATGAAGAACAAGAACTCTGTTATAATTTGGCATATTATGATTTGCTTCACTTTTTCTAAGAATTTGCCTTATCTAGAAGGGATCAGAATCTTTCTATTTCTTAATGACAGAGTATAACTGCAAAGTAGTGCATAGTCACCTCATGTTTTTCCCCTCTCGTATATTGTCATTTTATAACATCCATATGATAAAAGGTTATTTTGGTTTTACTAAAAGGTTCGCAGTGTAATTCATCTGTTGCAATTATGTGTTTATGAGCTGCAAAATATATAACTTCATCAAGTTTCATCAGCAATCATGCACCGAATACCACAGCATTTACAGAGCTTTGCTCGTTGTTGAGTGTGAAGTGAAAATGCCCTGTATTGTATCTGTCCGCTGTCCTCCCACATACAGCCACAGAGAGTGGAATCATCAGCCTGGGAATTCCCCGCAGTGTGGAGGCCGGCCCTCTGCACACCCTCACTCTCCCCCTTCAGTCCACCTTGTGGGGTTACATCGTCCCCAATGGCAAAGCGACGCCACACGCGGATCTGTACTGTAATCAGGTCAGTATTCAAGCATGTCTCGTTTTTAAGCAGATGGGATCATATTTGTGTATTGGATATTATGCTTATATTAGAGTGACTTCATCAAATAAGGGCACTTAACACCATTTTAGTCATTTACTGCACAATCCCAAAAGTCTATCGATGAATTAAATTCTTGTGTAATAACTGGTACTGACATTAGTCATGTGAAGATCTTAGATTATGACTATATCATTCAGTACTCTTATTTTAGATTGATATAATCTAAGATTTTCTGTTACTAGTTGCTCCTAGAGGAAGATGGAAGCACCCTATGCAGATATGGCATTTTGTCTGCGATTGATACTTGATATTAATGCTGAAGCTTGATTAGTTGTCGCAAGCCACAGCAAGTGTAGCACTATGTGACACCCACATGCAATTTTGCCATTGTGGATTGCAGCATCAACCCAAAATGTGTCGTTCATCCCAGCTCTGTTTCTTGTGTCAAGAAACATGATCCTTCATTACAACCAAGAGTTGTCCAACCATGCTGTGGTTGTGTTCTTATCCTTAATTAGGCAAATTACGTTAATCCTGTTGGGATTTACTTCAGGCTCATTATCATCATCTGCAGGGGAATACCACATTTTGTATATGCAGTAAACAAATAGCAATTTCTAGTATTGACGGAGTTGAGAGGTAGTTACGACAGTTCGTCTGAATGACATGAATGATTAAAAGTTTTGTCACAATGCATTCTTTTCAATGAATATTGCTTCACTTTGCAGGGCATTGATGGGAGATGCAGTACCATACCAGAGTGAGTGCATCTCTTTATTTTCATAAAACAAAGGATGATTGTTCTAATGATAAAACTTCTCATATTCCTTTTGGAATATATATGATTGGGTTAATGGATTGAAAATGAAATTAGTCAATAAATCTCTTTTAATGACTAGATTTGTTCTGATTCCATGATATGAATTCAATAAATTGAGCTGTAGTTCTAGAGAGGGCCACTGTTTGTTTTCATCAGCTGTAGAGAAGTTGTAGTGTGAAGTGCACCCACGATTTGTGTACCAGGTGGTTCTCCCTGTGTATAGAGTATGTCTGACTTGCAAAATGCCCTTTCATATTGCATTGTTTAGAAAGTCTACAAAGTAGTTCAAGTAGGATAGTTTATAGTTTTCCCATCTTGAAACTATATCATTTGAATTTTTTTTTTTGATGTTTCAAAAATTAAAGCCCCCCCCCCAAAAAAAAAAAAATGTCAATGTATGTTTTTCCATGAGTAATTTCATTCAAAAGAACTGCAAATTTGCGGAAATTACAAATTTACACTTAGCAGTGCATGTGACACTCAAAACTGTAATTGCCTCATTGCAAAGAATTGGACTCCAGTTTTAATGTTGCTTATTGTATGTTTGTTGTGGGTTTGGGAAATGCAAGCGTGCTCATAGTTTTCTTTCCCGCAGCAATGGCTTTGATTTAGTAGTTCTAAACGCTGTGACCCTCTCCCCCACCCCCCCCCCCAAAAAAAAATGAATTGCCATTTATTGCAAATGTGCTTACAGTGAGATGTATCTGATATTTTGTACAGAGGCTTCAATCTGGTATCAGTCTGTGACAACAATGACCAAAGTTGGGATGACTACAAGGAGGCGTGTCTCGTGCATAGAGCTCTGATGGGTGCGTGTGATGTCTCAACCCAAGATCAGTGTATCATCAGCCATGAAGATTTCAGAAAAGTAAGTCCTGGTACTGGTATTGACCATGTAGAGATCTATTATGAATGAAAAATACATTAGCGGTTGATATCATAATTATAGACTCGTGAATAAATTCAATTTTTTTCATTCGTTTACACCCAGTTTCATGTGAGTAGTAGTTCCACCAACTGATTTTTGGGGGTTAACATCAACTGTATCTGCTCAATAGTTGGTTGCGATATACTGTCATTTGATATAGATTTCAGTCTACATGTGCACTCATGTGTGTATGTGTGTGTGTGTGTGTGTGTGTGCATTTGGTTTATGGTGGTTTTCATTCGTGGTAATAAGTAAAAGTGATAATAAGAAATATATATTATAAAGTGCTGTAGTCCGTCAAAAATGATGCTCATGGCGCTGTTACATAACCAACATAAACGTCATGATTAATATTATTGTCATTTTCAATGATGTTGCCTTTTTTCTCCTAGTTCATCCTTCATGCCAGCCAGCAGAGCGTAAATATGACCAAGCCAGCCCAGCAGCTGATCAAGGGATACTTCATTGGTAGTAGGAGGGTTCGAACTTCATCCGTAAGGGGGTCGCCTTTTCCCCCTTCAGTTCTGAAGACATTGTAAGTGTACTATGTAAATTGTTTACATTACTGTATAAGCCATTATTTTTGTGCACAGATATTTTCGTGAATGAGAGGTCTGGGACATTTTTGCGAGATGTTGTTTTCACGAATTGAAATCGAGGCTTTTGTAAGTGTATTGTTAGCCTAGCACATTGCGACATTTTCGTGTGTTGTTAAATTCGCAATCCCAACAGTGATTCGCGAAAATACCAGCTTATGCATTATGTTTACCAAGAGACAAATTGTCTTAAATGCTTCAGAATGTTGATGCAATCTCTCCCTAGTCTGCTACAAAATTGGTTAACACATTAGTTCTCTATCTTCAGAAATAGAGAACTATTTTTTTCTTCCAGTGATCTTCCAGACAAATGTTAGGTTTTGGTTTTCACCTTTCTCTTATCTTGTTACCTCCGCCAAGGGGGAGGTTACGTTTTTGTTACTGTTGGTTTGTTTGTTAGTTCGTTAGTTCGTTAGTTCGTTTGTCCGTGTGCAAAATAACTCAAAAAGTAGTGAAGGGATTGGAATGAAACTTGCAGGAAAGGTTCAGAATGACACAAGTATAAAGAAACGATTAACTTTTGGTAGTGATCCGAGAATTTTGGGGGAATTTATGAAGGATTTTTGATATTTTGGCAGGTAGGGTCAATGAACTTGGGAGTTCAGGCTGCGCGTATTTGAGGTTTGCATGCGCACACTAAGGTGCGTGCTCTAGTTTCTGCTAGGCCGAGGCGCGCTGTGCAGCTGAGGGTTTATGACGTAACAAAGGCTTCTATATTAGGAAATCGGGCAATTTTTCAGCATGTATAGACCTATGGGTGGAAATCACTGATCTCTATGGAAGAGCCCAAAGAGCTTTTCCCCATTGGTAGAGAGGAGAAAAAAATCTCTTTGGGAAGAGCAAGATCATCGGTGGAAAGTAACTGCTTGGCCGAGGTCTGCGCTCTCAGAGTGCTTTCTAGTTTATATTTTGAAAAGGGAGGGTCATCTACAATGCTCAATATGCATACTCCATTTCTTATTAACTTTTCGTCATATGGCAGTGGTGCCTGTTGGTAATGTTTGATGACTATAGCTAGTCACCTGAGGCAAACTATAAGGGGTAGGCACCATCAATCTGTTGTGGGTATGTGGGGCAGACCACTTCACTGGGTTAGCAACCTATTTGTGAGGAAGTGAAGTGAGACCTTTTATGTATGTGAGTTTGGACTGTCTCGCACAGAGCACCTCCATTTCATGCCCTATCTGAGGGATGGAGTGCTTAGAGGGGAAGGCATGTTTACACCCAACAAGACTTGGGGGCCCTCAAATATTGGGGGGGGGGGGGGCTTGACCCCAAATAAATTTGATTGCAAGACCAACACACTACCAACTGAGCCACCTCACTGCCCTCATGTCTTTGAGCATGAAGATATGACTACAAAATGTATGTTGGGTATTACTTGCTCTCAGGACCTCCATGGCCAGTGCACATACCAAACTGAGTCTGCGGAGAGAAGTGACTGAGAATGATGCAACTCTTGCCATCTGGCTGTATGAAGGAACTGTCACATCCAAATATGGTGAGAGTAAATTGTGTCAGTGACCATCTTTTGTGTTTATAACTTTGAGACTCGGTGGGAATGACAACATAATACTGAGTGTGTAAGCCGAATCAAGCACATTAGTCGTCGTAGGCAAAGTGTATGTATGACTGGCAAACTGTGTAAACAAGTAATTGTCCTAGTATCATCAAAGATGTCAATTATATTTCATGTGATCGTCAGTTCTATTTTCATGCCTGTGCCGCAAAGTGTCACTGGAGGCATTATTTTTATCATTTGACTGTCTATTATGTAACCAATTTTGTGGACAACTTAATTTACGAACCATGAGGTATCCAAATGAATATGTTGCAAAATAAGAATAGCAATGTTGGAAAAAGTATTAATTCAGGCCTTTTTTTTTTTTCAATGGTGACAGGTCTTGTATTTGTAGTAAAAATAGATACTGGAGTTGATGAGTACAGTATCTCAAATAATATAGCAAATTGCTGAAATCATTTAAAGGGGATGGCTAGTAACCGATCAGTGGGAATCAGTGGGAATACTGAGGGATGATTGTTCCAATCCTTGTGGGATTCATTTAAGAGTACATTATATATCTACTGTTGTGTGAAAATTATTTGCTTCAGGACGGTCTCATATTCAAGTAATGTACAGATTAATGCCCCGTCACTGACCAGGGACGCTAACCTGGAAACATTAAACTGCACATTGCTTGAATATGAGACCATTCTGAAGCAAATAATTTTCACACCACAATCAATATATAATGTACTTTTAAATGAACCCCACAATGATTGGAACAATCATCCTCCAGCATTCCCACTGATTCCCACTGATCAGTTACTAGCCTTCCCCTTTAAGGGGCCTGTTACTCATAGATGTTTGTATTTTAAATTATCGCAAGCTACAATGATATAAGCAGGAAACATCCAGTCAGGAAACATCCAGTCCGCTTTGAGCATTGAAGCCAGTTACTATAGTAACCACAATCCCTGCAGTGATTGCTGACATGCGTATGAAAGGGACTCCTGATCTCCCATGATGATTAGCAAATGAGAATTACCATTTGTTAGTCTTTACCAACAGTTGTTTCTGTCTTTTTCTCCAATACCAGGTTACTCTGCACTGAATGTACACCCTCTCCCCCATTTCAGGGACGGTAATGTTGGTGGACACCTGGGCCCTGAGGTAAGAATCTTGTGTACCGGTACTTGTTTCTCTGATTCCTGTTTGCAGACATCCTAAGGACTTTTTTTCTGAATCAACCTTTGTTCTCAATAACAGCATACTTGTGTGTGTGTGCTTGTTGTCTGTTTCTGTGTCACTTTATTTCATAGAACTATTTACCTGATATTATTTGGTGGCATCATTTGCTGAAAGTAAAGCCCGCTTTCCATTACACAATCTGAGGTCTTACGACCTTCTAACTGTTGGTTTGATGTCACCAAACACCCAAGTGTCAGGTTATAGGACTAGCTTGCTCAACCTGATCGGAAGGTTTTGGCATGTTGAATTTTTTCAAGTGGTCGATAGTACGTTTATAGCTAGCTAGCTGCACGCGCGCTGTGTGCTACAGCGTGTTGGAGGCAGGTTGCAGGTCCTATTCAAGGTCAGGTTGCATAGTTTGCATTGCCAGGTCACATGACCTGGTCTCATGGTCGTAAGGTCGTAGGCCTATAACCTCGTGTCATGTAGTGTGAGGTGGGCTTAGTCCATTGCCAAACTGATTTTGCCATAGAAAACAAAGGTGAGACTGAGGCCGTCAAGCCCAAAATTTTCCAAGTTTTCCTGTCATTTTTTAAAAAATATTTGAGTGGTTACATCTGTTGCTTTTTCTCATGTTAAATGGATCTGCTTTTTGTAAATGATGCTCATAATTATGTGGTTTGTTACTGCACTCTGTGCATATGCCTACTTTACCAAATCTCTCTGTTACTCCTGGCTAGTACACTTGCTCTAAAATTAAATGACCTAACTAAACTTCATTTTTTGATCAGTGATGAGCAATCATCATTTGTTTTAACCCTTTTTTTGTGTGTGTGTCTTTGTTCCCACATGTAGAATGATCTCCGCATGGAGCAGTTCCAGCAACAATTGCTCCGATTCTGCAGCAACCATGATCCAGACTTCACTCTGCAGCGACCCGAGGATTGACCTAGATGTTTCCAAATCAGCCTTCAAACCACCATATGAAGGCACATGTTTACAGCCATGAGGGAAACCATACAAGAAACAAAGAAGGCTCTGACCCACAGATTCATGAATATGATACCATAGGAAAATGCAGCAAAGTTGTAATTATTCAGAAATTTGCTTTGGTCAGAATTCATGGGAGCTTAGAGCATTCAAATGGTTATGATAAAAGTGGATTATTATCACTTCTTCAAACTAAACAGCAATGTTTCAGTGTGAGGGTTGTAATTGTGAAAAAAAAAAGTAGTCTGAAGTATAATTGTTTTGATGCTTGTTAGATTAAACTTGCTACAAAATTGATACGGATTTTTAAGAACTTTCATGAAGTCATTAGCTTGTTTACACATTTAGATCAGTCTTTGCAATTTCTTACTTGTTTCTGTAGAGTTTTTTTTTTTTTATTAGTAATTTTCAAGTTCTTAGCATGGAGAAATCCATTGATAACAAGATTTTTTGCATGACAAATGCACCTTTTAGTGGCTTTGTTACTTTGCACAAACACAGAGTGTTAGTCCTGAATTAATGTATCAATTTATTAATACCTATACATGGAAATTTGTGGCAGTACACCCTTTCGATACTCTTTCCAATACACACGTAAGTGCCAAGATTTCAGGGAATGAAAATGTTAACAATAGTTGCCTCAATCAAACTTGAAGTGTCTTACATGGGATAGTTTCACAAAGTTTGTATCTTTTGGCAGACTGGTGAATTTCTGTTGGTAGGTGCCAGCCTAGTAGATTTTGTTAATGAAGTCTTTCACTCGAAGGTATTCTTTGTGATTGCTTGCTGGACAAGCATTGACAGGGTGAGTTGTGTTTGATTCATGTCTTTCTTTCTTTCTTTGTGGACATGCTTAGAAATGTAGACATGTGGAGTGATGCTATGCGTAGAGAAGATGTGCGAAATCGTATCTGTCAGTTGGTTTGGCACTCTCAAATGCACAGATACGCATGTATATCCCGATATCCCTTAGAGCCTTCCAAAAGACTGGTTCTGTAATGTATTCAGATTTCATGCATGCTTTGTTCACAAAAAAAAAGAAAGGCCCTCGACAACCACAATGCTTGTGGAGTCTTGCCCTTCCAGCAACAACTATAAAGTGAATTTCTGCCTATGGAACTTTAATAATGAGGGAACAGGTTAATGAAAAGCTTCGTTAATATATATAGGCTGTGGCAAAAGAAACATCCATAGATTGTAATGAATTACAGAAACAGTCTATTCTATGTGATCAGACAGATGTTTGTGACTGAGTCCCCTGTGCACATAAACAGTTTAGAGTTAGAATTGTAGATGGTTGTGGGGGTGGGGTAATCTGAGATGGTTCATTCTGTGGTTAACATGTTTCCTTTTTGTTTCAGTCATGCAATACAGCATGTGTAGTACTCATTGTCAAAGTAGTCTTCATGTTGAATCCTATATCTATGTATTTATTTATGTCCATTTCTTTAGAATTGTGTGTATTTTTTGTGATTTTTGGTTGCTTTTCAATATATGTTGATGTCATCCTTTAAATAGTTAGTCAAGTACAAGAAAAAAAAAATGCAAATCTTGCCAGTTTCAGGGTAGAATCCATGATTGTATCCTATATTTATCAATTCGAGAACATGTGTAACCCTGCTCTTGCGACTGTATATTTTAACAGCCTTCATTGAAAGTTAGAATGGTGATTGTCCCGAAGGGGTGTTTTGATTCATTCATGTGTGCAATGATTCATCAAAGTGTGTTTATGATTCAAGAAGGTGCTTAGGACGTTAGTGTGTGTTTTCTAGGGTCTAGGGTAGAGAGTGCTTTACGTGGCGAAAAGTCGCTTTACCATCTTGAATGCTTGTATATGCAATATCATTCAATGTCAACATTCAAATATTTATTTGTTGTTGTCTGTATATATTTTGGGACTATTCACTTTGCTTGAAGGTCATTCAATATAAAGAAATATTTCATGTCAAGAATGTGCCTAGAAAGGCAGATTACATTAAGTGCATTCATGTTTTCTGTATATGTTTTGGGATTATTCACTTTGCTTGAAGGCCATTCAATATAAAGAAATATTTCACGCCAAGAAGATGCATAGAAAGGCATACATAAAGTGCATTTTATCTGTTACATTCATCTTTGTGTATTTATGTCAGCACCAATTGTGTGTATTGCCGAGAATTGCAAATTTTCTGCATCTGCTCATCAGCTTTCTGGAAAAGCCTTTTACTGTAAAATGCTTGGCAATATCGTCTTATAAGGGTTGCTGTGGAAAAACTAGAAAGGTATATATTTATACAGGCGATGATATACATTGTATATGCAAATGAGAGGTCTATTTATGCAGTTTAGTTTTTATTTCTTAGAAAGGTGGTACAATGCAATTTTGAGAAAGCAATATCGAGATACTTTATGCCATGATTAGAGAGGGAAAATGAAAGAATGTAAAAGTCATCAGTGTATACATGGACAATGAGATGTGAATGTGATATATATATGTATATTTATGAACTTTACATAGAGCGACTGATGGTGGTGAGTTGTAGTCACTGAATTGGTGCCTTTAAAAGGAGCAGAGATAACTATCGGATGGGAAAACAAGTGTCTGAGTGTAGTGTCTCTATTTCCGCTAAGTACTGGAATATCACTCTACATCTCCAGCATGGAAGCAGTTAACCCATTGAGGACGAGTCCCGAGTATACTCGGGCAGGTGTCTATGGGAAATGCGTTTTGTAGCAAAATCAGGCCGTCCTCAACAGGTTAATGTGATTACTACACTATATTGCCCTATGCATGTTGAGAGTACTCGGGTATCCAGTTATTATACAAAGGAGTATCATAGCACATTGGCTGTTGTGTTCCATACTGAAGTAGAACATGTACTGTACAACAGGAGTGGCTTACCGGTATATATTTTGGTCACTGCAATCACAATGCCAGGTAATGTTCACAGAATCGAATAGTTCTGATCAGGGAGTTCCTATAACCATCTCCTTGCTTCAATGATGTGAATTTAACACAATACAGGGAAACCCCGTTAGAACGAGCTCGGATATAGCGAGATATCGTTTTTAACAAGGAGATTTTACTGGTTCCATTTTCATTTGCACATATTAAAATGGTAAGAAGATGCATACGTTTATAACGAGGTACCGGTTATAACGAGGAGAAATTGGTGGTCCCACTGACCTCGTTATAACGGGGTTTCCCTGTAATACACTATTATTGTCTTGCTTTTTTTCCCTTGTAAGGTTGCCATGCAGATGATGTATAGATTTGATTCACACTGATTTTTGCAGTAGATATTGTAACAAGATAAAAAAGATACAGCCTTACTGCTATTTTTTTTTTCTGTATGAACCACTGTGAATATCTTTAAATGCTTTAAAAAAAAGAAAGAATCTTAAGTTATTGTCGGAGCTGTGTCTCACATGTTATAAAAAAAAAGGAATGTGAAAAGAACAGAGTGGTAAAATTAGGGTAGCATATCACATTTGATATTTCTGTCAAAATATAGCTACTTAGTGGGTGCTCACACTAAGTTGTCTAAAGGTTCAATGTTTTGATGTTCTTCCTGTCCAACGGGTAGATATCAAGAGCACAGGCAGCAAGTGAGCTGAAAATGGCTACTGAAAGGTATGTTGATTTACTTTTTGGGTGTGTGATAACAGTATTAAACAGACAACACTGTGAGTATGGAGCATGAAGTGATATGTTATGGGGGAAATGTAAACAGTCAACTGTGCTTTAGTCAACCTCACGTAAGTTAAATAATTGCCTGAGTTGATTGTCTTTTCAAGTCCCCTTCTCTTTATATTGTATTGATTTTAATCCCTCACAAGTCAAATTTTCTCTCACTTAAAGCTATTTCTTCAGTCAAAATAGATTTAACTGAGGCAAGGTTGACTGTATTATGAAGTCTTGGTGGAATTTCATGCTTTTTGTTTCTTTGTTTATTCATATGCAGTGCATTCTGGTATTGCATGTGCAAGAAGTGAAATAAAGAAGCTTCAGTATGATTGGATGGATTTGATGGTGAGGGGAGAGGGTACCCTACAAAGACTAGTGGTATTGTGGCTTTGGTCATGTCGTCATACAATTGTAATGAGGAAGATATTTATATTGAATATCCCAAAGATGTGCAATGGATGTGTGTCTGTGACTACAGGGTAGCTAACCTTGACAAACTGGTCATATTGTTGTGGTGATGTATAGCCACTACCCCTGGCCTCACCATCCTTCATAATAAAAGATAACATTGCCAGTTAACATAATAGAAGCACACCT